>NC_056731.1:423804228-424091901 GCF_019279795.1 Protopterus annectens
CAATCCAGACTAAGTGACACTAAGAGATAGAAAGGCTTCTTTATTTTTTCCATGGGCTGTACTAATATTAGCTGACAAAAAATAGAAACTACATTAACAATCACCCCAGTAAAGAACTGAAGGGCATAGGCTAGTCTGTGCTGAGCACATTTCTCGTAACAGATACTGGATATTAATATGCGTTTTAAAGAGACTTATGTGGCCTTGCCCCTTTTGTATTGCCAGTAAGTATAAGGTTACTGTAATGAAGCAGACAAAGTTCTAAAATGTCTTCTTAAATGCATCACATGAGGGTCTCTTTCCCTTTGACTTATGATGTCTGCTACTAAAATGTATAGAGGGCATGAAGAGCTGTATGCCATTTCCATAACATGGTTCACATAACAAAATGAAGGTGGTGTAGCATGAGGCAGTCAGCAGATGTTTGCTAAAACTATGCCCGCTCTTTTGTCTTACTTTTAGCAAAGTCTGGTGTCTATTTACCGCCACTATCTTATGACTGACTAAAACTAAAGAATGCCTAGCTGGCAGTGCAAGCAGTGACTGTTGGAAACATCCATGTGTAATTCAACAGTTTGCAGCACTCAGCATTGGAGGAAATCATGTTTAATATAGTCATTTCCCACATAACCTTTCCTGACTCATCAAAGCAGTGATATATGTCTCATAGCATGATCATTTGACCAGGGTCACACAATGGTATTTATAAATTTCTAAACCCTGACAGTTTCATATGCAGACTATTTGTACTGTTCATCTATTATATTTACATGCAGGAAGATCTGCATATATGCTATAGCTTATCACATCTGTAGGGCTGTTAAGCCCAATACACATCATCTTGTTTGATCCTAGAGAGATGCTGATATAGTTCGATACTGTACAGCTACAGTTTTAAGGCTAGATAATATATATATATATATATATATATATATATATATATCCGGTTCGATCCTCGACTGGGGTGCCTTCTGTGCGGAGTCTGCATGTCCTTCCCAAAGACATGCTGTAGGTGGATTAGATACTCTAAATTGGCCCTAGGTGTGTGTGTGTGTGCCTTCTGTGGAAGGTTGGGTGCCGGGCTGGCAACTCGACACTGTAAAATTCCACTGCTAATCATGAGCAGACAGGTGATCTGCTGTGGTGACCCCTAACCAGGAAAAGCCGAAAGAAGATATATTTATATATATATATATATATATATATATATATATATATATATAGATAGATATATGTGTGTGTGTGTGTGTGTGTGTGTGTGTAAACATTATCAAGCTGCATTTTCTCATCAGAAAACACATCATATGTACATCATGTGTATAACAGATTTTCTAATACCCTCCAATACCTTATATGACATGATAGGTCAGGGTTTGACCCAAAAGCGTAAATTCCCTGTTAGCCACAGCTTAGTGTCAATGTAGTATGCCTGTCAATAAACATTATAAACTTCAGTGAAGCATCTTCATATTGCATAAGACTTTATTCATCTAGGTGACATATTACCATTCTTCCTGAAATTTGCACAGAAAATATGACTTAAATGAGACTTAACCCACCTGCCCATTTTCTGAAACCTATTCACCTGTTAAAATTCTAATAAAAAGTGTCTTCAAACAGTGTGCGCCATTTGCATCTAAGTACACACAGGCAAAGACAACATCCCTAAAAAAATTTAAAAAAATGTTAAAGATAATGACTTTAAGTACTCCTCAAGTTAGCAGCTTCTGAGATAATGTTACCTGCTATCACTTGTCCCAGAAAAGATTTTTTTTTTTCAAATAATTTTTTATTTTCCATAATATGAACCATGCATACATGTGGAGGTACAGACAATAAGATTTACACAAATATTAATTGGATAGTATCTACAATATTGATAATAGGCCAAAAAAAGGCCATAAGAACATGTGTACATTGGAAAAGGAGGAAAGAAAACATAAGCAGGAGTATGCATAGTACACTAACTAACAGCAATAACCAAAAAAAAAAAAAAAACAATATTTACAATGCTACCATAACTAAAAATATAGACAGTGTCGTTAAATAACAGACTAGATGTAGATAGCCCCAATTGTAACCTATAGTAGAAGAGACATACCTCTTAAATAAAAATAGAGAGTATAAGGGATATTTATATTTACCAAAGTTTAATCACACATAATTACCTCAAACAAGCTTTTCCAAAGTTTGCTGAAGTACGCTCTCTTTTTAGGTCCATTAAAAATAAATTTCTGGGCAGAGGTATACCTGACAGCCATAGCCTTGAATCCAGGCCAAGACATTTTGGTGCGATCTAACCAGTTATAGGTGATGTAGAGTTTTATGAGGGAACATAATGTTATTAGAATATGTAGATGCAATTTAGGCAACTTAGGAGGGGGAATGTTTAGAATAGCCATTTCCCATGAAAGGGTAGAATTGTAATAACCCATTTTTTTAAGAAGCACTTTAAGTGAACACCATAGTTTATAGGAATGATTACAGTGCCACATGATATGTAGTAAATCAGCTCTCACTACAGGGCAGCATGTGCAGATAGGAGAACTATTGGGATTAAATTTATTAATTTTAACAGGGGTATAGTAGGAATTGTTATTTAACATCAATTGAGTATATAAGAGTTTTTTGAAGGGAGATAATTCAAGAGTAGTTTTTATAGCTATTAGTTTTTGGTCCTCTGTAATAAGAGAGTTTTGATTGTCCCAGTATTTGGAAAAAAAGGCAAGTATCTTTGTAAAGTAATGGGGATAATAATTTGTATGATGAGGAAACTGTTTTTACATTATTAGAAATTGTAGTAATGATTAGGTTTAGTTTGTCAACTGCCTGTGAATCAGGGAGAGAGTTATTAGTTAGCACAGTTGTAAGGTCAGGGAGAGAGTTATTAGTTAGCACAGTTGTAAGGTCTCTTAATTGGCGAAGAATGACCGTATATTTGTTGTTGACTTTAAGGAATAGTCGTAGTTCGGTAAGAGACAAGGAGTTATGTTTGATAATATCCCATACTTTAAGATCTTTGATGAGAGGGAATTCAGTAAGATCTATCATCTTGTTGTTAATTTTAAGGTTTGGATTAAGGTGTAGTGGTTGAAGATGGGGAAAGGTAAGTTGAAGATTGATGTCCTTAATCAGTTTTTGGAATAGTTTTACTTTGAATTTCAATAGGGAGGATAATTTTGAGTTATTCAAAGAGATGGGTGATAGGAAGGGAATAGCCTTGGGATTAATTTTGTTGGAGAGAATATGTCTGTGCCACATCTTAAGCCACGCTGGATGGTGGGCTTGAGCTATGCTATTCAAGTTTGCGATAGACCATAGTTTATTAGAGCATATGATCACGTAATACAGATGGAAATTTGGAAGGCCAACCCCACCTTTCTCCTTTGGTATACTTAATCTGGAGAAGGAGATCCTAACATTCTTAGGAAACCAAAGAAATTTTGCTAAAACTTTATCGATTTGTGAAAAAAGATTGTTTGATATCATTATATTTGTCGCACTAAATTGATATAAAAGTCTGGGTAAAATATTCATTTTCACAATGGCTACCTTAGAGAGAAATGTTAATTTCAGTAGCTTCCATCTTTGCAAATCCTGGCATATTGTGGACCATGATTTTAGTAGATTATTTTGGAGCATGGAAGCTTGATTATGTTCAAAGTTGATGCCAAGGTACTTAAGAGAATAGGATATACGAAATGAAGATTCGGGGAAAAAGAAGGGTTTGTGGGACTCAGGGTTAATTGGGAGAATGTGGGATTTTTTATTGTTAACTTGGTATCCAGAGGCATTAGAAAAAACAGTGATGGCATTTGTAATTTTAGATAAATCTGAGTTAGGAAATTGAAAATAAATGTTTAAATCATCAGCAAACGCAGAAAGTGCAACTTGCGTATTGAGAATTTTTGGTATATTGTGGTACGTATTTTGAGTAATGTATAAGAGAAATGGTTCAAGAAATAAATTAAAAAGAAAGGGAGAGAGTGGACAGCCTTGTCTTGTACCATTGGTAATCAGAATTGGTTCAGATCTTTTTTTATTAATATATAGATATGTGTATGAATTTGTGTATAGAGTTCTAATCATATCTGAGAATATTATAGGTATATTGAAGTGTGATAGCGTAGAGAACATAAATTCCCAATTCACTCTGTCAAATGCTTTTGACGCATCTAAGGTCAGGGCATACAGGGTTTTTTTTTCTTTTTTAGTGAACTGTATAAGAGAGTCCAGTGTTAGTGTATTATCCCATGTATGTCTATTGGACATAAACCCAGCTTGATCCGGTGATAATATGTGAGGTAGTACTTGTTTAAGTCTGTTTGCTAGAATAGCTGCAAGAATTTTGATATCAACATTTATAAACGAAATAGGTCTATAATTATGTGGGTCCGTTTTATCTAGATTGTTCTTTAGAAGTAGGATTGTTTTGGAATTGTTCCAGTGTATATCAGTTATTCCATTCTTTATGATGAAATTAAAGACCTTTAGCAGAATAGGGACTATTTTTGAACTAAAGATTTTGAAGAAGTTGGTAGTGAAGCCATCTGGGCCAGGGGATTTGCCTATTTTAAGTTTATTGATAGCATTTTGAATCTCTTGAGTATTGAGTGGAGCTGATAAGAAAGATGCTTGGTCACAGTTAAGAGATGGAAAGGTGATAGAATTGAGAAATGTCTCAATCTGTGGATTGGAGGGGTTGTGTTTATTCTTGCTATATATATCTATATATAGGTCCTGAAATAGTTGAATTATCTCAGAGTCTGATTTAAATATTTGCCCTTTGTATTGAAGGATAGAAATTGTAGGAGCGCCATTATTGTTTTTGAGAATTCTAGAGAGGGTCCTAGAGGGGATTTGTGACCATTCAGAATAGGTTGCAATTTGTTTTTGCTCCTGTAATGAGTAGCTATGTAAATGTATCTCAAGTAGTTCTTTATGCGTTACGTTAATCAATTTCTCAAGATCAGGATCAGGATGCAGTTTTAATTCTTTTTCTAAAGACGCTAATTTTAGAACTAGACTTGTTTCCTTTTCTTTATTGATTTTGTTAAAGAAAGAGGCTTTACTGATCAGAAATCCTCTTAGTTCAGCTTTGCATGCAGCCCATTGTATATCTGGCGCAATTTGAGAATTATCGAAGTTAGTATATAATTCAGACAGTGAGTTGTTGATTCTATTTATGATCTCCTTACATTTGAGTAGATTATTATTAAGGGACCAGTTCATATGGGGAGAGGTAGTATATGTGAGTATGATCGTAAGAGATATTTTAGCATGGTCAGATAGTAGCCTAGGCTCACATCTTAGTGTGTTTTTGAACTTGGAGAAGAATTTAGAAATTAAAAAGAAGTCTAAACGTGACCATGATTTATGGCAGTTAGAGTAAAAAGTGTACATGCTATCTTTAGATGAGTCAGTACTAAAGGCAATAGTATCCATTAGGTTAAAGTCTGACATTAATTCCTCAAGGGCTATGGAAGCTTGAAAATTATAGGTGGAAGACTTACTCGTGCAATCTAATCTGGGATTTATAACTGCGTTCCAATCCCCTCCTATTACAAAAAGATGATTCTGAAAAGAGCTAAGTATGTTGTAGATCTCTAGGATGAAGGTATGTTGTTGGGTACATGGACCGTATATGTTCAAGAATAACACTGGTTTGGTAGAGTCAGGTAATATGGAGGTAAAAAAACACCACCTGCCATTTTTGTCAGATTTACATTCATTTATAGCACCCTGAAATTGTTTCTTGATTATAATGGCTACTCCTTTAGAATTTGAGCTATCGCCACCCGCAATTATGGACCTGATCCATTTTCTATTGGATACTTTTTCCCACCCCTCTTTTGGTAAGTGCGTCTCCTGTAAGAAGCAAATATTGGCCTGAGATTTAAAAATAAGATGTAGTAATAGCTTTTTTTTTACTGCATTTTGTAAACCCTTAACATTCCAGCAATCTAAAAACCAACAGTTGAATTCCCTGATTTAGTTAAATATACTGAGGAGTTATAGAATTAAGAGAAATTATTACTGTAGCTGAATATGATAAAATTTGTATCAGGGAGGTTACTTTTGGGTTTATGAGAAAACAAAAAAGAAAAAAAAAACAAAACACGAGATATTATTGACACTGTCTTTACAGAGGAATTAGCAATGCAAGAAAAGGTAGCATACAACTTCTTCTGGCTAACCCCAGTGCCTAACCACCCATACTCCTTATAAGAAGAAGTATATATACACGCAAACAAAAACCAAAACACTCCTATACATATGTACATAAAATAACTCTTCCAATAGATCAACAACCTAGAGACCTTGCAGAAAACAAAACACCCACTGAGCTTCCATATTTAGATATAGTTTGGATATTTTATGGCGTGTACTTATATTACCTTAGAACCATAAAAAGAGTAAAAGAATCTACATGCCTATTTGAATGTGTACGCTCTTGGACGTATAATTCAATGCAGAAATTTAAAGTAGCTAAATTACTAAATGCAAGTAGATGTAATTCTAAATAAGTGTGCTGATACCTATTATATTCCTGTGCATTTCGAATATCTTTTAACTTAAGAAATTCCACTTATCTTAGAGCCTTACTCTTTAGGGAGATTTGACATACAATCCATGAAGTTAGAAGTTATTAATATGACAATACAAAAAACCAGCAGTTTAGCCAAGCAATTAACAGATAGGACACAGTGTAAAAAGTACTTAATGATGCAGCACAGATTCCAACATCTTAATATCATAAGGAGTCATATAACCATACACCAATGATTGAATGAAATAAAAGCTAGTATAACAGATGAGCAAGTAGAAGATGTAGCTGAAACAATAATGACTGATAATGACCAGTAAGACATATTCAAATAAGAAAGGTGTCCTTCTTATTGTACATTTGAGCGAGGCATCAGAAGTGGAGTAGATTTACAAAAAAAAAATATAGTACAAGATTCATAACCCTTTAGCTTTTAAATTGCAAAAAACAATGCTCAATCACTAATAATGACATGTTTTGAATGGTTTGCATCATTGGTATACCTGTTTAAAAAACCATACAAGGATTTTTATGTAAAATAGTGTGAATTGTGTAATTAGCGTAGTATAAACAGTAGCTTCACACACCGCTTATTTAGCGACACTTTTAGCAGAATTAGAGTCTGAAAACTAACTGTCCAGCCAGGAAGTAGACATGTTTAAATCTCCATGCCTTGACAGTTCCACATACGAGCTGAAAAAGTCTTTCTAATAAGAAGACGCATATTTGCAGATGCACATGGAGAGGTATGAGTTTCAGCAATATATATATACAGCCGCAAGTCCCAACGTCTGGGATAGATTTCGTATAGCAGTTACCTGATGAGCGCGAGGGTTCCAGGCTGCATTCCTATAGTGAACGCGATCAAAGTGCCAGCTGCCATATAAGTTTTAGATCGTGTTTTGTGAAGGTAGGGCATTGTAGTATTATCTTGTAAGCGAGCTTTAAGCTCCATTAGTAGATGCAGAGGAAAAGACATCAGAACATGGTGTTACAGTCTAATGGTATCCTCTTGGGAACAGCGTGTGTGAAAGCTGTTCCTCACATCACGGAGATAGCGCTTACATTTTTAAAAAAGGCTTTGGATAATTTAAAAGCTTGTAAGGGTTCAATCTTGTTAATGAGAGTTGTCATTCACTTTTGAAAAAGAGCTTTTTGGCAAAAAAGGTATATAGCAACAGAAAACACTGTGTACTGTTTTAATTATATCCACGATGACAGTAATAATTATTCAGGAGACTGGTATTTTGTTGAAAGCCTTGATAAAGGCTGTTTTTGCTTTGTTTTAAGTGTTAACTGAGTATCTCACCTCGTTGCTGTAGAAAATCAGATTGTTGGGATAGCGCATTTGGAACCGGATATTTCTTTTTATCAGGTCTGCGCAAAATGGAGCCAGTTTTTGTCTGTTTTCTTTTATGATTAAAGGTAAATCTTGTGAGAAGGAAATCTTATGATTATTCCACATAAGGAATTTATGTTTTTTGGCTGCTGTTAATATTTTTTGCGCATTTTGATAGTTAAGTAGTTTAACATAGACTTGGCGGGGAATTGTGGTGTCCTGTTGTCTCCGAAGTGCACGGTGAGCTCTTTCAATGGTAATTTCAGGCTTTTCATCATCAAGTTGTAGCAATGTTTCAAAGATTTGTTTTGCAGTAGTGATTAAGCCTTGATTATCATAGCTTTCCGGGAGACCTCTTATCAGAATATTGTTTTTCCGACTTCTTGCCTCTAGATCTGTTATTTTCATTTGTATGTCTGTTATAGCTGTAGATTTAGCACAGAGATCTTCAGTGAGAGATTGTAATTGAAGCTCATTTGCTTGTGTTTTTTGTTCAAGCGAACCCACTCTTTCAGCAATCTGTGAGACAGATTTTCCAATGGTAGAGAGCTGTTCAGAAAAGTACTGTATAGCAGTGTGTATGGGTTGTACGGCCTGTTTTAATTCATCCATGTGGAAGCCAGGGTCTTCATTAGAGCTATTGTTTTTGTTAAGATCCATTTGCTGTTTATTAGTTTTTTGCCTTTTGGATAAGCTTTCTTTTTCTGGTGAGAAGATTACTGAAGATTTAGCCTTTGTAGTCTGTATTTCCATTGTAACATGGTCATTTGAAGATTTTTGCTGCCTGGCCATGTGGCCTTCCGAAGGCTGGATCAAGATTAGGCCTTTTAAGTCACAGTCAGTATGAGGCTTTGAGTTTAGATAAAGAATATAGGTTTAGTTTGTGGCCTTTTTATAAGCAGGAGGTATCGAATATGTTGAGTTAATGATGAAGTGTAGAATTCTTTTGTTCCTATGCACGTCCCGAAGCTTAGAGATGAAGAAATCTTAGAGTAAAACAAGAAGGAGTGAGGAGCTCAGTGTATGTGCAGCTTACCAGCCGACCACCATTTTGGAACCTCACTTGTCACAGAAAAGATATGCTCAAAAAAGGAAGGGGTGAGAAGTAGCAAATAACAGTAATACTATATAGTCTCGGAATGTATTCAGTAGCCTTTTATAAATATGGCTGCTTCTGACTCCTGATTTATTATAAAGGTACATCTATGTATCCTGAAAGAAACTTACTACTAAGATGAGTCTACATGTCCAAGAGGCAGCTCAGGTCACTTATTACTTCTGCTAGAAGTTAGTTTGCCCAAAGAAAGCAAATCTTTATTATTTATCAAAAATGCTTTTCTATAGAGTCAGTCTCTTCTTTCAAGACAGACATTATCACAGAGCCCAGGATTTTCTGATACCATTTACAAAGTACTCACTTTCAAAGCCCCGAGCCACATATTTGCCAGGGGAAATAAGCCTTGGGATATTTTTTGCAGCTTGCATGGACTACAAAACACAATCTTGGCTGCAATTATAGCAAAATTGCTGATTTTGTTGGGCTTCTTCACAACATTCACTTTTTTAATCTGCATCCCACCCACTTACCTCCCTCATCTTTACCCTTGTAATTCTCTCATTGACAAAGTCTAGCAATAATTAATGTCTGCTATAGGTATCTCTTACCATCTCCTGTTAAGTGAGTATCACTAAAACTACAGTATACATATATATATATATATATATATATATATATATATATATATATATATATATATATATACACACACACACACACACACACACACACACACACACACACACACACACACACACACACACACACACACACACACACACACACACACACACATTTATATGTGTCTATATGACAACATCAACTTTTGGGAAAGACGAACATCATATGGTTGAGACCATATGTTTGACTTTCTGAAAATCTAAAAACAAGAAAACAACAAAAATATAATTTTTTGCAGAGGCCAAGCCCCCCTGCACCCCTCACACCCCATGCAAATTATATATATCAATTCAGAGATCACACTACAGTAGGGAAAATGGTTAGTTCATTGATCCCCCCTCTGTACCTTGATCCCTATATAAATGAATCGACTATCAGAAAGTCAAACATATGGGGACCATATTCCAAAGACATGCATCTGGAGCATTTCTCCCCGGGCCTCCACTGAAAACAGGCTCTGTGGAACCTAGTCGGACTTTCCCGGTCAACAAATGATAAATAAAATAAAATAAATAAAATAAAATAAATATGTATATATATATATATATATATATATATATATATATATATATATATATATATATATATATATATTTATATATATATATATATATATATATATATATATATATATATATATATATATATATATATATATATATATATTATCAACCATATATGTTAACATGTTTACACTGACGTCTCTCTCCTTCTGAAACTCTTTATTGTATGTATGCACTACACAAGATATAGCTATGTTCAGCATAAGTTCATATCTATATCTACACATGATTGAGCTGTGTACTTATGCTAAACTCTTCTCCGTTAGGAAATGCATGCATAATTTCGACATTTGCCAATGTATTCACTGCTAAACTGTAATTATTCTTTATACAATTACTCTGTTGTATGCCAGTGTTGTTGCTCAAATGAGTCCAGTTTGGATAAGTCCACTGCTTTGTTTAGTTTAACTAGCTAACTGACTGATTGAGCCAAATCAATTTTAAGAAGTGTGCCTCCATCTGTCCATGTATCTTCATTTCATAGGTGAATACTAAGCTAACTTCCCTAAGGGCCATTTCAAGCCTAGCCAATAATCTAAGGTCAGAATCAAACTCTGTCCCCAGGATTCAGCAAGCTCTGCATGGTGTACAGGAATAGTGCAGGAGCTGCTGGAGGCAATATGGCCACCGAGAGATCCAGGAACAAGCTCCCGGGACGTGCACAAGTGCTCCTGCACTATTCCTGCATGAGCACAGCTCCTGTATGCTAATTACCCCATTTGCAGGTGAAAACCATGCAAATGAGATGAATTAGTGATCCAGGAAGCTGACAGCCATCCGTGCAGGATTAGTGTAACCTGCAGAAATGTAACCGAGTACATTTCTGCAAACTACAAAATGGAGCCATGACAGCTCCAAATAAAGGGCGTATGTAATGTGGAAAGCATGCCAATGGCCAAATATATGGCCACTGGCATTAAAAACAGTTGCAAAAAAAAAAAAACTTTTTTTTGGCCGATTTTGGCCATATAAGCATAGGGCAGCGGTGCACAAATGGGATTGGCCAGAAAATAAAAGTAAAACCCTAAAAAAGCTTTTTCTGCACAATCACAATTTTGCCATTATAGTCAATGGCAGGCAGAAGACAACAAGGCCAGTGAATAGTGGTTGCTAAGGGGCAAGGCTCAGTGTCAAACTTGTAACTAGGCATTAGCAGGCAATTCTATGCAAATGAGGGGAATGATATTGAATTACAGATTTCCTCTCATGGCTAGCCTGCACCCAACCGTGTAGGTGCAGGAAAACCATGGTGCAAGCCTAAGAGCTAGGTGACATCACAGAGGGGTGTGTCAGGCATACTGTAAGCTTACTGGAGCTCTGTGGCTCGGGTTTGTCCTTAGCTTAGCAGAGCTAAGTAAGGGGGTGTGTCTGAAGCTGCCAAGCACACTTTACATTGCCTAAACGTTTGTGTGCACCAAACCAAACAAAAAAAAAGTAAACCAGGAAATAGTAGCTCCATTCACATCTGAGCACTGCATTTGTGCTGCGTGCCTCGGGGCTTAAACAGGAAGGCAATGGGAAGGGAAAGAGCAGTAGGAAGGTATCAAGGAGAACTAGCATAGCTGGCAGGTAAAATATATCAGAATCAGCCAGTTACACAGGCAGCAGTCCAGCCCACCCCAGCACACTACTATAAACTATGCAAACACCTTTCCCTCTATTTTTTCCAACAAACTCTACACCACCAGTGTACACAAATGAGGAAATTTTACCTAACAAAAGCAACAAAATGATAGGGGCTGCATTCTCTCTCATAAATCAACATGTGGAAGAGGCTGAGGGTGGTGAGAATGAGACTGCTGACATCTAACCCACAGTGAGGAGAAGGAGAAGAGTATACAGGCCCAGGGTAACCTACCAGGGGCTATATGAGCTGGAGATAGTGGAGTGCTATAGGGTGGGCAGGGGCTTCCTACAGCAAACTGTTGAGCTGTGATGGCCACGCCTCACACACAGAGGTGGGAGGGTGGCCTAATGGTTAAGGTGTTTGCCTTACAAACACAAGGTGCAGCATTTGAGTCTCACAAGGGATAATTGGCTAGGCTTAAAATGGCTCACAAGGGCAGTTAGCTTAGTACCAATCTATGACTTTATGAACCTATGAACAGAACAAATAGAGGGGAACCCATCCCAGTGGATACCAAGGTATGTGTAGGCTTAAGAATACTACCCATAGGTACCTTCCAAAGGCCAACTGGGAATATCATGGAGATCTCACAGGCATCAGGATCCGGGGTACTCCACCAGTTCCTGGATGCCATGTCAGCACATGCCAGTGAGCACATATATTTCCTCAACACCCGTGAGGCATTGACCAGCAATATCTGTCTCTTCTACCAAATAGCAGAATACCCTGAGGTAGTGGGTGCTATACACTGCACACACATACACATCAAAGCACCAACCAGTGAATGGGGTAGAATCTACATAAACCAGAAGGGCTTCCTCTCCATCAACTGCCAGGTCAAGTGCGATGCCCATGGCATAATGAATGTGTGTGCTGGCAGCCCTGGAAGCTATCATGAGTCCCACATCTGGCATATGATCCAGCTGTACCAGAGAGTTGCCAATGGGGGCATCCCATATGGCCACCTAGTGGGGGATGCTGGTTACGCACTGGAGATGTGGCTGATGACACTCATCAGAAATGCACACACACCCGAACAAGAACTCCATAATGAGATACACGGACATACCAGAATCTTAATAGAGTGTGTGTTTGAGATGCTCAAGTCACGATTCTGGTGCCTGGACATATCCGGTGGAGCCTTGCAGTACTCACCAGCTACATGTACCCAAATTGTCATTATATGTGCCATGCTACACAATATGATCCTGCGGAAACAGCTGCAGCAGGGACAGCATGGGGTAGGGCTACACAGCCCCACCACCATTGCCAAGGCCTACACAGGCAGAGAGTGACTCAGAGGAGGAGCAACCTGAGCCTGTCCCAGTAGGCAGAAGGAGGTGTGCCCAGTATGCCCAGGCCTTGACAAAGGGGCTACGCATAGCACATACGCTGACATGGTAGGACCCCAGGGAATGACACCTCACTCTGACTCGCACATACAGTAAAAGGGATGCCAAACATGACACTACCTGTGCTTGACCATGTATAGGGAGTGGACTATGTGCAGCCGACATAGTCAGCCCTCCAGCACCATCCTCAGTACGGGCACAGCCACAAGGTAAGTCAAGCTCACTATCAATTGCTGAATGGAGTAGAATATTCTGCTACCTGTATCTATGGTATGGATGTGAGCATTTTAGGGAAATGGGTGGCTGAATGAGATGCCAGCAGATAGTAAACACCTATGTCTGGAGCATGAAATCCTTAACAAATACTGGTGGCAACATAGTAGGCAGTACTAGACAAGGTGACAAAACCCACTGCAGGACATGTGAATGGCCAAATGTGTGTCCATAAGACACACACATGCATGTCAGTGAGGCTCACATGCCCAACAACAGTCTCAGCCAGGAGGACAGGTGTAGACAAACACAAAGAAAGACTGTGCTAAGGCCTCTGATGGCTATGGAGAACAGCCCCCCTCCAGACCTACACAGACAGACTAAAACAGGTCAGGCAGTGGGATGTTAGTTCTGAAGGGTAAGATGTCTGAAACTGAAATGTAGGTCAATAAAACCTAAGAACTGCAGTACACTAATATGCCTCTAGTCTGCATGATAGGTCAGAATACAGAATGAAATAGTGTACCTGAAATACCAGTACAGTCATAGCAAATGTGTACAGTTGTAAGTTGTGCCCTCCCCCACAATCCTATGTAAAAATGTAGTAACATGTATGTGTTGGTATAATAACAGTGGAGCACAGATTACCTGAGCCGGCCAAAGTAGCAGGATAGATCGCAGCACGTGTACAATATGCAGGGCTGTGTGTGTTAGGTTGGTGTGTGTTGTATATTGTGTGAGAGTGGTCAGCATATAGGCATTGTGGGTTGTGTCCTGGTGGCCAATGGCCAGTACTACCAATGATAGGGCCAAGTTCTCACAACTGCAGTGCCAAACATAATGCATCCCAGCAAGACACATTCCAGCAGTAATCCATACTAATTGTTTGGATGTAATATCTCTCACCATCTGAAAGATGGACATGGCATGAATCTGGGTCCAGACATATAAACAGTACACAGGTACCCAGACAAAGAGTGTATAAAATGTTACTGTTAAATGGATACACCTTTGGAATTGTACATACAGGTTAGCAGCACATTAGATGGGTTTGTAGTACAGAATACTGATGTTGTTTGGCCAAACACTGGCAGACCACAAAAGTCACAGGTATGAAGTACTGAGAAACTGATGGTGTCTCTGCATAAGCCAGCATAAGTGGAATGCCCCACGATCTGTGAGTCAGCTGCAAGTAGCTTATTTAGCACACATGCACCAAGCCCACCCCACCATCAGCCACAGGTACCTCACATGTCTTATCACTGCTGTTGGGAATGAGTACAATATGACCCCCACCTCTGTATGGGAATAGCCACAGAATGCAGCATGCTGAAGAGGTGTCCCATGCAGCTGTGCCCCTAGCTGTAAGCAGCACCTTTCCAGCATCCACATCACTGGATCAATAAGGACAGAAACTATTGATAGTAACACCTTACACACTTACCCTGTCACCTCAGGGGAATATAGTGGCTTGCAGCCTGGGACTATAGGAGTGACACAATGCACTGGTCTGCTACAGATGGCCTGCATCACTACCCAATGCCCTACAGTCCTCTGTCAAAGGTCTGTGTCTCATCCATACTGCCAATGTATGTTATCTCATGAATGCCCAAATAACATAACACAGTCCGCAGAACACAAATGCAAGGTCATGTCGACAAATCCCAGTAACATGTCCACCATGTCCTATTGCATGAACTGTGGACCAACCCCTAAATACTGTGGGATGAAGTGATAACTATAGAGATACTTATCAGATAAAATTTGCATAATATTCGGAAGATAATAGAATAACAGAGGGGGATAGTCGCATGGATGCCACGGAGTGTGTGAAGTCTGAAACTCAGCTGTGTGTACATACTATCCCTGCCTGCAAACACAAGAATGGGTGGCTACAAACCTGCTCGTAAACCACAATGTGAAGGGGTAATGACCAGAAATATGAGCCCAGCCTCTGGGTAACCTGTGTGAATCTGTACAGCTGTGTGGTATGGCCAAAGCAGGATATGGCCATACTGTCATATCAATGGATGTACAAGCATGGGATCCTCAGCCACCATTGTACCAAGATGCTGAACCATTTACAATGACCCATCAGCAAGTGTCTGCAGCTCCCCCTCCAGAATGGCATGATTGTGCTAGAATATGTAGGCTGCAGACCACAATACTGGACACTGCTTCATTCATCCTGTGTTACCCAGGAAATTACTGGAAGCAAATATGTATACCTAACAGTAGTTGATGACATAAAACATCACAGTGTAAAACAGTACATATGTCTGAATATCTCTGCTAACACCAAATCCATGTAGCAGAAGCAGCACAGACATAATTGCTTACAGTAACCCACTATCCTTTGCCCACTGTGACCCCATATTATCAACTGATCTACAGATATCCTGCAGAAACAGGTTGCTAGCTGTAAGTGTAGAACACAAAAGCCTGCACTGGAGTACAACCTACCTGGAATGGATTCACACATTCAATACAGAATGTCATACTGGGCATGCTCCAACACTTAGAGAAATGAAGTCCATGTCTGACAACAAAATAATGAAAGGTCATACTGGGCATGCTCCCACACTTAAGAAATGAAGCCCATGTCTGGCAGCAACTGTGGACTATACATATCTGACAGTCGCAGATGTTTGTGCACACACTCCACATTGCACACCTGTCATGCTTTGCACACACATCGGATAGGAATACACACATATATCCAAGGACAACACACTATAATAGGTCAAACTTACACATACATGGATGTGTGGAAGAGAGTGACATACAGTGCCAATGAGCTTCCCATCATGAGGCCTGTCCCACCCAGCATACATCCAATTGGCTAAAACCACATGATATGCAAATGTCAATCACTGTAGACATTTGCTTCTGGTATCCCTCAGCACTATAGTCTATGTGGTGCTTGTGATAACTGTGTAACATGACTGCACAAGTCAGTATTCATCTAGCAGTTGTATACATGTTCCTGTTAAATGTAAACCTGTGTGTCACTGAGTGTTGTGTGTGTGCTTCTAGATGAATGGCTTATGGCCCATTCACACAAACTGCACTCCCCAATGCCCTACTTTGGCAAGCCTGCTGATATCATTCACATTGAAATACACCTTTGGGGAAGAAGTAGCCCTATAAGCTCTGTGGCACATGCTGTAACTGCATAATGCTATAGTGTGCTGTACTAGTTAGGTAGGAGTTCTAATTTGAGACATGTCGACTGTGTGTGTGTTTGGTTTTGTGCGTGTGTGTGTGTGTGTGTGTGTGTGTGTGTGTGTGTGTGTGTGTGTGTGCATGTGTGTGTGTGTGTAGGGATCAATACTTTTGGGGCCATTCACAGTCACTACACTCCAAATTGCCCTACTTTGGCAAGTCTGCTGATGTAATTTACCTTGAAATACACCTTTGGTAAAAGACTAGCCCTGTAAGCTCCATGGTGCATGCTATAACTACATAATGCTAAAGTGTGATGTACTAGTTAGGTAAGACTTCTAATCCCAGACATGGCAACTGTGAAACTCTGTGTGTGTTTGTTTGTCTGTGTAGGGGTCACTGCTTTTGAGGCCATTCACAGTCACTACACTTTTTATTACCCTACTTTGGCAAACCTGCTAATGTCATTTACCTGTAAATACATCTTAGGTGAAAGAGTAGCCCTATAAGCTCCATGGCGTGTGCTGTAACTGTGTAATGCTATTGTGTGATGTATTAGTTAGGTAGGAATTCTAATCCCAAACATGGCAACTGTGTGTGTAGGGATCAATGCTTTTGTGGCCATTCACAGTCACTAGGCACTCCTAAAAATGGAGAACATTGATATCTGTGCAGTAACAGAGACCTGGTTCAAGGCTCCAGAGAGCACCCCTCCAATACCAGGCTACAACTCTTACCACACTTTTCATCCACCAAACCTGGACCGAAACACTAAAGATGGAGGAGTGTCCATATTCACCAAGGATATTCACACCACCAGGCTAGATGCCCAACACAATGCATCTGAAATTCTCCAGATACAACTAACACTAGGTAAGACTGCAATCCAAGATGTAGCTTGCTACAGATCCCCCACCATGCCCCAAGATTCTCACTACACCTTTCTAAACATACTGAAAAATATTAAGATACAACCAAACACTTTAATACTGGGTGATTTCAACTACCCTGCCATTAACTGAGAAAACTACTCATGTACCAACACCTTTGCCCAACGGTTCTTGGAATTCATAAATTCCAATGCCCTGGATCAACTTATCCATAGTCCCACCAAGGGCTCCAATATCTGAGACCTGGTCATTACCAATGAGAAATCGATCCTCCACACCTATGGTCACCCCCTCATATGTCAGGTCTAAGCATAACTGAATCACCCTTGACATCCACACCCCACACCCCAGTAAGGAAACCTCCATAAAAAACTTCTCCAAAGCCAACTTCATACTACTCAAGTCAGAAGTGACAAAGGTCATGACACCCATGCAGATGGGAACTGAAAGTTCAACTGCTGAATCCTACACTAAGGCACTGTGCGAGCACATCCACTTGTGCATGAATCGTGTCATCCCAAATAGAACCAAGATGTTCTCCTCCAAAACAAGGAAGCCAATATAGTGGTCCCCTGCCATAACCAAACTTTATAACAAAAGGAAGAAACTGTTGCAGAAAAGAGGAAAATCCCAGGATGCAAAAAACTCCCTTACCAGCCTCAGTAAGAAGCTGAGATCCCTCATAAAATCCTCCAAAGCTAGTTATGAAAAAATATAGCCAAAGATTCCAACGACAACCACAAGGCATTCTATAGCTATGTCAGGAATCTAAATGGCAATGCTCAGATCTGCTCTGAGCTGCAACAGAATGGCATTAAATATATTGATCCCAACGATATTGCCAATATCCTGGAATATCAATTCAGTGCCAACTTCACCCCCCCTCTCACCCTCTAAAGGACCATCTCAATACTGAAAGATTGCCAAATTCTGGTAATAACAGCCACACAAGTAAAAACCACACTCTCCAAAGCTAAGAATACAACATCTATGGGACCAGACAAAATCCCAGGCTGTGTACTACATGAACTACAAAATGAACTGGCACCTCACCTAAATGCCATGTTTAATCATAGCCTTACCTCAGGCTTTGTGCCCACTGAATGGTGCAAAGCTACAGTTATCCCACTCCACAAGGAGGGATCCACCTTGGATCCTGGGAACTGCCACCCCATCAGTCTGACAAGCTTGATCTGCAAGGCCATGGAATATATTATCATGGAACTTATAAACAAAGACATTGGCAACCTTCAAACACTGGACCCCACCCAGTTTGGGTTTGTGAAGGGCCGATCTTGTTTCCTGAACCTGATTGATTTCTTTGAATCAGTCTCCACAGCTGTGGACGAGAGTAAGGCGGTCCACACAGCCTATCCAGACCACGCCAAGGCCTTCAACACCATCCCCCAGTCTGGAATCGCAGATAAACTTATAAGCTGAGCATTAATCCCTACGTCACTTCATGGGTTGCTAGCTGGCTTGCTGACAGAACCCACACTGTAAAAATAGCTGACTCCAAATCCAGATCTAGACAAGTGACAAGTAGAGTACCTCAGGGTTCAGTCCTGGGACCGCTCTTGTTTGGTATCTACGTGTCTGAAGTACAGGCCAACACTAAAGGACTCTGGCTAACAAAGTTTGCAGATGACTGCAAACTGGGGGCCATTATTGAATCCCCAAATGATGTAGATATTCTACAAAAGGGCCTTACAGAAACAGATGCTTGGTGCCAGAGCCATGGGCTCAAGCTCAATGCCAAGAAATGTATAGTTACCCTCTTTGGGAAGAAACATGTACCTATGAATTACCACATAGGTGGAAGTAGACTAAACACTGAAAGTGTGATAAGAGACTTAGGGACACAGGTGGATAGTGGTCTCACCTTCAATAACCACATCGCCACAACAGTCAGGAATTCCTTCTATATGGCACATCTCATCACTAAGGGTTTTTCAGTCAGAAAAAAGGAGTTCATTGTCCCACTGTATTCATCTCTCAGTAGACCAATTATAGAATACAATGCCCTGTTTGGTATGTACCTGTCAAGACATCTACAACAACTAGAAAGGCTGCAGAAATACCTCATTAAAAGAATCACAGGCCTAAAGCTGATGCCCTATGCTGACCATCTAAAAAAATCCAGCTATACTCTGTCACATATTGTCTACTCAGAGGTGATCTCTGCTTAACATACAAGGCCATGTCAAACCCAGAGCTGTTGAACATTCTACACTTAAGAAAATCCCAATCCAACAGAGCCACATGCTCCAGGGATCTAAACCTTGTCATCGCAATGAACAAAACATGCTGGAGGGATAGGTTCCTAGCCCAGAGACACCCCAGACTCTGGAATAGACTGCCCATACATGTCAAGCAGAGCGCCTCTTTGGCCCTCTTCAAAAGAAACCTTGACAATTGGATGGGAGATAGGAAATTTAGCCCGGGGATCACATCAGTCGACCTGCTAGACAGGGGTCCAGGGAAGTAAATATTGTGGGAAAAAAATAGCCAGAGAATTGTTATGGCTAGGCATGTATAGGTCCTAGGGCCGATAGCCTAGTACCAACCTATGAACCTATGAACTACACTTTCCATTGCCCTACTTTGGCAAGCCTGCTAATGTCATTCACCTTGAAATACACCTTTGGGGAAAGAGTAGCCCTATAAGCTGTGTGGTGCATGCTTTAACTGCATAATGCAATAGTGTGATGTACTAGCTAGGTAGGAGTTCTAATTCCAGACATGGCAACTGTGAGACTCTGTGTGATTGTTTGTCTGTGTAGGGATCGATGCTTTTGAGGCCATTACTTTGGCAAGCCTGCTGATGTCATTCCCTTTGAAATACACCTTTGGAGAAGGAGTGACCCTGTAAGTTCCATGGTGCATGCTATAACTGTGTAATGCTGTAGTGTGATGTATTAGTTTGATAAGAGTTTTAATCTTAGACATAGCAACTGTGAAACTCTGTGTGTGTGTGTGTGTGTGTGTGTGTGTGTGTGTGTGTGTGTGTGTGTGTGTGTGTGTGTGTGTATGGGTGTGTGAGTGCTTGTTTGTCTGTGTAGGGATCAATGTTTTTGAGGCCATTCACAGTCAAATCACTTTCCATTGCCCTACTTTAGCAAGCCTGCTGATGTCATCCACCTTGAAAGACACCTTTGGTGAAGGAGTAACCCTGTAAGCTCTCTAGCATGTGCTATAACTGCGTAATGCTATAGTGTGATGTACTAGTTAGGTAGGAGCTCTAATCACAGATATGGCAACTGTGAGACTGTGTGTGGTGTGTGTGTGTGTGTGTGTGTGTGTGTGTGTGTGTGTGTGTGTGTGTGTGTGTGTGTGTGTGTGTGATTGTCATCAGTAGCCTGTGTGGAGGTAGATGTGATTGTATAATAACAGGACTCATTGCAGAGCAGGTTTTGCAAATTTCTTATACAGAGGACCCATTATATGTCACAATGTCGACCTTACAAAAACAACAGATGTCAAACAGCAGAGAGGCTGGTGTAGACAATCCATACACCTACATTTGACATTATGGATTGGGGAACAATATAGGCAAGCCTTGTTTTACCCAGAGAACACTCTCCACCCATGTCTCATACACAAACACACTTGGATAAGCAACAACCATGGTGTGATTGCAGTGGACTACAGCAGACATGACACCCTGTTCCATCCCTACAATAGGCAAATCATTGCATACAGTGGTCCATTGATATCTTCCCCACTGGATGCCTGCAACAACTGTAGTGTCAGCAAATATAACCCACAAAGGAAATACCATGCCTTATACACATGCCATGTATGGACAGATGTCACTAACACCAATGAATACCTGTATCATGCTGTCAATGTAGATGCAGGATCAACCTGATTTCCATTGTCAGTTCTCACAACATGAGGTCAGGAATGCCACATCAGATGAGAACAATTTGTCCACACAACATTCCCCAGACACCCCAAGTACACTTCCACATGTCACAGAACATGCATGTGGGACATGTGCACATCCCAGACACTGTCCATGTTATGGAATATAGAACACACACATGACAAGCTTTGCACAGCACTAGCCACCCACAATAGTAACACAGATGAGTGGAAGGTGACTACAATACCCACCTGTGTGGGCCAATCCAGAGAATACACCACTGAGCCACACTGCAGATCATTGGCATGTGGTCTGATGCCAAGGTATACCCTTTGCCTAGCCTTGTACAGCCTTCTGGCACAGCCAACCACTACACACCTTTGAAGCAATGAACTCATGCATGTCAGTACTAGCAAATCTGTGTGTGTGTGTGTGTGTGTGTGTGTGTGTGTGTGTGTGTGTGTGTGTGTGTGTGTGTGTGTGTGTGTGTGTATTAATGATATGGAAGCCATTCACACTCACTACACCTCCCATTGCCCTACTGAAGCATGCCTTCTGATGTCAATCACTTTGACATAACCTTTGCCCATATACCAGCTTGATAACCTCTGTGGTGCATGTGATACCTGAGTAATACAGTAGTGTAGCAAACTAGTTAGTTAGGAATTCTAATCCTGACCCTGCCAACTGTAATAATGTCTGTGAGTCCCTGGGAGAGTGTGTCTGTGTCGTCCTTGACACCTGTTTTTGTGGACAGGCACATGTACTACACCTACCTTATCCCTCCTTTATCACTGTTGCTGATGTCACTCACCTTCAAATATACATTTGGACAGTGCTCCAACATGTAATCTCTGTGGCACATCCAATAACTGCATAAAATGTAATAGCAATACATAGTCAAGCAGGGGGTTGAAACCCTGTACTGGTAAGTGTATGACACAAACATGCTTTGCTTTTACTTTCCTACCACCTTCCTTTCTTACTTTGTCTCTGTCTGTCTCTCTCACTCCCTCTCTGGTGGATGTGAAGAAGTACAGCTGCCTTGTTTAGGCAGCAGCTTGTGTTTTGTAAGTGATGCTCATGATCAGCTGATGGCCTGTGCATAAATTGCAGTCCCTCACTAGCTGATTGCATGTGGAACAGCTGTGGTAACATTCCCATAGCCAATTGCATGGAAACACACTCCTATAACTAGGGACATCATGTGGGTGTTGGCCCTTTTCATTCACTGTGAGCAGGACTTCATGTCAGTGTTTGGCAAACAGCATCACAGAGGGTAGAGTGATATATACTTCTTACAACATGCACTGTCAAGACAGGCCAAGAAACAGGAGGGAGATGTTCAAGACATGACTACAGAATGTAAGTCTTGCTCTTCTGCATTTGAAGTAATGTTGGTTTAACAGGGTTTGTGTGGATATGGCTGGTCTACATGATTTAATACCTGTCATGACAGTGTTATGTGGTTGAGGAAACTCCCACCTGTATGGCTATCTCCAGACTGGCCAGTGTTTGGAGTATCACGTGTGTTGTGTTACTCATAGATGACCTATCTTTAGAAATGCAATAGCATAGTCTGTGGATTGCAGTCAGTACATGGTGACAGCCATGAGAGTTACTGACTTCATATCCCTCAGAAGACATATGTCACAAAAAACCCTATTACACCAGTAAATGTATGAGGTTATCACAGCAACATGTCAATATTGGCCCTGTGTTTGTGCCTCCAGCCACAACTCCATCAAACTTTGTACATATGATATGCAGTAAGAGGTGCATATGTTCAGTACATCATTATTTATTGACATCATACCTGATAACAAGCCAGTGAGATATCAGACTGCTAAACATGTTATGTATAGTGGGGGTTATATTTGAGGACACAACCTGGACATTCTGTTGTAGTGTGTGTACAGTAGTGAGGTCTATGTACTTATAGTGATTGTCGACAGAGTGTGTATTGCAAATATGTACCTTGGCCTGTGTACAGACTGTGGTAGATGTCATTGTTCTTGGCTCTGTTCTATCTGATGTTGCATGCTGCTCCAGTGTATGGTACCCTATCAGCTTACATGTTTGTAAGGCCAAACCCACACATGTCCCATACCACAGTCAGGCATCGGACTACACTGTGTATTGGCCCAGTATATGTAGGGTTAGTGTGTGAGTGGCACATATGAGGATGGTGTTGATCAGACAGTCCATATACTGTAATATTAAGCATGCTTCCCATATGTGGCTGTGGCTGTGTTCACATTGGTTGTGGGTATGCTGTTTCACACAGGTGTCTGTTACTCCATGCTGCTACATGCCTGTAGAGCCTGCTATATTTGCAGGTACATGTGCATTCCCTCATAAGAAATGTAGGCCAGTGTTGTGGCAGTCTGCTTGCCATTTATACAGTACTTTGTGACATGCCTAGCAGCTCGGTGTACTTACCCAGTGTGATGTTATGTCCAGATAATTGTCAGGTGTACTGCTGCCAGGCCACCATAACTGTTGTCTATTTCTGACAAAGCAGTGGAATGTTGTAAAGATGTATGTCACTAACTAGTGGGTAGTATGTGGGCTTTTGACCTCTGCTCCTTCAGTTATTATGTGTCAGAACAGACAGGAGTGTGTGAAGGCATAAACTGTGTGAGCATATATATTCCAGTATTTACATGATAATACCCATTTACATGGCTGTTAACATCCACATTGTCAGACTTGGTCCACACTTCTGGCACTAAGGGGTTCTGTGTACACCAGAGTGTGTCAGACTCTTCACATTTATTGGTCATGTCTCTGCTATATTCCACAGGACCATTACTGTGGTATTTGTGGTACTGTACTATCATGATCTTAGGATGTCTGTCAGTAACTGCTGGCATACAAGTCAATATCAGATGTGACCTCCCACACACAACATTTCTGTTAAGACAACCCGTTACAGTAGCAACAGTTGACATTTATACCTGCAATACTTACATGACATCCCATTGCACTAAGAGGTTACGACTATTGGTGCTGAGGTATGACTCCACTCCATGTTCTGGACATATGTTAAACATATATGTGTATATACACACACACACACACACACACACATATATATATATATATATATATATATATATATATATATATATATATATATATATATGTGTGTGTGTGTGTGTGTGTGTGTGTGTGTGTGTGTATATATATATATACATATATATATATATATATTTTTTTATTTATTTTACATTTGTTGACCGGGCTAGTCTAGCTGGATACATGTCCATTTTCAGTAGAGGCCCGGGGAGATAAGCTCCACTTATAAACTTTACTGATGCTAAGTATAAAAACTGTTAAGAACTAAATTCTAATATAAAAAATAATAATAAACAAGTGGTATAAAAAAGTAATGGAGATAAGCTCCACTTATAAACTTTACTGATGCTAAGTATAATAACTGTTAAGAACTAAATTCTAATATGAAACATAATAAACAAGTGGTATAAAAAGTAATGGAGTGAAGAAAGCATTGTAGAACAAGATAGCAAGAAGTATCTAATAAACATTTGCATAGAGAGGGAAATGGAAATAGCTGAAAAGAAAGTGAATTAATATTGGGGTGAGTTCATCAGATGAACATGAAATAATGTTAGTCAGGGTTGGTACAGGGGCACAGCCATTGTGTTTTGAGGTAAAGCTTGAGTTTCTTTTTAAAGAGAGATTTTGAGGGAATAGATGAGAGTTCAGATGGAAGCAGGTTCCAATATTTTCCAACAGTGTTTGAGAAAAGAGAGTCTCCAGCCCTGTTGTTTGATTTGACCGTGTCTATAAGAAGTTTGTGTGCAGATTTAAGGGACTTTAGGTTGTGGTATGGGTGAATCAGGCTTGATAGTATGGGGGTTTTGTCATGTTGATAAAGAATTTGATGGGCTATGGTAAGCTGGTTAGTTTTTATTTGCTGTTGATATTCAAGCCAGCCTAGTTGTTTTAGATTATTACAGTGGTGGGTTCTGTAAGGGTTTCCGGTGGCAAATCAGGCTATGTTGTGGTAGGAGTTTTCTAGTTTCGACAGATTTGTTTTGGATAATTTAGTAAAAATTGGGGAGGCATAGAGAAGAGGTGAGATAAGGTGGGTGAGGGCTATAGTTGTTCTTGATTCTGGAGTGAGGAAAGGTTTGATTCTGTAGAGAGAGACTATTTTTTGTTAATGCTTTTTAGTGTGTTGTTAATATGGGCATCGAAGTTAAGGTTGTTGTCTATGGTAATGCCTAGTAGTTTAGTAGTTGACTCTTGTGAGATAGGTGTGCCATTTGCTGATGTTATGGTAAAATCAATGAGGGGAGATTTGCTTGATGGTGTAAAAAGGAGCAGCTTAGTTTTTTTAGGGTTGAGTAGTAGACAATGTTGGGAAAAAACAGTCTTCTACAGAGTTAAATATGTGTTGTGTGAGGGAGTGAAGGTGTGATACAGATGTGGCGGAGCAGACAAGTGTTGAATCATCTGCGTACTGTATGCATGTGGCTTGGGGAGCCACATGGTGTAGGTCATTGATAAATAAGGAAAATAGCAGGGGACCTAGTATAGACCCTTGTGGGACTCCAATGCTGACAGGTAGTTGGGAGGATAGAGTTTAGTTCCAGAGTACTGCTTGATGTCTGTTATGTAAGTAGGACTTAAACCAGTTAAGAGATTGGGTATCAATTGAAGTGGAATGGAGAATGTGAATGAGTATTTGGTGGTTGACCATGTCAAAGGCTTTGGATAGATCTAAGAAAAGTGCTGAGGAAAGGATGTTATTGTTGCGATTTTTGTTAATTGTGTCTGTAAAGGAGAGGAGGGCAGTGGTGGTACTGTGGGATGGTCTGAAACCATGCTGGGTGTTAGAGAGTAGGTTATTATGGAGAAGGTGGTGAAGCAGTTGTTTGTGTATACACCTTTCCATGATCTTAGATAAGGGTGAAAGAAGGGCTATGGGGCGGTAATTTGATATTTCAGTAGAATTTCCACCCTTATGGAGTGGGATAATGTGGGAGATTTTCCAGAGTTTAGGGACATATCCTTCAGTGATGGTTCTGTTGATCAGAATAGAGATAGGTAAGGCTATTGCTTTAGCTGCTAATTGCAAGTATTCTGCAGGTAATAGGTCAGCAGAGGGTGTACATGGTTTGAGTTTTTTTAGAAGGGAGGGAATATAAGTAGTTGAGACTGGTTGGAAGTGAAAAGTAGGGGGTGGGTTTGTTATGCTCATTGACATGTTTGCATTTTTGATGGGAAGTTGACTTGCTAAGGTTTGAATAGTTTCTGTGAAGAAGGAATTAAAGGAATTTGCTGTTTGGTTGGGGTTATTTATGTCAGAGCCTTGTGGGTTGGGTGTGACAGGTTTACTTGGCTGTAGTAATTGGTTAATGGTTGCCCAGAATTTTTGGGTGTTTTTTTGGGGAGAATGTTGGGGTTTCAGGTAAAAATTTTTTTTATCGTTCATTATTAATTTTTTGGTCTCGTTTCTTAGTTGCTTAAAGGTTTGGAAGTCAGTGGTGTTTTTAGTTAAGCGAGATTTGTTCCAGGCTTTATTCCTGAGAGTGATTTTTTGTTTGGTTTCTTTTGATAGCCAGGGGGCAGGTTTAGTTTTGATTCTGATGGAGCGTGAGGGGGCATGATAGTTGAGGATAGTTAGAAACTTAGCATTAAAGACATCAACAGCTTCATCTAGTTGAAGATGTTTTAAGGGTGTCCGGTTGCATGCTTCTAGTTCATTTTGGAATAACTCCACGTTGAATCTTTTTTTGGATCTGATTGTTCTGGTTATTATTTGGGTAGGAGGGTTGGTTTTAAGCCTAATGATGTAGGTTAGTAAGTGGTCACTTATGTCATCAGGGAGTGTTCCTGTTTTATAGGTATGGGGTTGGTAGTTGGTGAGTATCCAGTCTATGGTACTTTCTTTTTTGTTAGCTTTATTTATTCTAGTGGGGGAGGTGATGGTCTGAGAGAATCCATAAAGGTTGATATGGCTAGTAGGTTGTTTGTTGTTACAAGATTCCCAATCGATGTTTACATCACCTAAGATGATTATCTCTTGGGGTAAGTTTAGTGATAGCCAACATAGGATCTTTTCGATGGTGGAAACGTTATTACCTGGGGGTAGACAGATGCAGATAATATAGACTGATTTGACTGGGTTTAGTTCTAGTTTGGTAATAAGAATTTCAGCATTTGAGTCCTGGGGAGGTTTTTGGTGGTATGTGGTTATTTGAAGGTTAGATTTAAATAATATGGCAATACCTCCGCCTTTTTTTGATAGTCTGTCGAGACGTAAGATGTTATAGCCAGGTGGAATGATTTCACTGTCTTTTGTTGAGGGTTTTAACCAGGTTTCTGTTAGGCAAATAATATCAAAGGAGTACAGCTGTAGGAGAGCATGTAGTTGAGTTGTTTTATTATTAATGCTACGTATGTTAAGGTGGGCTACTGAGAGTGAGTTTTTGGGTTGTCTAAGCAGAGGGTTAACAATGGGGTCTGGTTTATTGGATTGATTTAAGGAGGTGTCAGTTGGGCCTGGGTTTGGGTGAATATCTCCATTCTTAAGTAGGAGGAGTAGTGTTAGGTAGGTACTTTTTGTATATTTGCTATGTGAGAGGGGTATCCTTATGGGATTAGGGTAAACAAGTTTGATGTGAGTAGTTCTATGATATTTGAGTAATAGATAGCTAGGTACTGAAGTTATGTTGATGTGATGGTTGGGGTAGATGGGAACTAAGGAGGCAGTTTGTTTGTGTGGTGTGTTGAGGTGTGAGAGTAGTGGTTGTTCATAGGAGGTAGTAAGGTGTGCTAACAATAGAGTGATAGTGAGAGAGAACAAGATTATGGTATGTTTGAGTGCTAGGGTGGGATGTTTAAACATTGTAAAGGTAGATATTTATTGTAGTTGTTGTGGGCGTGGTAATGTTAGAGTAATAGGTGGTATATGTGAAAGGGTGTGGTTTTGGGAAGAGGTAAAGGGAGAAGAGGAGTTGGTTGGATAGTTGTAGTTGGGCTGTAATTGGAGGAACAGGAGGGGGGTGTGTCTAGGTAGGTATATCCCTAGATGCACTGGAGGTGGGTGGGATTTGGGGGTAGGGTAGGGGAGCGGAGTGAGCCCGCAGGGCGAACGGAGCGGGTAGAGACAAGACAGAGAAGACAAGACAGAGAAGTTTAGCAGGGAAAACAATCAGTAGTTCAGGTATCTAAGGTAAGAGCAGGTAAGGTGTGAGTGCAGAAGGTTAGCTGATACAGGAGAAAGAAGAAGAAAGGCTTCCTGAGGGGTAAGCACTGAAAGGTACCAGGTAAGTTGGAGTTAGAGCAAATATGAAGTATGGTAGAAGAGGCTTTCAAGTTAGCTCAATAGCTTAGGGAGAGGGAGAGAGATAGATAGGGGTAAGGCGCCCCCTAGTGGGCAGGGCAGGGAAAAAGAAAGAGTTAGAAAGGGAGCAGCTAAGTGTAGGAACTGGTGATGAGAAGGGTTTCTAGTGAGGAGGAGCAGGAATGAGGAAGAGGTGTATAGGCTGTTCGGAGGGTACAGGGACAGGGGTTAGGCTGCTGTCTGCACAGATTCCCAGTGGACTTAGTAACCCAGAAAGTGGTGGTGGATGTAGTCTATTTAACAAGGTAATCTAGTCCATAACATACTCTCTTTGTTTCCCTTGTTAGTGGGTTCAGTACGCTGGAAGTAGTACATAGGCGTGTGGAGTAGGGTCCTGACACCAGGTAGGCTGAGGCTCTATCAGGAGTAGGCACAAAATTCAACTTGGGTACTTTGGGAAAGAAGGGAAAGAAAGGTAGAGGAGAAAGAACAGGGTTAGGTGTTTATCATGTACATTAGATAAGCAAACAATAGCAGTATTAGCAAACAAATTAAAACATCCAACTTAGACAAGGCTAACAAAATACTTATAACATAGCAGATAGGGGTGAGAGGAGGTTCAGACAGCAGGTAACACAGTGGAATAATAACAACAGTGCAGAAGGAATAAAACAGATACTGTGCTGGGGTGCTTTAACTGTGCTTGTATGAGCTTGGACAAGAAGGTCAAATATTGCCTTACAAAAAGAGATAAGTCTCTGTCTACACAGCAACGCTGGGAAAATAAAGATGTTATCTCAGTGTTATACTAGTGCCGTGTTCCACGTTGGTGGAGTGTAGCATGAATACGGCCTCATTAGTTACTTAATGCTTGTACAGGAAGGGCTAGGCAACTTGCATGCCTCAGGTAGCGTCTATGTTGGACCGAGGATCCAGTCCTGTGCCACGTGGGTGGCGCAGTAAGCAACCTGTAGGCAGAAACCATTGTAGCCTCAGGATATTCAAGGCATATGTTCTTGTTGCACAATAAGTAAGTAGTGCAGAAGTTCTAATCAGTGTTATCTTAGGAAAACACGTAATTGCCACTACAGAGAACTAGTCCGTAGTTCGGAGAGCTGGGGTAGTGATAACAATGTAAAGAGGGTCTAAGAAGGATAGAATAAGGGTCGCTCAGGTAGAGCTTTGTCGCAACACAGAATGGAGTGTAAAAAGTGTTCAACGACACATAAATAATAGTGTAACCCTAGTCGCTACGCTAAAGCAAATTAGTAGGCTGATGTGAATGCGTGGAGGAGTAGGGAGACAACAGTGAGGACACAAAGATATATATCCATATATGTAGATAGATATATACACATATACATATATACATACATATATGGCTATATGTATATATATGTGTATATATATATATATATATATATATGTATATATATATATATATATATATATATATATATATATATATATATATATATATATATATTATCTACACATCTAAGGGAATCAAGTATCTCTCTACCTGGGATGACATGATTGACAAACCACGATGCTTTGCCAGAGATGGCCTGCACCTGTCGCCCTTGGGATTCCGGATACTGGCTAAGGCTCTTGCAACCCCTATGGTGCCTTTTTTAGGCAATATTCAAACGACAAATTCACCACCATAACAGGTACAAGCAAGCAAAATCTGATGGTAATGCTACTCAATGCTAGAAGTCTAAACCTCAAAATGCACTCACTCGAGGCACTCCTTAAAATGGAGAACATCGACATCTGTGCAGTGACAGAGACCTGGTTCAAGGCTCCAGAGAGTACCCCTGCATTACCAGGCTATAATTCATACCACACCTTTCGACCACCTAACTTGGACCGAAGCACTAAAGGCAGAGGCGTGTCCATGGTCATTAAGGATAACTCCAGGCTAGCTGCTCAGAATAATGCATCTGAGATTATCCAAGTGCAACTAACTCTGGGCAAGACCGCAATGCAAATTGTAGCTTGCTACAGATCCCCCACCATGCCCCAGGATTCCCACTCGTCATTTCTTGATACACTGGAAAATATTAGGGTACAACCTAACACCCTAATAATGGATGATTTCAATTACCCCACCATTAACTGGGAAAACTACTCATGTACCAACTCTTGTGCTCAACTTTTTCTGGAATTCATAAATTCCAATGCCTTGGATCAACTTATCCACACCCCCACCAAGGGCAGCAATATCCTAGACCTGGTCATTACCAACATGGGCAACTGGTGTTCCACACCAGAGGTCAGTTCCTCGTTGGTCAAATCTGACCACAAGCAAATCACCCTAGACATCCACATCCCAGTCCCACCCCCCACCCCCATTAGGGAAACCACCGTAAAAAAATTCACCAAAGCCAACGTCACAATTCTTAAGACAGAAGTGGCAAACTTCACGACACCCATGCTGACTGACAATAGAAATATGACTACTGAATCCTGTACAATTGCACTTTATAAGCACTTACACGAGTGCATGGATCATGCAATCCCTAACAGAATCAAGATGCTATCCTCCAGAAAAAGGAAGCCAATCTGGTGGTCCCCTGCTATAAACAAACTCTACAACAGAAGAAACAAACTGTTGCAAAAAAGAGTAAAATCCCATGATTGGAGGAACTCTGTGGTCAGCCTCAGTAAGAAGCTGAGATCCCTCATAAAATCCTCCAAAGCTAGTTATGAAAACAAAATTGTCACTGATTCTAAAGACAACCACAAAGCATTCTATAGCTATGTCAAGAATCTCAATGGCAACACTCAGATCTTCTCTGAGTTACAGCACAATGGCACTAAATATACAGAACCAACTGATATTGCCAACATCCTGGCAGATAGGTTCAGTGCTAACTTTACCCCTCTCTCATCCCCTAAAGTGCCCATCTCTATACCGGAAGAATGCAAAGTACCTGTAATCACGGCTGCACAGGTAAAAAACACACTCTCCAAAGCCAAGAACACAGCATCCATAGGACCTGACAACATCCCTGGCTGCATTCTACATGAACTACAGAATGAACTGGCAGCCCACCTAAGCACCATGTTCAATCATAGCCTCACCTCAGGCTTTGTGCCCACTGAATGACGCACTGCAATGGTTATCCCACTCCACAAAGGGGGAGCCAACATGGACCCCGGGAACTACCACCCCATTAGCCTGACAAGCCTGGTCTGCAAGGCTATGGAGCGTATCATCATGGAACTTATAAACAATGACATTGGTAATCTCCAAACTCTGGACCCTACCCAGTTTGGGTTTGTAAATGGCAGATCATGTCTCCTAAACCTTATAGACTTCTTTGAAGCAGTCACCAAAGCTGTAGATGAGGGTAAGGTGGTACACACAGCCTATCTAGATCTCGCCAAGGCTTTCAACACCATCCCCCACTCTGGAATTATAGACAAACTCACTAAACTAGGTATAAATCCCTATGTCATAAGATGGGTTGCCAGCTGGCTCACTGACCGAACCCACACTGTGAAAGTAGCTTACTGTAAATCCAACTTCAGATCAGTAACAAGTGGAGTACCACAGGGTTGTCCTAGGTCCTCTCCTGTTTGCTATCTACTTCTCTGAAGAACAGGCTAACACAGAAGGTCTTTGGCTAACAATGCTTGCAGATGACTGCAAACTAGGAGCCATAATCAAATCCGCTAATGATGTTGACATCCTACAAAAGGGCCTCACTGAGACAAATGCCTGGTGTCAAAACTGTGGCCTCAAGCTCAATGCCAAAAAGTGCATTGTCATCCCTTTTGGTAAAAACTCTGTACCCATGAACTACCACATAGGCGGTAGTCAACTTAACACCAAAAGTGTGATAAGAGACCTTGGGACACAGGTGGACAGTAGTCTCTCCTTTGATAATCACATCGACACAGTAGTCAGGAAATCCTTCTACGTGGCACACCTCATCACAAAACATTTCTCATCCAGGAAAAAAGAGGTCATTGTTCCCCTCTACTCATCACTCATTAGACTCATTATAGAGTACAACTCCCCTTTTGGTATGTACCTCACAAGACATCTACAACAACTGGAAAGGCCACAGAAATACCTCACAAAGAGGATTACTGGCCTCAAACAGATGCGGTATGCAGACCGTCTCAAAAAACTCCAGCTTTACTCTGTCGCATACCGCCTACTCAGAGGTGATCTCTGCCTAACATACAAAGCTATGTCAAACCCAGAGCTGTTGGACATGCTCCACGTAAAGAAATCCCAATCCCTCCAAGCTACACACTCTAGGGACCTAAACCTTGTCACCACAATAAACAGAACATGCTGGAGGGATAGATTCCTGTCTCAGAGACTTCCCATACTCTGGAACAAACTACCTATCTATATCAAACAAAGCTCTTCATTAGCACTCTTCAAGAAAAATCTTGATGATTGGATGGGAGATAGGAAATTCACCCCGGGGATCACTTCTGTGGCTCTGCTTGACAGGGGCACAGGAAAATAATGTTCTTGGGTGGCAAAAGCCAGGGTACCATTTGGCTAGGCTTATATAGGCCCTAGGACCAATAGCCTAGTACCTACCTATGAACCTATGAACCTATATATATATATATATATATATATATATATATATATATATATATATATATATATATATATAGGTTCATAGATCAGTACTAGGCTAAGTACCCTTGTGGGCCATTTTAAGCCTAATCAGAAAAAAATTAAGCCAGAAAGACATGACCCAGTAAAAAGACTGAAGTTTAATTAATAAATCCAAAGGACAGCAAAAAAATTGCACAGACCGGTTTCGGCTGGTGTCACATACACAGCCTTCATCAGTGTAACACAAGCAAAATCAAAGCTGTCATATAAATACACTCAACACAGTTGTGATTGGTCAATCCTAAAATTTGTCATTCAATCCTGGTGGGAAAAGACCTCCTAGTTTAATAATCCACTTTTTTTCTTTTAAATTTAACAAAGAATGCCAACCAGTTTTGTTAGATTTTTTGCCACGGATAATATCAATAACAGTAAAAAGAAAATGTGCAGATGGATGTGTGAGTTGATGTTTATATAATGCATTATTTAGTCTACCTTTTTCGATGTTGCTAATATGCTCAGAGATTCTAAGCCTGAGTGGCCTGGAGGTTTGGCCTATGTAAAAAGCCCCACATATACATGTTGCTAAATAAATTAGCCAATCAGAACTACAATTAGCAAAGAACTTTATGTCATATACAATGGGGGAATTCCTGCTTGTGAATTCCTTGGTTTTAGATATTTTGGGGCAATTGATACAGTGTCCACAAGGATAACATCCTACAGGAATGGTACCAGTAATGGTAGTTTGTATAGGTTCTAATCCTCCAATGTCATGGGAATGTTTATAATGACTAAAGGTACTGCCTAAATTTCTGCCTTTCCTAAAAGAGAACAAACATTTGGTAGGAACAATTGAAGATAAATCATTATCGTATAATAGAAGATTCCAGTGTCTATGAATACTCTGAATCAGAGCATCAGAATTTCTTCCATAAGTAGTAGTAAATCTGATGGGATGAACAGTTGAAACAGTATCAGATTTATAAGTGAGTAGATCTTCCCTAGTCGTATGTCCAACTTTATGTATTGCATCAAAAACATGACCCATCAGTCTTTTTACTGGATCATGTCTTGCTGGCTTAATTTTTTCTGATTTGGCTCTTCCTGAGCTGTGCAGTTGCTTCCGGGCAAACTTTTTTTGGTACATACAATTTTAAGCCTAGCCAAATACCCCATGTGAGAATCAAACCCTGTACCTTGTGTCTGTAATGTAAACACCTTAACCATTATACCAACCTCGCACCCCCTATGCCAACCTCCCACCCTGTATGTATATATATATATATATATATATATATCATATATTTATAGATATCTACATATATATATATATGTATATATATATATATATATACAAATAGATCTATATATGACCATACATACAGATGTATATAAATACTTATATATGAATATATATGTGTATGTACATGTACACATATATCTACATATGTGTGTGTGTGTATATATATATATATATATATATATATATATATATATATATATATATATATATATATACACATCCTTGCTATGTATAAACATTACTATTGTTTATACCTTCTCAGATATATCACACCAAATTTATCTGATATGTGTATATTTAGATATAACAACATACGTGATTCAACAGTGATATCACTAACAAGTACTATGCCATTGTAGAAATCATAGCAGTTTTTGAAAACTATTCAGTTTGTGTACTGACAGATATATTAGAAAAACAACAAATGTCTTCACAGCTGTGATGGCTTAGTGGTTAACTGCTGTGACTATAGTGTACATGGCCCTGGGTTCAATGTCTGTTTATTTTGTTGCTGTGCAGAACAAGGGCTGTTGGATACGGAGTGATTAAGGCAGTTTTGAGCAGCCTTAAGCAGGTTTGCATGACTCTAAGCTCTGCTAACGTACAGGCGGTTACACCATGTAGGCTTCACTTACTAGTGTGCAAATGTGCTTAGCATTTATATATCAGCAATGCTGAAACCTGCTAAGCATGGCTCAGACCTGGTAACCAGTGCTCACATTCCAGTCTGATAAAACAGCAGGGCAATGACATCTTTAATAAGTGTATTTAATGCTATGCACATAACATGCATATATGTGCTGTCATTACAGTTGCAAGGGGTGTGAGTCTACTTCTCAGACACCTGAGTATATATGGCTTGTCCAATACTCTTTTCTGTTTGAATGTGTTACATACATGGATAGTATCCCAGGTTATATGCAGTCACACTGGCATATAGTGTATCATTGCGTTACTACTGTTGGCAGTGCTTTCCCATGTAAGAGTAAATTGCAGAATGTAGTACTGGAATCAAACACCCCTGTATGCAAAGATGGACTCTGAGTCCTCACTGTCATGTACCTGGTGTGTGAACTGTGCCTCATTAAATATTTCCTACTGGATAATGATATGACATGTAGAAAATAACTGTAGACTACTGTGTTTATAGCACATGTCAGTGAGGGCTGCCGTCATGTAGTAATGGCATACCTATCGGTGTCAGACATCAATCTGTCAACACATTTATCCTAATGCATAGCTAATTGGCTAGCTGATGTCTGTCCTCTGTACAGATGTGCCGATGTCAGGTATTCTTCTTGGCTACTTACAGGCAATCTATGTTTGACTGACACTGACATGTCTGTCTAGCTGTTTTATGAATGCCACAGCTAGGAATCCATACCCTGTATGCACCACATGCCATGGATACCTCAACTACACTACCACAGTCAACAGAACATGCTTGGGTGCATGTCTCCAAGAAAGACACTGACTATGTTATGTAATATATACTGCATACTTGTCAACTGGAGCACCTCACTGGCCCTCTGCAAGAGGCAACCAGATGATTGGCTGATGCATGTAACTCTCACCCTGAGGATCACCCCTTTGGTATCTGTTGATAGATGGCCTGCTGGCACATGGCAGGTGGCATGATACCACTGTACACACATCCCTTACACTTCCCATCTCTCCATGGACAATAGCCTAGTCCACACCTATGAACACCTGCACCAATGGACCCTAGTACTGACAAATGTGTAAGTGTGCATTACTAAGAATATCAGTGCCTGTGTGTTTGTAGACCTGTAGTTGAGAATACCCTGAGGCCCTTCACACCCACTGCACTACCCATTGCCATAGTTAGATGGGGCTGCTGCTGTACCAGACATTACATGTACCGTGTTACACTCTTCTCCCTAAGGGCTACCTGGGGCTTGTAGTACCAGCACAACACTGTTGTACAAATGGGTTGATAGGCATGGGATGCCCACTGAGTTCTGACAAGTGTGTGTATGTGTGCATGTTTGCATATTTGTAGGGTACAGCTTTCTGAGGCCATATTCTCCTAATGCAATATGCCTTACCACACAGTATTAGGGATAGTGATGTTGCTGACCATAGGAGAGCCATGACACTGCATCACCCTACTATGCCTGTGGCATGTGCATTAGATGCATATCCCTGTAGTAACACTCTTGGGATAGACAATGGGTTGTATTGCAGTCCTAGTCAATGTGTGATGGTGGATGTCAGAGTGTTATCATGGGTATCAGTGCGTACAATATCCACTGTGGGGTGTGGGGGCTAGGTATACTATCTTTACACCATGGTACCCCTGGTACATGTCCCATGTTCCACTCTATGGGGACCACTGTCACCATCAACCATACAGGTAACTGATAACACTATCCAGTCCAGTTATGCATGTGCTGTGTGCAACTTATCTATAACAAAATGTACACACTGACAAGGTAGCTAGCACTGATAAGCCCAAGTCTCTCAGATGTGTGTGACTGTTATGTGTTTATCAATGTGTATATGACAGTATGTCACACTATGTATTGTCCATAAACAACCAATACATCCCCCATTACCATACTGTACAGGCCTGGGGATGTTCTTCACATAACATGTAACCTGGAACACACCTCGTTCTAAAAGCTGTGTGGTGTGTGCAATTAAGGTCACACACATCAGTAGCACTACATACCTAGGTAGGGGTTCTAGTTCCAGTGTTTCCAAGTAAGAGTGTGTGTGTGTATGTGAAGGAATCTACTTCTGTTTGCAGAATATACATGTTCCAGGAGGTCATCTATCCGAGAACTGCCTGGCATATGCTAACATTTCACAGGTATCATCCTGTGGAAATACATTCCATCACAACTAGTGGTAGATGTGTAAATGCCCTCTTCCCCACTGTATAGGTGTGCAGCAATACTGGGGTTGGTATATATAGCTGGGTGTGGCTCTTGTGGACACAGCCACCATTATTGCAGTTACTGTTGAGTGTATCCCCCTGCTTAGCTGGCCATAATACTGTACAGTTCATGTTAACAGGTTAAGTACGTGTCTATCACACTATCTGCGGTTCTACAGCACCTCTCACCCTCCAAAGGGTAGGGCTGTGCCACCCACACCAGCACACCTATGTTTACCGAATTGAGGATTGCACTACAGTGGGGAAGGGGACATATACCCTGTCAGTACCATCATCAATGACATTAAACTAGTGGACTGCTTATTTCCCAATGTGTTGCTGTGCCTATTCTGTCTTTGTGAAATTACATAGGCTACAATATGTTCCTTGCACAGGTACATACATCCATGTGTACAGTATTCTTTGTGTATTGAATCAACACCAAAGCCTCTGTGGGTGCTATACACAAACATGTGGTGTGTACCACCCAGTACACTTACCATTGTCCACTGTAGAAGGTCTGCTGACAGCAGCCACCATGCACTCACCTGTATAAACCACCCCCAGACCTATCAGCCATGTGGCACATGCAGTAAGTGTTATACAGACCTGTGACATGTGTTCACCTGTACACAGGATATGGCACAGCCAAGGTGTCACCAGAGTGCCATACCCCTTGTAAGACAGAACAGCAGACCATCCTCCTGCTGACACATGGACACCTACAACACAAATGGAATACATTATTGAGACCACAATCACTCAGTGTTATTAACAGCTATAATGCATCATGGCTGGACAACTACACTTCCTGACATGTAAGCATTAAACTTTACTGCTGACAACATGTTACACAGCATTGCATTGGTACACCGTACTACAGTCACCGTGTGCATCAGAACCATATTATCCTTTCCCTGCATCGATGTTATGGATGACAGGGATGTGGCACAGGTATCATCATATGCACAGAGTGTGTTGTTGGTTTGCCAGAGACCTAGGCTGAGCCATACATTTGACACCATGTGTGTGAGTGAGGAGGTTTAATTATTAATTTGGCCATGGTGATGTGGTCTGTGTCAGTATGGAGTTGCCCTAGCTGTGTTTGTATTGTGTGTGAGTATGCATGTACACAGCTCTGCCATGTGGCTGCCCTATACAGGTGTTTGTTGGACAGCTGCAGACCATACCTGACAGGGTGTGCAGTTCACCGTCTCTGTCCACAGACACGGGAACTGTGCCTGCCAGGGGTTCCACGGGCATAACCAGGTACAAGCCATGGTAATGTACTCTCCCCTGATGGTGACATATGTCTGCTGGATCCAGGTCCCTCCTGGGACTGGACAGGGCCACATGCATGTGGCCTGCTGTGGTGTGGTGTGGACAGTGACCCCCACAGTGCTGGGGTTGGTACTGCCACTACAGGAGCAGTTCAGTGTTCTGGCATGTCCACGTCGACCTCCAGCTGTTGGTGTTGCTGGCCTACATCCATGTGGCCATCGGACCACTCCCACCATATGCTCGAGCACGGACATTCCACAGTTGAAGATTCCCACCATCTCACCCAACCGTCTATCCATGGCCTCTGAAAAATAATGGAGGCCACCTGCAAGATCACAGATGCTGTCAATAACAGCTGAATAAGTAGCCCTCTGCAGCCTCAGAGCCTGTCTGATGTACCATTCCATGCATTCCTGCACCTCCATGATGGCCTGAAACATGTGTCTGGTGGTACCAGATGTGGCACTTCTGCCAGGGGCACGATGACCAGCAGCCCACCAATGAGCATCCCTGTACATCTGCCTATGTGGTACCCCGCCAGACATCCGGCTATGGCTGCAGTGTCCAGACACACATGCCATAGGTACCACACTGTCCTGTCCCATGCCACCAACTGCCAACTGTCCCTCAGCTATGGTCACTGGTGATGGGGTATATATAGGCATTGTGACTGTGTGCGGTGATGTGGTAGATAACCGTGGGATGTCAAACGATGGCACAGCCTTAGCCCCTGACAACCCCGCCTGTGCCTCAACACACCTATCATCATTTTCAGTGTCTGTATGGACACTAACATCAGATTGCCTGGAGGAGGGACCCTGACCCACCTCGACACCTGTGAGGGAAAAACAAGAAATGCACTTTAAGACCTGTACATCATTGCTTAACAGTACACACACACATACACACACACACACACACACACACACACACACACACACACACACACACACACACACACACACACACACACACACACACACACACACACACACACACACACACTGACATTCCACCATATTACTTACCTGTCCCTGAGTTTACACAATGTCCCTAGTTTTTCTCTTAAGTTCCCCATCCTGCATCAGTCTTGAATAATTACAGTCAATAGTACAAATCATGAATGTATCATTCTTCTAATTGCTTAGAAAACTGCTCACAAAACATAACCTGTTACTCCATTACCTCTTTGACTTGATTGGAGTTGTTTTTTCAAAGACTCCCTGATGTCATCCAGTATTCACCCTGGTTTTGTCCAGACATCTTGAGCATGGCCCCCCATATGTTATGGGCTACTGCAGTCACTTAATAATGTCACCCACTGGAGTGTCATATGTAACTATTGTTGAGTAGATGCAAGATCTGTTGCTCTATTAACTTTTTATGTGGACTACAGTAATAATTGGAAACACTCTCTGGTGTTGTCTAGTAATTCCCCAATGCATCTGTAGTGCTGCATATGTGGGTATTCTTTCACCTTTCTGCTGACTGCAATTGAAACAGTATCCATGGTGTCTAGTTTTCCCCTCCCAATGCATGTTTCATGCTGCAGATGTTATTATACTATCAGCTGTCCTGACATTACATGTCAGTAAAGTATTCCTGGTGCCTCATGTGTCTGTCCATGTCCATGTACTGCACAATTTCAAAGGGAAGTTGAGAGGTATGAACAACCCCACATTCACACATGTGCATACATGGACACACACAAACACACACACACATACACACACACATTCTACATACATCAACCCCCTCCACTCCACCAGATAGCACTTACAGACAAATTACCCCCCTCCCCACACACACACACACTTACAGGTGAGGTTGCACAAATATATTATACACAGACCTCTCATTACCCATCTGTTAACATGCATGACATAAGGCAATCAACAGCATGCAGTGCAGTTATAGTCAGTCTCTGCTAGCAACATTATACATCTCTGTGATGCATGGGTTGTGTTAGTAGGTGATGCCGCTTCCCCTGGAACACACTGCACCCATGTACACAGTATTGCTGTGCACCTGTTTGGCACCCTGGCATATACTGTGCACCATACCTCACAGGTGTGCACACCATTTCTGAATGTGTATATGTGTGTCAGTTATGTTTGCTCTTCTGCTCACAGCCCCTATGTGTTTGCCTGACACATACCTGGGATGATATGTAGACAGATGCCATTTGTGAATACCTGATGTCTGATTTACAGATCTCATCATTAGAGGTGCATGTATGACCAATACAATACAATTACACTGACAACCTTCAAAACTTACCATGGCTATGGGGAGTGTACTCACCCTTATTGATATGGTGCCCTCTTCCTTGATATGCCATGGGGCCACATTACTGCATATGTTAACACTACACAAACCTGATATGTGACATATAACCTGTACAATCAAATGCAGTGTCAAACAAATGTGTTAGTTGTGCAGATGCTGATTGAGATGCATACAATTTGTGGGTGCATATGTGTGCATGCCCTTATCATGATGGTTTGTTGCACCTACTGTTATGTGTACTACAGCAGTCACTATTCCTGGCAGGGGTATATGAGCATGGGCCATCTGCATTTGCCAGTATTTGGTCACTCTGCCCTACAAATATCTCCCATCTCTTCATGATTGCAAGGTCGGCTCATGTGCACATCCTTTGAAGGTCACAGAGTGCCATCACTATCACTGTGGAGTCAGGGTTATGTCTGTCACAGTTCCTGACCTTGACTGTGTGCAGATACAGCTATTTGTAGCATCCTTTTGATCTCTGCCTCAGTGCACTGTTGTGTTTCATAATGACACCCCCTCCCCATCCTCAGCCTTTTTGCAGATGCTTGACAACTATGGCCTACACGTGTGTCATTTTGCAGTGTCCCAAACATTAAACTGTACTGGCCTAGTCCCTGCTAATGAATGGCAAACATGCAGGTGTACACTGGCACCAGCAAGGTACAGATGGGGATAGTAGTCCTGAGGTGGGGTGAGGTGCTGGTTGTGCAGCACATGTATTTTAATTGATAGTCTGTAGGTTTCCAACGTGGTCTTTGTACACCAGTACACATTGCAATGCATGCCTTTTGGAGACCTTTGCTGTTATGCATACTCTACCTGTAGAGAGGTCTGGCTGATGTTTCCTGTGGTATAACTGTCCCATCTGATTACCCTAACCCATGGACCACACTTATGCAGAGTCTAGGCAATTTCCGACATGGGTACTTCACAGCCAGTACTTGCTAGACATTCCTGCAACACTTTCAGTGTTGTGGCATGTTACTAGGCAGCCCACATGACCAGTTTGCAACATGTGTTGTCATCTGTCTTGGATGGCCATCTGTTTATTTTCTACATTAATCCTGTCTCACACATCCTCGCCACATACATGACTACACTGTTTGCCATGGTATATGCAATGGTGAGGTAAGGCTAAATGTCGATCTCCTGGGTGCTACCTTTTGGGTATGGGATCCATTCCATGGCTTGTAAGATGAGTGCAAGCCATGGCTGCCTCTGTTGTGGGTAAGTGGGAACATTTGATGGCCAAATGTCTTGGACAGCAGACCATTTATTGGTGTGACACTGAGGACTTGTACTTGCTGAAAGGTCCATACTTATGAAGAATGCATGCTGTCGGTACCTCAAAAGCTGCTACCACAATATGTTATCTGAAGTGTATGCATACATATGCTTCCAGTGTTTGTGAATGTATGTATTCCCCATATTTGCTGTCCTAACATAGGATTTCATATTACACATTCATTGCTCATGTTACGACCACATTGCAGGTTGCAAGGGTTGTGGAATGCAGTATTGTGATATGCCATAGTGTAGATCTGTAACAGTTGCCATTGCAATAGTGGTATATACACTGTTGTAGCACTGTATAAGGGTGATGTTTCAGACATGTCCCTACTGTAGGCCATTTGTCCCACCATTATGTTGATCTCTGTGCACACATCTTTTAATGACAGGTTGTTAGTTATATTGCAGGAGTCTTACATATCCTTCAGATACACCATCATGGTGACCACTGTGATGCAGTGCAGTTAACAGAAGCACTACATGAACATGTACAGCATGCATTATGAGTAGGTGTGTTAAATGTGTGCATGGAATATACCATGGCCATAACATAACCGGTGTATTGGCAAACCTGAACAAATACCATACTCACCAGCTACAGGCTGCTGCCCCAGAGGTATACCAGTGGGACCTACATAATTATGTGAGAGATGTGGTCAGTAGCCACACCTGTGGCATTGGTACAGGGTGGGTGCAGCATTACAATACATCAACAGTACAAACCTACAATACTAGAGATTATGCACATCTGTTTATTACTACTATGCAGCAACAGACTATATATATTTCATCTCACATATGCATGATCTAACTCTACAGATGTGGATGGATACACAACAGTGGTCTACTGATGTGCCCTGTGGCCTTATCTGCACGCTCCGCTGCCATTGTGTGGGTAGAACCCACCTCCACTATACTCTCTGCTGGGTGTTGTGTTTGCAGGTGGGCAGGTGCCCCGAGGCTGGCAAGAAGCTATTCAACATGTGTCAAGGGGGCTGGATGGCATGAACCTCCCATTGCTAGCTGTTCCCCCCTAACTGCAGCAGCATGCCGATGGGCATGGTGGAGTAGATCAGTGTATCGAAGTCGGACTTGCTCATAACTGCGGTTATACAGGCTGCCATCGCTTACCCTGTGGACAAGATCATTCCACAGGGCGGTCCTCTCCTGCAGATCATGGTCTGTATGCCAGAACACGGTGTTGCAGTGCTGCAGCCAGTATGTGATGATGACATCATTCTCCTCCACTGTGTATATAGGCAGTCTCTCCCTGGGCATATTGCCTGAAAGACATAAAGAGGGAAACAGGTCTGAGGACCTCATACTGCAAGGATATCATAGTTGTTAATACACATCTCTCCCCCCCACCATATCTGCAACAACAATCTGATCACACAACTCAATGGGTATGTCTACAGAAGACCTACCATTGGGACATATATCGTATTGTACAACAATTTGTGCTATGTGTTTGTAGTCATGTTCCATGTTGAAACACTATCATTGGTGGTCTGTTACGAACAATGTCACCTGCATGCCATTGTAAGGGCCACTATGGTTCCATATATGCATGTGTTCTGTTTGCTATGTGACTGCTGCACATCTGTTGTTTTGTGTTAATGGGGATATTTGTGCATGCTGTTAGACATAATCCCGGAATGTGTGGACTATTACTACCCAAATATATTCTATAACAGTGATACAGTAGCATGTTTGGGAAACAGCTGTTAGCAGAACCACCTCTCCCACCTCATCTGGCCATGTTACCAGGCCACATCACATCTGGGACCCACCCTGGGACCTCCTCATTTACTGGTCCTGCACTACCTTCAGGTGGAACCACCTCAGGGGATGGTGTTCACCCCACCGGGAGCACACACAGATAGAATCCTGTCACCATATGGGGGCTCATGGGCTTCCACATTCCAGACAACACTCTCCATCCAAGGTGTTTACCCACTACGTGTCATACACAGCCCCTGTATGCTGTCTTGTCTGTCTTCCAACCCCATCTATCTCCCCAAATATACCTACTATCCTTCCCCAAATTACCAATCCCAGCTTCACAAACAAGGGCAATGTGTTCCCAACATGGGGTTTACACCTGACATAAATGTCCATTTTGCACTCACTTACTGCTGTATATCTATATATATATATATATATATATATATATATATATATATATATATATGTGTGTGTGTATTGATATCTGTGATGTTCCCTAACACATATCGTGCAGCACTGTCATTCAACAGTAGGGGACACATATTTATATAAATATGTGCGTGTGTGTGTTTGTATATATGTAGACATACATGTATGTATATATCTATATATCTATATATATATATATATACACACACACATATATATATATATATATATATATATATATGTGTGTGTGTGTATATATATATATATATATATATATATATATATATATATATATATGTGTGTGTGTGTGTGTGTGTGTGTATATATATATATATATATATATATATATATATATATATATATATATATATATATAATATATAACTAAAGTTAACCACACTCAAAAAAAAATTGAACAAAGAGAAGAAATTTTAACTAAGAAATGAACTTCGTGACAATAACAGCATCTAAAACGTAGTAAATCACACCAACAACTCTTGTAGTACTTTAGCGCTTTTGTCTTATTTATTATCAAGACTTCTTCAGAAAGACATGTTTCATAAATATGAGCAACCATTTTCACTTCCTTTAAATACATTAGTTTTAACAGGCCATTTAAATTAACAACAGTTCCTTTCCAATAGTAAAGTGTGAACAGGCAGGGTGCTGTGTGCATTTTCATTAACATTACAATCGCAGATACATAAGATAAATTGGTCAGACAGTAATAGCCTTGTGGAGCCGTGTGCATACTAATAGGGATTGTGTGCAAAAAAGGGTTTGTGTGCAAAAAGGGATTGTGTGCAAAAAAAAAAAATATATTAAAAATATGGGGGAACCAGGAAGGATGAGAGTCATGTTGTGATAATTCTAATATAAACATGTAACTTATGAGTCCCTGCCTCCAAAGGTAAGTAAAGAAGAGCACGGAGAAAGGTGGAGGAGTCAGGTAGAGAGTCCTACTATGCTTGGGTATCAGTGTGTGTGTGTAGAGAAATGTGCGGGTATGCCCCCTGATGGGGCAGTGGGAGGAATGTGGTGTGGACTTGAGGGGGGGCTGTTAGGGGACTGCCCATGACAAGGAGTGTGGAGCATATGAATAATAGAGTGTCCCAAAAGACTGTCAGTGCGGATGGTACAGCCCGTGGGCTGGTTCAGATGGTATCACCCCTTGAATGTCTGCGTGAAAAGGGAGACTGGGGGGGTTTGTTGGGGGGTCAGCGGGGGCTAGCTTGGTGACTGGTAGTGTGTGTGTAGGGGATAGGGGGGGGCAAAAGTCAGAGAGAGAGAGAAAACATATTCACTTGCACAGTTGTAAATCCATAAATACATTAAATCCACTTGCACAATTCTTCAAGCCATCTTGCACAATTCTTCAAACCCTATCACATTTCAATCTCTATACCATTTAAGTGCACATTTAATGCTCAGTGTCTCGTTGAGACCTGGATAGACATCAGCTCTCAGTTCTATCTGCCATTATAATTCCCGGACTTGCAGGAATGTGTCCATGTCCACTACAAATTCTGTTATTTTTTCCAGCACTGTGAATTTGAATCCTGTGAAGTTTAAACAAATAGCACTGTGTTTAGCTAAGGCATCCAAACTGCCCTGTTTGTGTATTGCTGCAATGTGTTCTTTAATATGGCTACTCAGCTTTCTGTTCATTTTGCCAATATAGAAATTCCTGCAGTGTTCGCAGAAAGCACAGTAGACTACATTTTTAGTGTTGCAGTCATAGTGGTCATGTAGACTGACAGTTTTGTTGCAGTGCGGGAAGGTGACGTTGTTGTCTTTTTGTATGTGTACACAGGCGGCACACTTGCTGCAGTCAGACATTCCAGGTTCTGTTGATACTTTGCTCTGTGGGGATGGGCTTTTATTCCTCTCAAATGCACCACCAAAAGAAGAGGTTTGTTTGAAACAGAGGTTCGGGGATTTCCCAAGTAACTTCGTCAGACCTTTTTCTCCTTCCAAGATGTCCTAATTGTTGGTGAGGACCCCTCTGATTCCAAACATATCTGTAGAAATTGGAAGGGGGAAACTTGACACCCAGTCCTTTTTGTTCGGTCCGTTCTGTGCCCTTGCTGTGAATCCCTTTTCCAGGATTGGTGGGTACCTGGAGTGTCTGTGCTGTATGATCTCTTGGAACAGGTTGTCCACTAAATACTCTGGGTATTTTCTTTCTAAGAACAAGTTTCTGAGGTAAAAACCTTCCTTGATGAAAACCTCGTCCCTAAAAATGAGTCTGGATAACTGGATGACTTGCCCTTTTATAATATTCTTTTTCATGAAATGGGGATGCTGGCTGCTGATCTCTAGATAGTTATTCCGGAAAGTGGGCTTGCGGTAGATGTTGGTGTCAAACTGTCCACTTTCTGGGTCTATAGTGAGGTGGATAGCCAGAAATTGAGTGGTGGTTCCGATATGTCCTACCATGAGGGTCAGGACGACCAGATTCTGGAAAAGTGTTTCCAGAAAATTGCTCAGAGAAAGTCTGTCCCCCTTCCAGACAAAATAGATGTCATCAGTATAACGCCTGTACATTATGGTGTTGTTGAACCCTGGCAGTGATTCAACCTTATCCATTTCCCAGGCACTGAGGACTAAGTTCGCATATGCCGGGGCCATTTTGGACCCCATGGCTACCCCTTTCTGTTGGTGGTAAATCTTCCCGTTGAATTGAAAGAAGTTATTTCTTAATACTGCTTCTGTTAACCTGCATACAGTATTAATCTTAGTCCCGCTTAGGTTGGAGTGCCTGTTCAGGTACTGTCTGGTGAGGGTCAGTCCTTTGGCATGGGGGATGTTTGTGTAGAGTGCTTCTACATCTAGGGTGACCAGTAAATTTTCCCCTCCATCCAGCCTTAGTTTGGAGATGTCATTTAGAAAAGCCCAAGAGTCCTTGGTGTAGTACTTGCTGTTGTGTACAATGAGGTTAAGGATGTGGTCCACGTATTGTGAAATCTTTTCTGTTTTTGTCCTTCAGTTCGATACCACATGATGGAAAGGTGGATTTTCAGGGTTCTTGTAAACCTTGGGGATTCCAAAAAATTTTCCAAGGCTGGGTGTCATGACCTGCATGAAGTCTTTTTCATCTTGAGAGATTTCATCCCTGAGGTACAGTTCCAATAGTAGGTTGCCAATTTGTTTAAAGTTTTGTTGTAACTGGTTGATGCTGACCTTTTTGTAGAACTGGTTATCTATGAGCGATGCTTCAAGTGTTTGGATATATCTCTCCTGGTCCATCACTACTATCCTGGATCCCTTGTCAGCCTTCATGATTCGTAGGGATTTGTACTGACTCAGTTCCTTCCAAGCCTGTCTTTCTTCCCTGTTCAGGTTGTGCCACTTTGCTGAGGGCTTATCAGAAAGGAGTTTCCTGATATCCCTTTCGCAGGTACTCGCAAAGAGGCTCAGTGTGTTGGAGAGTGCAGGAGTGTACAGGCTCTTCATGGTAAGGGGTCTGTCATTATCTTCTTCCTCTTCGTATTGTTGTATATCTAATTTTAGTTGTAACTTTCTCAGGTAGCACTTGAGGTCCAGGATAACATCCGCCGTGTTGGCTCTCTGCGCCGGGATGAAAGAAAAGCCTTTCTTCAGTATCTTATGATGGCTTTCCGAGAAAACTCGTGTGGTGAGGTTAAAGATGTCACCTACCCCTGCTTGAGACCTCAAGTCAGTGCTATCAGGGGCTGGTATCAGTGAATAGGGAGGGTGATCAGGGTGGTCCATCCTAGTAATACTAGTACTGTATCCCATTCCCTCTCCTTCTTCCCCTGTGATTGTTGTTCCCCCTCCTTCCCTCAATATTGTTGGTGTTGTGGTTTCAGTTTCGTTCATTACCCCCAGGCCTGAACCTAGTATAAATCCTGGTTCCGGTTGTGAGTCCTGCTGAAGATAAAAAAACGTTGTTGCCACTTGTGTTGTTGTTGGTTGTTCATTGGTGGGGTCTGATAAACCCCTCCTTGATTGATTGCACTGTCCGGTGTCCTGCGGTTTGTGTTGTTGTTGTCCTTGTTGTTGTCGTGGTGGTCACATTCACTGGTGTCTGGATCTCCCTGTGTCAGCTGATTCTGGTGAGGCATTTCTGGTCTTGGCTGTCCCCTAGGAGGAGTATGTACCCTCATCTGGGAACTACTCCCTGCTAAAGGGCTGGATGTGATGAGGAGTCTATCAACCATTTGTGGGTTCTTGTAATTCTGTTGTAGGCCTTAGTTCTGTTGTGGACAACGGGTTGCTTGTGGGATATCTGTCTGGCCTTCTCCATGTGTCTAAGGAGCATGTGGGCCTGATTGGGTATGCTTTTCCTTCCTCATATTGTTTAATGACCCTAAGCAATTTGCCTTTCTTGCATTCAATCAGTGTCGCCACATGCCTAGTAATTTTGTGCGGTACATTGTCCCACATTTCAGTGAAGTCAATAAATGTGGGATCCTGCTGGATGCATGTTGGCAGATCATCTATTTGTGACTTGTAGGTGGCCATGCTCTCAGTATTGCTCTGGATGAGGGCTTTGATAGCTGCTAGCCCAGAGTCATTATATATTTTGACCAGTTCTTTGTGAAGCTGAGAGTTTGGAGTGGTCCTGTTAGGAAATTTGTTACATCTGAGACCCTGTGGGACTATATTCAGCTCTAAACACCTTTCCAGATAGAAGTTGTCATGCTCCAGGTTTTTGTAGGTTTTAATCAGTCTCTAGAATCTGGTAATCAGAGACCTGGTGCTCTGTGAGACCCATCTGTTTTGACTGTACTCCATTTGTACTGTTGTATTCTGGACCGAGCAATGGAAGGGATTAATTTCCATCTGTGTGAGTATCAGATCAAAAGCCTGTGTGGTCCTTATTTCTGTCCCAGTTCTGTTGTTAATTGTGGCCCTGGGTCCAGAGTTGTCCGGGGGTTCAGTGTGGTCCCTGGTGATCCTTTCATTTGTAGGTGTTAAAGGTCTGCTGTTTAGGTCCTCGAAGAGATCCTGCGCTAAACAAATTCCTTCCAATAATTTTGTAAGAACTGTTGTTGGATCAGTTAGTGTCCTGCTCCTGGCTGCTTCTGTCTTTAGTTGGCTACTAGAGCCTGAGTTGGGTGCTATGTTTCCTGCCATATTGTCACGTGGAGTAGAAGACTTACAACTAAAATTAACCGCACTCAAAAACAAATGAACAGAGAGAAGAAATTTTAACTAAGAAATTAACTTTGTGACAATAACAGCATCCAAAAAATAGTAAATCACACCAACTCTTGTAGTACTTTAGTGCTTTCGTCTTATTTATTATCAAGACTTCTTCAGAAAGACATGTTTCATAAACATGAGCAACCATTTTCACTTCCTTTAAATACATTATTTCTAGCAGGCCATTTAAATTAACATCAGATCCTTTCCAATAGTAAAGTGTGAACAGGCAGGGTGCTGTATGCATTTTCATTAACATTACAATCACAGTTACATAAGGTAAATTGGTTGGACAGTAATAGCCTCGTGGTGCCGTGTGCATACTAATAGGGATCGTGCGCAAAAAGGGATTGTGTGCAAATAAAGGGGTTGTGTGCAAAAAGGGATTGTGTGCAAAAAAAAAAAAAATATTAAAAATATGGGGGATCTGGAAAGGATGAGAGTCATGCTGTGATAATTCTAATATAAACATGTAACTTATGAGTCCCTACCTTCTAAGGTAAGTAAAGAAGGGCACAGAGAAAGGTGGAGGAGTCAGGTAGAGAGTCCTACTATGCTTGGGTATCAGTGTGTGTGTAAAGAAATGTGTGGGTATATCACCTGATGGGGGAGTGGAAGGAATGCAGTGTGGACTTGAGGGGGGGCTGTTAGGGGGCCACCTATGACAAGGAGTGTGGAGCATATGAATAATAGAGTGTCCCAGAAGACTGTCAGTATGGATGGTACCGCCCGTGGGCTGGTTCGGATGGTATCACCCCTTGAATGGCTGCGTGAAAAGGGAGATCAGGGGGATTTGTTGGTGGGGTCAGCAAGGGCTAGCTTGGTGACTGGGAGCATGTGTGTAGGGGGTAGGGGGGAGGCAAAAGTCAGAGAGAGAGAGGAAACACATTATATTCACTTACACAGTTGTAAATCCATAAACACATTAAATCCACTTGCACAATTCTTCAAACTATCTTGCACAATTCTTCAAACCCTATCACATTTCAATCTCTATACAATTTAAGTGCACATTTAATGTTCAGTGTCTCGTTGAGACCTGAATAGACATCAGCACTCAGTTCTATCTGCCATTTTAATTCCCGGACTTGCAGAAATGTGTCCATGTCCCCTTCAAATTCTGTTATTTTTTCCAGCTCTGTGAATTTGAATCCTGTGAAGTTTGGGCAAATAGCACTGTGTTTGGCCAAGGCATTTAAACTGTCCTGTTTGTGTATTGCTGCAGTGTGTTCGTTAATATGGCTAATCAGCTTTCTGTTCATTTTGCCGATATAGAAATTCCCGCAGTGTTCGCAGAAAGCACAGTAAACTACATTTTTAGTGTTGCAGTCATAGTGGTCATGTAGACTGTCAGTTCTGTTGCAGTGCGGGAAGGTGACGTTGTTGTCTTTTTGTATGTGTACACAGACGACACACTTGCCGCAGTCAGACATTCCAGGTTCTGTTGATACTTTGCTCTGTGAGGATGGGCTTTTATTCCTCTCGAACGCACCACCAAAAGAAGAGGTTCATTTGAAAGAGAAGTTCGGAGATGTCCCAAGTAACTTCATCAGACTTTTTTCTCCTTCCAAGATGTCCCAATTGTTGGTGAGGACCCCTCTGATTCCAAACATATCTGTGGAAATTGGAAGGGGGAAACTTGATACCAAGTCCTTTTTGTTTGGTCCATTCTGTGCCCTTGCTGTGAATCCCTTTTCCAGGATTAGTGGGTATCTGGAGTGACTGTGCTGTATGATCTCTCGGAACAGGTTGTCCACTAAATACTCTGGGTATTTTCTTTCTAAGAACAAGTTTCTGAGGTAAAAACCTTCCTTGATGAAAACCTCATCCCTAAAAATGAGTCTGGATAACTGGATGAATTGTCCTTTTACAATATTCTTTTTCATGAAATGGGGATGCTGGCTGCTGAACTCTAGATAGTTATTCCAGAAAGTGAGCTTGCAGAAGATGTTGGAGTCAAACTGTCCACTTTCCGGGTCTATAGTGAGGTGGATAGCCAGGAATTGAGTGGTGGTGCCAATATGTCCTACCGTGATGGTCAGGAAGTCCAGACTCTGGAAAAAGGTTTCCAGAAAATTGCTCAGAGAAAGTCTGTCCCCCTTCCAGACAAAAAAGACGTCATCAATATAACGCCTGTACATTATGGTGTTGAACCCAGGCAGTGATTCAACCTTATCCATTTCCCAAGCACTGAGGACTAAGTTTGCATATGCCAGGGCCATTTTGGACCCCATGGCTACCCCTTTCCATTGGTGGTAAATCTTCCTGTTGAATTGAAAGAAGTTATTTCTTAATACTGCTTCTGTTAACCTGCTTACAGTATTAATCTTAGTCCCACTTAAGTTGGAGTGCCTGTTCAGGTACTGTCTGGTGAGGGTCAGTCCTTTGGCATGGGGGATGTTTGTGTAGAGTGCTTCTACATCTAGGGTGACCAGTAAATATTCCCCTCCATCCAACCTTAGTTTGGAGATGTCATTTAGAAAAGCCCAGGAGTTCTTGGTGTAGTATTTGCTGTTCTGTACAATGGAGTTAAGGATGTGGCCCACGTATTGTGAAATCTATGCTGTTTTTGTCCTTCAGTTACATACCATGTGGCGGAAAGGTGGATTTTCAGGGTTCTTGTGAACCTTGGGGATTCCAAAAAATTGTCCAAGTCTGGGTGTCATGACCTGCATGAAGTCTTTTTCATCTTGAAAGATTTCATCCCTGAGGTACAGTTCCAATAGTAGGTTGTCAATTTGTTTAAAGTTTTGTTGTACCTGGTTGATGTTGACCTTTCTGTAGAACTGGTTATCTATGAGGGATGTTTCAAGTATTTGGATATATCTCTCCTGGTCCATCACTACTATCCTGGATCTCTTGTCAGCCTTCATGATTCGTAGGGATTTGTACTGACTCAGTTCCTTCCAAGCCTGTCTTTCTTCCCTGTTCAGGTTGTGCCACTTTGCCGAGGGCTTATCAGAAAGGAGTTTCCTGATATCCCTTTCACAAGTACTCGCAAAGAGGCTCAGTGTGTTGGCAAGTGCAGGAGTGTACAGGCTCTTCATGGTAAGGGGTCTATCATTATCTTCTTCCTCTTCATATTGTTGTATATCTAATTTTAGTTGTAACTTTCTCAGGTAGCACTTGAGGTCCAGGATAACATCAAATGTGTTGGCTCTCTGCGCCGGGATGAAAGAAAAGCCTTTCTTCAGTATCTTATGATGGCTTTCCGAGAAAACTCGTGTGGTGAGGTTAAAGATGTCATCTACCCCTGCTTGAGACCTCAAGTCACTGCTATCAGGTGCTCGTATCAGTGAATGGGGAAAGTGATCAGGGTGATCCATCCTAGTAATACTAGTACTGTATCCCATTCCCTCTCCTTCTTCCCCTGTGATTGTTGTTCCCCCTCCTTCCCTCAATATTGTTGGTGTTGTGGTTCCAGTTTCCTTCATTACCCCCATGTCTGAACCTGGTATAAGTCCTGGTTCTGGCTGTGTGTCCTGCTGAAGATAAAAAATTAAACGAACATTAAATGTGCACTTAAATGATATAGAGATTGAAATGTGATAGGGTTTGAAGAATTGTGCAAGATGGTTTGAAGAATTGTGCAAGTGGATTTAATGTGTTTATGGATTTACAACTGTGCAAGTGAATATAATGTGTTTCCTCTCTCTCTCTGACTTTTGCCCCCCCCTAACCCCTAAACACATGCTCCCAGTCACCAAGCTAGCCCCTGCTGACCCCACCAACAGCCCCCCCAGTCTCACTTTTCAAGCAGCCATTCAAGGAGTGATACCATCCGAACCAGCCCCCGGGTAGTACTCCACACTGGCAGTCTTCTGGGACACTCTATTATTCATATGCTCCACACTCCTTGTCATGGGTGGCCCCCTAACAGCTCCCCCTCAAGTCCACCCACACATTTCTCTACACACACACACTGATACCCAAGCATAGTAGGACTCTCTACCTGAGTCCTCTACCTTTCTCCGTGCCCTTCTTTACTTACCTTTGGAGGCAGGGACTCATAAGTTACATGTTTATATTAGAATTATCACAGCATGAGTCTCATCCTTCCCGGTTCCCCCATATTTTTAATATTTTTTTTTTACACAATCCCTTTTTGCACACAACCCCTTTTTTTGCACACAATCCCTTTTTGCACATGATCCCTATTAGTATGCACATGGCACCACAAGGCTATTACTGTCTGACCAATTTACCTTATGTAACTGCGATTGTAATGTTAATGAAAATGCACACAGCACCCTGCCTGTTCACACTTTACTATTGGAAAGGAACTGTTGTTAATTTAAATGGCCTGCTAGAACTAATGTATTTAAAGGAAGTGAAAATGGTTGCTCATATTTATGAAACATGTCTTTCTGAAGAAGTCTTGATAATAAATAAGACGAAAGCGCTAAAGTACTACAAGAGTTGTTGGTGTGATTTACTATTTTTTGGATGCTGTTATTGTCACGAAGTTCATTTCTTATATAGAATATATATTATATATATATATATATATATATATATATATATATATATATATATATATGTATATTATTATATATATATATATATATATATATATATATATATATATATATATATATATATATAGTTATATATGGGGTGCATTCAAACATCAGGTCCACACTCTCTAACTCTGCTTCCTGCACAGCTGCACTGTTCTGCCTTGCTACAACACAGACAGGTGTCACATGTAGACACAGCCTAACATTAGGGGGGTATATATAAGGACAGATTGCAGGTAAGCCTAATACACATCTATGGCATTTGTGCATGCTACATTACATGTTAACAGGACTGTCCTGCAAGTGGTGGGCTCTGAAACTCATGTGTCCATCATAACTGCATTACTTCCACCACCAACTATTGGCCACTCTAATATACATGTCTTGCAGTACACAACACACACTATGATGGCTTACATCTTGTCAGTCAGTGCTGATATGCACAGTTGACAGGTATGGCCCACTGCCCACAGGGACAGACACTATTGTCCATAGCAGTTGTTCAGCTGGACATCATTACAACAATACCTGATGGCACATATAAATCATTCCACATCATCTATCTCATTATTATGCACCAAGTACTACATTCCATTACATGCATATATGCTTCACATACCTGTTGTGGGAATGTCGTCTCTTCTGGATACAGTTTGCTTTGCCCCCTTGGTCAACCTGGGATGTCTGTAAGTTCAGTTTCTGAACTACTTTATATTTACTGCATGGATGGATGTGTGTTTGTTTTTTCTCTCTCTCTCTCTGTCTCTCTCCACTACATGGATTGAGCTGCTTTGACTAGATTGCAGCATGGATTTTGTAGGTGATGCATAGGAGCAGGTGATGGCCTCTGCACCAGTCAGTGTCCACTACTTGCTAACTGCATGCAGCCTTCTGTGTAGTACTTCCAATTACCACTGTCATGGCAACCCAATACTATAAATTCTTAAATCATGTGGGCATGGTCCCTTTACCTTTCCTGTATGGAGGACATCCTTCCTGTGTGTGGTCAGCAGTGTTACAGACAGCAGGTAGCAATACCTCTTACAAGAGGACTTGCAGACACAGGCCAACTGCATATTTGTATAAGGTTCCAGACCTACAGACAGTGTGAGTAATGTTGTTATATACATTGTATACTACTAGTGTTACAAGGTTTGTGTGCACATACTAGTTTAACATGGAATGCAGTCTGTCTGCATAGCTCTCAACTGTGGGCCTATCCATGTTATGGCCAGAGGATTGGATGTTATGTTTTGTCTGTCCACCACACAGGTCATCTTGTTTCAGATATATCACTAGCATTCTGTCTGTTGAGTGCTATCAGTACATGGCTACATCCATTTGTGTTTCTGACTCCATACTCCTGACTAAGGGTGTGTTGCAAACAATCCTGTAACACCAGCAACTTTCTCAGTGTATAACAACAATATTGCAAATATGGCCCTGTCTTCCAGCCTCTGTCCTCTACCTATATACCAGGCTTTGTCCATATGTCATGCAGTAAGAGGTTAAGTAGTGGCCTATGATTATGTCATGCTGCCATTCCTGCCATCATTCTAATGATGTTGTGGTCCCCACACATATTGTGGGGTAGGGTCCATATATATGTGGGCTACAGCTGGACAAAACATGTGTGCCCTTGTGCAGTCCAGAGGTCAGTGTATGTAACACTGTTATATGCCCCTGAAAGTCATTCTATGACCATATATGATATGCATCATATATAACCTAGGCTGTTACAACATATAAGGGATATCAGTAGTAAGATCCCTTAAGGTACATGGCTGTACATTTTCATACATTTCACCTTGGGAACATTGGTGGCCTAGTGCTTACTGTCATACAGACTGTTTTGTTTGTCAGTGTGATAGTGATGTTTTAAGTTAAGCATTATTATGTAACAGATGCATCTTCATTGTGATAACTTAATTTTTCCCCCTAGGGGTTGAGTACAGAGTGTAATTGGAGGCTGCTGAACTGCATATGTATTACTTACTGTTGATTGATTGTTATCTTCTGGCCCAGTGTTTCTTTACTGTTGTACTACTTGAAGGCCTTGGCCTGGACAGCAACATATGTTATGCTTTCAGATTACTGTATAAAATGATTTGCTTGAGAGTTGCATTACTTACGTAGTATGTATTTCAAACACTTAACAGCTATATGACATGGCATATACAACTGCAATAGTACACAAATAAACATTTCTTATGTATGCAAACCTGTGTGTGGTGTCATATCCTTTGACTTCTCTGCGGGTTTATGTTTCATGCAATAAATTGTCTTTTGTAAGAGAGAATCATACACTGTCCATTTTAAAAGGTGGCAACTGTAGGAATGCTGGCTGTTCAATATGCTGTGCACCTTCTAAATATGTATCTTCCTATACATATCTATACATAGTAATAAGTATATGTGTGTGTATGTGTGCATATGGGTCTACTATACATGTTCAAAATTTTAAAAAGCCGAAACCCATATGGCCGAGACCATATGTTCGACTCCCAAAATTTCTAACATGTAAAAAAAATAAATAAAACACACAACGTAAACCTACTTTTTAAATGCTAGCAGTGGGGCTACGCCCACCATACCCCCCATAACTTAAATATACCAACTCCGAGATCGCACTACAGTGCAGAAATTTAAATCTTTCCATTCTGCACTGTACGGAGATGCCAGTTCCTCATGGTCAGCATTTCAAATGTCAATCATATGGTCTCGGCCATATGGTCTTCAACATTATGAAATGTCCACCATGTAGGGGACCCATATATATATATATATATATATATATATATATATATATATATATATATATATATATATATATGTGTATCTGCATATATATGTGTGTGTGTGTGTGTGTGTGTGTGTGTGTGTGTGTGTGTGTGTGTATATATATATATATATATATATATATATATATATATATGTATCATTGGAATGTTTATTGCTTCCACATTGTACATTCCCTATGGTAGCTAGAATATACTGCATGATATGTTATTGATACCATCCTGACATTGTACAGGTGGGATGGATTACTGTTAACTTCTTGTGGCTATGTGGTGTAGGGTCCTGGGTATGGGACTTGTAAGTGTTGGTATTGTGTTGCAGGGCAGATCTGTTTAGCTGTGGGGGAGGGGATGATATCAATAATTATAAGAGGTACTTAGATTGGGCCCCCTCACCCCCAGTAATAGTGCCTTTGGTCATATATGTATTTGTTGTTCTTTTCTATATATATATATATATATATATATATATATATATATATATGTACACATATATATATATATATATATATATATATATATATATATATATATATATATATATATATATATATATATATATATATATATATATGTAGACATATATATATATATATATATATATATATATATATATATGTACACATATATACACATACATCTACATATATAAATACATTTCCTGTACTGTTGAATGACTGTGCTGGATGATATGTTTGTGAAAACATCAGAGTTATGTGTATCTGACATGGCTTAGTGGAAAATCTTGTTAGCTATGGTCTGCAGAGTCCTGGTTCAAGACTTGCAAAGGCTGTTTATTTTGTTGCTGGGCAGAGCAATGGCTGTTGGATACACAGTGATTAAGGCACTTTTAAGCAGTTGTAAGTGGGTTTGCATGGGTTTGCTCAATGGTAAGCAATGCTAATTTCTGGATAAATCTTTTTTACAGTCAGCCTCTAAATTGCTCATCCTCTGTAGGCATTGCTTACCCCTGCGCAAACAGAATTAGACCCGCTTACTGCTGCTTAAAAGTACTTACTCCCATTTAGCCCCACGCTAATTTCTTTAAAAGAAAAGAAAAAGGGTTGATAGGAAAGTGGTGAAAAAGGGGCACAAAGAGAAAAAGACAGTAGGGAAAATAGCTAGGGATGTTCAGGACGGGTGTAGGGAGGGGCCATAGCTGCCCATTTCTTCTACAGCAACAGCTGTGCATATACACTGATTTGGAGGTAGATTTGGACACTCATACCCCTGAGAGAGGGGTGAGGACAACAATAATATGTTGTGAAGCCAATTAGACCAGATTACATGTGTCCAGTGGACATGTGTGTGAAATGGATAGCTATGTATGGGGCGAGATTTTTTTGGGGAACAGATTGCCCTTTTTTTTAAGGTGAGAGTGGGATGTTGGGGAGGGATAGTAGGTATATTTGGGGAGCTAGATTGGGTAGGATTACAGACAAGACAGACAAGACAGCATGCAGGGGTGGTATTTGACATGTGTGGGGTAAACACCTTGGATGGGGAGGGGTGTTTGGAAGTCAGAAGCCTATGACCCCCAAATGGAAACACCCATGGGCAGTCACCACTGCACCTTCACCGCCCCTTAGGTGGCTGTGCTGGGGGCTGGGTAGGAGGGGCAGGCTGACCCTCTAGATGTGCCACACGGCCCTCAAGCTGGTGGAGCTGATATCCAAACTCCCTGCGGACCTCGCTACACACCAGATCCCAAACCTGATGACAGGTGACAGTTTCCTGTTTGCTCCCGCTCCCAGGGGAGGTGAGCCCCATCCCCTGAGGCAGTTTTACCCTAAGGTGGTACAGGACCAGCTGATGGGGAGGTCCCGGGGTGGGTCCTAGATGTGCTGGTGCCCATTGCCATGGCCAGATGAGGTGGGATAGGTGGATCCGCTGGGACTGGCCTTCCCAAACGTGCTATGGTGTTTCAATTTTAAAACATATGCGGGTTAGTAATAGTCAACACATTCCAGGATTAGGTATAACAGCATGCATAGATATTCCCATTAACCCAAAACACCAGATATGGAACAGTTGCATAGCAAACAGAACACATGTATATATATATAACCACAGTGGCCATTACAACAGCATGCAGGTACATTGATGGCAGCATGCCACCATTGTGGGAGTATTTCAACATGGCACATGCACAGAAACAAATTTCAGTATTTATCAAACAATAGGACATATGTCCCAACAGTAGATTTAATTGTACACACACCCATTGAGTTGTGTATTTAGATTATTGTTGCAGATATGGTGGGGCTGAGAGAAAGATGTCAATTAACAACTTGTATATCCCTGTAGTTCGCAATACTTTCTTAGTCAATGCTGTAATCTGTACATTACAGGTATTATTACACTACCCTATGGCCTTAGTTTGGATAGTGGTATGTTTGTAGACAACTATATACATGAACTCCTATTGGTATACCTGTGAAGGTATAGTTTGTTAACACTACCTGACTGTTTCTACGCATATTCCCGTATTCCAGGTTGATGTTATGCGCATACATCTCAATCTCTTATTGCACACACTCTGGACAAGTCCTGACAACATACAGGTGAAACTGGGACATATTTTGACAATTGCCCTCATAAACCTTTGGTGAGTTGCTACAATGAAAGGCTTGTTTTTATATACATTTTCTGAATATTTACAGGTCTGACAGTCAGTTATATGTCATTAAATGCTGCCTAAATGTCAGAGATAATCACACTGATTTGCCATGGGGACAGGGTAATAGGCAGTGGATATGGGCCAATTATCTGGACATTCTGGACAAATCTGTACATTTGAGGGGTATGATTTTGCATACAGCTTACTACCACTCCCAGGATTCGAACCATGGCTATGTCTGCTAAAAAGAAAATGGTGTACATCACAGTTGAGTGTGCTATATAGATATTGCTGTGTATATCTTTTCTGATTTCTGTCTATAAGTCTCCCGTGGTTTTACAATCTGACCTTGTAATTACAGCACTCTTATGCAGGGTTTCCTAGACAGTTTTATTATGTAGCACAGTGTGGATGACAGTGATGAGTAATAAATTATTATTCAGAGAAACTGCAACACTAACAATGCTATACATTACCAGACTAAACAGTACCAGTCCAGGATTTCAATCTTTTATTTCTAGGCACAGTTATTATATCTGACAGATCTGTGGAGGGAATGTTTGTTAATACTACCTGAATGTTGCCACACACATATTGCCAGATTCCAGGTTATTATTATGCACATACGTCTCACTCTGTTACTGCACATACTCTGGTTATAGCTTCACAACATGGGGGTAGAGATGGGACATACTATGCATATTACTCTCATAACATTTTGGTGAGTTGGTAGAATGACAGGTTTGTTCTTATAGATATATTTCTGACAGTTATGATGTCTGACAATCAGTTGTATGTATTATTTGCTGCCTAAATGTCTGGGATCATCCCACTGATTTGCCAGGGGGACAGGGTGACAGGCAGGAAAATTAAGCTAATTATCTGAACTTTCTGACAATATCTGTACAGCTGAGGGGTATGACTCTGCATACAGTTTACTACCACTCCCAGGATTCAAACCATGGCTGTGTGTGCTAAAAACACAACAGTTTAAATCTCATTTGAGTGTGCTATTTGGATTATGGTGTCTAGCTTTTCATTTGTTTTCTGTCTAAGTCTCCCTCAGTTGTACAATATGACCTTGTGATTACAACAGTCATATACAGACATTCCTACACATTTTATTTATGTAGTACAGTGTGGGTAACAGTGCTTAATACAACAGTACTATTAAGAGAATGCAACACTACATTACCATATGATACCAGAGTAAACACAAGCAGTCCAGGAGTTGGACCTTTATTGCCAGGCTGTTACCCTTTTATTTACATACAACCTATATGACTCTTCCTGCCATTTTGTCTGATTTATTCAGTACATCCCATACACAATACAGATTTTGTACTGGCAATTACCTTTCTACTACTTCTAGATTTATTTCTTATAACAGTACATGCAAGATTATTACTAACCTGCCTCACGGCACAGCCTCTGCAGCCTACAAGTATGGGCTTTCTGATTCACAGACCACTCTGCTGCAGCTGACAAAGACATAAGAGGAATATTTAGCCATACCTATCCATAATATACATGAGCTGGCAATTATTAAACAGGTAGTAGAATGATACGTACACAGCTGGGACATCACCCATCTGCCTAGCTTCTTGGATCCACTGATCCAAGAGCTCCCTCTTCCTCTGTTTCAGGTCGGCATAGTGATGCCTGACCTGCTCACCAGTTTGAGGGATGCCAGTGGCTCTGGTGAGGTCACGGGCTTTATATTTGGAACCCTGGTACTGGCCCTGGAGCAGTCTCTCTTCATGGTCTTTTACGAGGAGTCCTGCCATGACTTTGGACTCCTGGATGTCCCAGCTCTGCACTTGGAAGTGCGATCCTTCTCCGACACCAGCCATAGTGCCTACAGGAGGAAGCTGCAACCAGTTATGAGATGTATTCCCACCTGTGGGGTTTAAATAGGGCCAGTTTCCTGCACTTTGCCATGATTGGATGGTTTTGAAAATGCTAAGCTATGGGCAAACCTGCTTACTTAAGTTTGGCATTGCTTAAAGGGGTATACCAATGGGCAAATCGATTTAGCTGGGCTACACATTGCTTACACCTAGTAAGCAGAGGTGTGCAATGCTTAGCGTTGCTTACTTTTAAATTTGCACACTATTTGCTGTTTGGCATTGATTTATCATGCATTACATGTTATATATTTGTTTGGTATCTGTGATTCATGTGTACGTACACTGTATGGGGTACTTGTGTTTATTGGGGGATTTCACCACTTTATTACAATGATACCTCACATCTGGACTTCATGCAGTACTCCAGTTTACATACATATGTTATGTAGTAGGTTATACAACATAAAACTGTTTATATATTCCTTTCACATGTAAATTGTGATTTTGCTATAGTGAGAATCTGTTTGGGTATACCTCAATTTTCTGTACAGCTGTGATGGCTTGCAGGTGAACTGCTATGACTATAATGTATAGGGTCCTGGATTCAAGACCTGCAAGGCCTGTTTATTTTGTTGCTGAGCAGAACAGGGGCTGTTGGATACAGAGTGATTAAGGCACTTTTAAGCGGGTTTGTGTGATGGTAAGCAATGCTAACTTCCAGTTAAATATGCTTACAGAGAGTTAGCTTCAAAATTGCTTAACTTGTGTGCACATTGCTTACCCCAATCAAACAGGCTTAAACCCGCTTACTACTGCTTAAAAGTGCTTACTACCACTTACCACTTAGAAAGAAATTAAACATGGGTCTTGGGGAAGTGGTAGATTTGGACACTCTATAGATTTATCATTCATTACACATTATAACTTCATTTAGTATCCCTGATTTATGTGTACATATACTGTATGGGGCACTTGTGTTTATCTGTGGATTTTACCACATTATTACAATGACACCTCACATCTGCACTTAATGCAGTACTCCAGTTCACAAATATATGTTATTTAGTAGGTTATTCAGTAAAAAATTGTTCATAAATTGCTTTCACATGGAATTTACTACACTGAGGATCGAACCGCAAATGACTACTTGCAAAACAAATGCTCTGACCACTACACAATTACAGTACTGCTTCAACTGAATGTATCTTGCTATTTATCTTCTTGTGCTATTTAAGCTACAGTATGCGTAGCTAAGCAATGGGCAAACCCGTGCACCTACGGTTAAATTTAATCTGTTTGATAAAAAAAAAAAAAAAAAATTATCTTCTGTTACTTTCTCTAGGAAGGGGCAGATTACACGTATTGCTGTGGATTCCAGCGTGCATCTGCACATTTGGCAGACATCCTAGCAACCCCCCAAGCTTCTCAACCTCTTCATGCAAAATATCTGGACAAAGCTTGACAAAATGAGGTAAAACTAGGGACATATTTTAAATATTGCTCTTATAAACTTAGGTAAGTTGGTAGAGTAACAGGCTTTGTTCTAATATAACATTTCTGACAGATTTGGTGTCTGAAACTCAAATGTATGTCATTATTTAACAACTTCAATCCTGACAATCCTGACATCATCCCACTGATTTCCCAGGACAAATGGGGTACAGGCCAATTGTATGGGTGAAAAATCTGGACATTCTGCCGAAGATCTATACAGTTGGGAGGTATGCAACCCCCTATGAGTGTTCTCACTCATTGTAATTGCCGAACAGCAATTCTTGAGTGCAGGGGCATGTGTATTGTGAGGGCTCTGCACTTGTCCATGCTCCATGTCCGTTTAGGAGCAGAGGCAGTGAGCCTTCATTACTATGCATGGTGCACTGCCATTCTGCTCTTAAATGGTCGTTTCCATGCAGGAATAAGCTATTCCTGCATGGAACCTTACTGAATCCTGGGGCATACCTTGTATCAATGAGATGAAGACCTTAACTATTATACCAAACACACCCCATTTCAAGCAGGAAGCTGGTTTTGGTATACTTTTCCCTACATTTTATGAATGTCACCTGTCAAACTGGCAGGAAGAGTTACATGATTCAGTTGATAAATCACTCATTTAGCCCGTATTAAGCTGAGCAGCTTGCACTATGGGAAACAATAAAGCAGTACTGATTTTCCATAATTTATCTATGGCCAAGGCAGCTTGTTTATATGACTTAAATACATGGGTGCCAGAACCATAGAGCGTGGGGGGAGGGGAGCCCCCCCACTTGTGCAGATCATCCATACCTCTTCCCTTTCATTTTCTGCACCTCCAACTCCCACAATGATGCGAGCGGAAACAGATTTATTCAAGCTGCTGACTGCAGAAACGTTGCAAGCAGGAACACAGATTTATTCATGCTGCTGCCTGCAGAAACAAAAAGGATATTCTCAGAAGCCTGTAATGGAGCGGGTTAGCTGCTGTGTCTGGACTGACAGGATTTAATTGCAGAGTGGAGCGGGAACAGACAGAAGCTGAATGCTTCCGGAGGAGTCTGTTGTTTATCAGAGTGAGTACACTGCGTATTGTTGCAGAGATGTGTGTGTGTGTTTAAAAATGCCCCCAGCAGGATACAGCTGGTGCCTAGAGGTACTCAGGCTCAAACCCTGTACCTTGGGTACAGGTAAAAAGAGCCTAAAGTCCCTAGCCCCCACCACTTGTAAATTTATGCCTCACATTATTGTTCTGTTCCTCTGGTTTTGCAGGACTGGTAAAACAAAAGCTTTTATTCTAGCAATTTCTAAGGTTATAAAATCAGTATTTGAAATGTGTCCCTAAACCTTTTAGTCTAGCAATTTTCTAAAGTTATAAAATCAGTATTTGAAATGTGTCCCTATTTTGGGGCTGTATTCCCCTGTTATTGGCTTTGTTGTGTATTTTTGTGCTAAGAGGTTGAGAGCTATGGTGAGAAGTGAGAACTGAATTCACTAAATTATATGATAGCCATTTAAGTTTGTCTTCCTGTCTTTCAAAAAAACTGCTGGTTTAGCTTAGTGGTATTTTGCTCTGACTGTAATGCACAAGGTTCTATGTTCAAGACTTGGCAGTGAAAGGCATGGTAGTTGCACCATTTTATGCAAGCAACATTCCAAAATTATACACGCAATGTTTAAAATGTGTCCCTGGTTTTTGGACTTTTGCCCCCCCAATTGAAAATAAGTTCAAGAAGCTGTGCAACATGCCTATGGCTTACACTATACTGTGATTCTGTATTTATATATTGTGTGTAGAAGTAGACTGTTATCATGGAAATGTTCTGAATAGGGCAGTTTTGTCATTATTGGTACATGCATTTTGCTTCATTGCCTATTGGAAAAATGTTTAAATTTTAAAATGCAATTGTGTGTGGTGGTAGACTGTTATCATGGAAATGTTCTGAATAGAGCAGTTTTGTCATTATTGGTGCATGCATTTTGCTTCATTGCCTACTGGAAAAATGTTCAAACAATAAATTTTAAATGCAGTTGTGTGTGGAAGTAGGCCTTTATGATGGAAATGTTCTGAATAGGGCAGTTTTTCCATTATTGTTTAATGCATTTTTGTTTCATTGCCTACTGGAAAAATGTTTAAATTTTAAAATGCAATTGTGTGTGGAGGTAGACTGTTATCATGGAAATGTTCTGAATAGAGCAGTTTTGTCATTATTGGTGCATGCATTTTGCTTCATTGCCTACTGGAAAAATGTTCAAACAATAAATTTAAAATGCAATTGTGTGTGGAAGTAGACTGTTATCATGGAAATGTTCTGAATAGGGCAGTTTTGTCATTATTGGTGCATGCATTTTGCTTCATTGCCTACTGTAAAAATGTTCAAACAATAAATTTAAAATGCAGTTGTGTGTGGAAGTAGGCCTTTATGATGGAAATTTTCTGAATAGGGCAGTTTTTCCATTATTGGTTAATGCATTTTTGTTTCATTGCCTACTGGAAAAATGTTTAAACAATACATGTAAAATGCGCTCTAACTTAAGTCTAACAAGTGCACTGTATTATACAAGGAATATAATTTAATACAATCAGGAAGGTGAATCAAGGAATGCATACATGTATGCATGGCCCTAAAAATGTGTTTGAAAACAGCCCAGAGGAAAGTGTGAAAGGCTCAAAATCATGGCCAAATTTTAAGCTTTACTCTTATTACCAAAGGAATGGAGGAAGGTAAAACAGTTCACACCACATTACCTTGACCTGGCCAAGCCTTTTGACATAATCTCCTACTCAGGTGTAGTACAAAAGATGAATAATGTAGAAGCAAACACTTACATCATCATCTGCATTGCCAACCTGGCTCACAGGATGCAGGAGATCAAAACAGGAGAAGAGACCAGTCACCAATGGAGTCCCCCAGGGTTCAGTGCTGAGACTTTTTCTGTTTGGAATATACATCTCAAAAGTAAAAAGAAATACCAAAGAGCTTTGGCTGTCTAAGTTTGAGATGACTGCAAGCTAGGAGAAGTTATTGAATCCCCAAATGACTTAACCATCATGCAGGAAGCTTTGTCCCAAATAATAACTGATGTCAAAATAATGACAATGCCAGCTGAGAACTGATCCAATTGTTTGGCATTTGGGAATGTGTGTGCAGTGACCTACCTTTTGCCCAACATGTGCCCAGAGTCATAAGAAAGCCTTTCTATATTGAACAGCTTATAAACAAATTGATTGTGACTAGATCTAGAGATGTTGTTGTCCCCCTTTACAAAACTGTCATTATGTAAATCATTTTGTATAATGCCCACTTTGGCATGTATCTGTCCAGCCCCACGCAACAATTGGAATACCTTCAGAGATACCTTACTAAAAGGATACAAGTCCTAAACAATAGGTTTTGCATGGACTACCTCAAAGATTTATTACTATACTCAGTATCCTACAGAGTGCTTAGGGGTGACATGTCTGGCATACAAAGTATCCTCCAACATAATACAGATGAACCTACTGAACATCAGCAAGTCAAATGGCATCATAAATACTCAGTCCAGGTATCTAAACTGAATGTTGTGGAGAGATGGATATATATCACAGAGGCTACCACTGTTCCAGAACAGACTATCCATAAAAATAAAGCAAAGCTCATCCATCCATATTCAAATGCAACTTGGATCTAAGGATGGGTAATAGAAAATGTACTCCAGGATTTCCCCTCATGCCACTAATGGATAGAGGCATTTCTTAAATGCTGCATCCATTACATGGCCCCCTCAAATTATCTATGGTGTGATCACAGTTGTTCTCACTAGAGCTAATATACAATAATCAGCCATGGGGATAGCTAAGGCCGATCAGAAAATGTTAATTCAAGCACCAAAAGTGAATTGGCTAAGCTTAAATTGTCCTCCAAGTGAACCTATGTTGTGGTAGCAAATAGTTATAAAAACATTTCCCTTTTTAGTTCACTACGTGCCCCTGTCACCCCCCCTCCCCCAGTCTTTAACAGTTTCCGGCACCTATGCTTAAATAATAGGCATATAGATTCTCATTTTATTCATAATGAGACTTTGTGAAGACCTTTGTAGATGTATTCCCACTGAAAAATAAGTTAGACATTTTATTTTATTTGGTGCTTAGGTGTACTCTTTCTTTAGATAAAAGTATAACAAATCTGCAGGAAAAAAAACACAAGTATGCTCATCAAAACTGAGAATTCTGATATCAGGTAAATGCTCAGTTATATGCTTGAGTGCTTAATAGACATCTAGAAAGATATTAGAAGGACCAAGTCATCACAGTTTGGCTCTGCTGCCTTTGTTGCCAAAAATATAATTATTTCTGAACTTTCTGTCTGCCTTACAAAACAGGGGGCAGCAGTGCACTGGTATGGCACAGGGGTTACAGGCTATCATTAAGTGTGGGGGCATACGGAGCCATAAGGCCATCATCAGCATTTCGTCATAATCATCATCATCATCATCATCATCATAAACATTTGTGCTTCCCTGAGCAAGAAGGGAAGAATGTGTTTAAAGAAAGTTACATTTCCAAAGTGCTCTTGTGTCTCTTTGTGCTTGTTTTTCTCAGCAATCTCTGGAAATTAGTTTACTGTGGAGACTGTCTTTCATACTTTTCATACTTTCATACATTTTATCTACCATGTTTAGTGATGACTGACATGCTTTGTGAAAGTCACCACCAAGGGCTGTTGCGGCTGTCAGACCCAATGAAAAGTATTCCCCCTTCAGTGTTTCTTTCATCTGATGGGAGAAAATGATACATAATCCTGTGTGAATGGTGCTTTGTTTATTAAAAAGACTTAGCAAAGTTAATTAAGAGTTTATTACAGTTTATTGAACATAAAAACCTCAGGACATTTCCTTCATCTTTTCAAAATTATAGTAGTTTCTAAAACAGTTGAAATTTGTTTATTAGGAATTATTGCAGGTATCCAAGAAAACATACATTTAAAATGCCAGAATTACAGAGTCATTTGAATCCATTAAGGGGAGTATGTGTTTTGATTCAGCTAATTCAACAGTGATCATAATTCAAGCAATCAAAACAAACTCATTGTGCACTCAGCCTATCATACACTACTATATATGCTCAATACAGTCACTCAAACCACAGTCACATGTTCATACATACTCCATCACATGCATACACACAAACACAAACATACACACACACACACACACACACCTCGCATAGTAACACACAGAAAAGTAATGCAGCCAGTGTTTTTTTGTGGGGTGCACCCCTATGTGGAAGAGCACTGTTCCCTTCACCCACTGCTACTTTATTTATTCAAGTTCTGAGATTGCATAACAGTGGTGTATTCCTTGTATCTGCTGTCCGCCTATCTCACACACTGAAAAATATAGCATCTCCAATTGGTAGATGGCACCATACCTCTCAGTATCTTAGCTCAGAAAGTATGCATAAAATTTCAAAATAGTTAAAAACAAGGAGCAAAGGTGATAAACATTTTATAAATAGTACCCTCACTTACTACCTAAATTACTGACAGTTTTCTAGCATCTTACGCGCAAATGAAATTAGCTGTTGGCATCTTTCAATGTACTGTACCATCTTTTCAACCAATATTTCATCCACTGTATCAGGACACAGCTGATTAATTGACTTTCATTAATCTTGGTAGGGACAATCAGAGACAAGGTGTTAATTGGGCAAATGGTAGAATAAGAAACAATCTTTACTATTAGAAAGTGTAATTCTCCCCCTTGACTTCAGAGAAGCAGAGTTCTGAGAACTAATTATTGATCCTATGGGTATCAGGTGTGGGTGCTCTCATATTTCATATTATCAATGCACTGGAATACCTTGGTTTAGTATGAAAGACTGTAGAAACATTTTCTGGCACTGAGGTCTTCCTGAGTAGTCCTTCAGCAAGGTACTCTTAAGACAGTAGCAGACAATAGTATGATGATGGGCTACATCAACAAGCGGAAGAAGTGCTCGCACTTACCAGCTGTGCATGTTTTTAAAGATGACATGGAAATAAGCAAGTCAGTTAAAGATGGTAATGCAAACAATTTAATTTGGAAAAGAAAACAAAAAACAGACACTCTAAGTGAAAATATGTCAGTCTCTCATGACTGGGCTTTGGACAGAGAGAAATGTTCCTAGCCGTAGTAAAGGAATAGTTTTCCAGAAGCAAACCTGTTTGCTTCACTCCTGAATAACTTGCTGTCAATCTTTCTCTCCACGTTGTGTCATCTTCTAGCAACAGTAAACAATGCTTTCTCATTTCCTTGGAATCAGGGACTTTTGTATGCATTTTCCTTCACTTTCTTCTATGCCGAAAGTTCTTCTAAAACTGAACAAAGGTAAAGCAAATAGATTCCAACCTATTTCTTTTCCAGCCAAGGTAACCTTTGTAATTCTGTTATCTAACATACCTATAGCACAGCCCATGAGTTGAGTAAGCCTGTCAACAAAAGATAAATGAAATAAAAAAATGACACTACCTGTGAATAGCAAGTTTCTGTCCCAGCAGGGGGAGAGCCCTTCATTCCTCCCTCAGATCTCTTAGTAACAACATAGAAGCTCTCCACTTAATACCAAGTTGCCATTTGTTTTCTTATGAGTTAATTTTCCACTGTTTTGGGTTTCTAATACCACAATAGGAATGGACCACAAACCTAAGCCAGGGAAAATTAGATTTCATGAAATTAGTATTGTTTCAGTCTTTGATATTAGCCAAGAGTGCTCTTCTAATCATCCACAAAGTGCCCAGAATTGCCTCCTTCCGTAATTCATACAGGGAAACATTTCTTGGTAGCATATTTTAAGAATGCAAATTCTTAATATTAGTCCTGTTGATCCTATTACTATTGGAAATGTATGGATATCCTTTTTCCACATTTCACACATTTCTGCTTGCAAATCCCAGTATTTTATGACTTTGTGTAGCTTTGTATGTAAGACACTGTAGCACTGGGTGTAGCAATTTCACTGATCAATGTTATTTTTGTCTTTATATATATATATATATATATATATATATATATATATATATATATATATATATATATATGTATTTCTCCCATATGTTTTTTGAACTGTTGGCAATGTCTGATCCTATGTGATAAAACATCATCATTCTCTATAATGCTTTGTGGTTCATGATTTTAATGCTTCTCACCTATTTCTGTATTGCAGTGCTTGCACAATCCCCAATGCAATAGTCTTGCTCCATTATTGTTCCTTTCAGTATATATGTCTCTACTTCATTTTCAATTGACTTTATAAACAGATGTATATGTAGTCCACTGTCCTGAGCTGCCATTATTAGCCTTTCATCTTTTGGTTTCAATTCCCCTCTCCTTAACCATTCCTGCATCACATCTTGGCCAACATGATGTTGTTCCAAAAGATTTCTATGCTTTCCACTATATTTGGGGACTTTCTGATATTTTTCCTTCTCATCTGTTCCTTTGCCTTATATTCTTTCCTATGCTTTTTTGGCACATTGAGTTTTTGTCAGATTTCTGTCAACTTCTGATATGATTTCCATTCCCCTTTGATTCCAAAATGCTTCTGCTAAAGTAAGCAAAGATTCCATCTTACACTTCTTCTCCACATATTTTAAAACCTTCACTATGTTTGGATCGGATGAGGTCAGCAAATATGTATGCATCCCCACTACTGCAGTTCTATATATGTTGTCAGTTTTGAGGGGGCCCATACCTCCTTCAGAACAAGTAAAATATAATCTTGGTATACACTGATTTTATATGTCAATTGATAAGCATGAAGCATTTTCCTCATTTTCATCTCCAAATGAGTCAGCATTGTTTGAGGTCAGTTATTCACCCCCAAACTGTAAGTTAGAACAAATTGATTTATAGCTTGAAGAGCAAATGGATTTATAATTTCTCCAGCTGGCCTGGTCGACATGGGCATCCTGCGGCAGTGTAGCAATTGCCTCATGTACACTGGTAACCGATTACTTCTATGTCACACAAATTCAATATGTGAGAGATGCATCTACATTAAGGATCTATATTCTATGCTCTCTGGCTCAATAATCAGCATATTGAATACTAAGGAAGTTGTCAGCACACACACTTCAACTACTGCACCAACCACTCACACAGCACCTAAACCCACATATGTGGAGGTACTTACCAGAAGCCTACCTAAAGATCAGAGACCCCCCAAACATAAACACACCACATAATACACTACCAGCTGAACACAGTGCACATAAAAACACATGCACCAGTGTCTCACCTAAAAAGCCCCTAAGGCAAAACACAAAATCTAATGTTTGGGTCATAGGTGATTCCATTGTGAGACACACAGATGTCCCACTCACCAGGTTGGATAAGAAAAAAGTCACAGTCAGCTATCTGTCAGGTGCCAGGATCTGCCACAGCACACACGTATTCAGGTCTCTCAACAATATGTACTGTTAAGACTCTGTCATAGTCCATGTTGATGTGAATGACCTGAGACGTTCCTCTATGGACTATATGAAGAGAGACATGACTGAGTTCTTTGAATATGTGTCCCAGGTAGATATGTCCCTAGCCTTAAGCAGGATTCTACCTTTACCTGCCACAGTATAGACAAAATGATTTACTTCAACAATTGGCTTAGTTTCTGGTATGATTCCAAAGGGGATACAATACCTGTCAGCCTGGGATGATATGGTTGATAGACCACAAAGCTTTGCCAGAGATGGTCTTTACCTGTCACATCTTGGCTTTTGGTTATTGGCTAAGGCACTTGCCTCCTCCATAGTGCCTTTTTTAGGCAATGTCACAAGAACAAAATTCCTGATGTAAACATATCCTCAAAAAACAACCTCAAGATTATGCTGCTAAATACTAGAAGTTTAAATCTGAAACTGCACTCAATGGAAGCATTACTCACTATGGAATATGCAGACATTTGCACAATCACAGAGGCCTGGTTCAAGGCTGTGGAGAGCACCCTGGCCATGCCAGGGTATGCTTTCCACATGTTCAGACCACAGAATGAAAGTGTGAGAACTAAAGGTGGAGGAGTATCAATTTTCATTAAAGATAAATACACCTCTAGATTGGTTAAACAGAATGATTCCCTAGAGTTACGCCAAGTACAAATAACTATAGGAAAGAATCTCCTCCAAGTTATCATCAGCTACAGATCCCTCTCCATGAACTATGATATTCACACTGCCTCCTTGGATCTATTTGAGTCACTCAAAACACAGCCATCCACTGTGGTTATGGAAGACTTTAAGTACCCATCTTTAGACTGGGTAAATTATACATGTACTAACATGCTCACCCAAATGTTCTTGGACTTCAACTCCAATGCCTTAGAACAGATAGTTGGCACCCCATAAGGGGCCCAAATATTGCTGATCTAGTACTCACCAACATGGGAGATAAGTGTACACTGCAAGTGTGTGGCCCTCCCTGGTGAAGTCTGATCATAAATCAGTCTTATTTGAAGCAATGATTACATCAGACCTTGCCTCAGGAGAAATTATGCTAAAAATCTTCTCCAAAGCCAACTACAGTCTCTTAAGAGACAGCATTAACAGTTTGAAAGCTTCTGCTCCCAAGTGTGAGAACTTTGAACTAGGAGTCTAAATCTGAAACTGCACTGAATGGAAGCATTCCTCACTTTGGAATATGCAGACATTTGTGCAGTCACAGAGGCCTGGTTCAAGGCTGTGGAGAGCACCCTGGCCATGCCAGGGTATGCTTTCCACACGTTCAGACCACAGAATGAAAGTGTGAGAACTAAAGGTGGAGGAGTATCAATTTTCATTAAAGATATATACACCTCTAGATTGGTTAAACAGAGTGATTCCCTAGAGTTACGTCAAGTACAAATAACTATAGGAAAGAACCCCCTCCAAGTTATCATCAGCTACAGATCCCCCTCCATGAACCATGATATTCACACTGCCTCCTTGGATCTATTTGAGTCATTCAAAATACAGCCATCCACTGTGGTTATGGATGACTTTAAGTACCCATCTTTAGACTGGGTAAATTATACATGTACTAACATGCTCACCCAAACGTTCTTGGACTTCATTAACTCCAATGCCTTAGAACAGATAGTTGGCACCCCATAAGGGGCCCAAATATTGCTGATCTAATACTCACCAACATGGGAGATTGGTGCACACCACAAGTGTGTGGCCCTCCCTGGTGAAGTCTGATCATAAATCAGTCTTATTTGAAGTAATGATTACATCAGACCTTGCCTCAGGAGAAATTATGCTAAAAATCTTCTCCAAAGCCAACTACAGTCTCTTAAGAGATGGCATTAACAGTTTGAAAGCTTCTGCCCCCATAGACGGCAAGGACAACTATACTGAGATATACACCAATGCTCTGTACAAACATCTATACAATTGTACTGACTCAGCCATACTTGATAGGACCAAAGCAAGACACTCTAGAAAGAATAAACCTGCCTGGTAGACATCTTCTATAAACAGGCTATACAACATGAGGAAGAAATTGCTGTCTAAGAACATGAAGGAACGGTCCCAGAATTCGAAGCATGCCCTTCTCAATTTGAACAAGCAAAAAAGACTTCTTGTAAAGTCCTCTAAAGCTAAGTATGAATCTAAACTAACATCACTGGCTAAGGATCACCATAAGGCATTCTTTAGCTACATCTGAAACCTTAAAGGAAAGGCCCAGATTTGTGCTGAACTTGTGGTGAATGGTACTACACATACTGAATCTGTAGAAATAGCCAACCTACTAGTGGACAGGTTCAGTGAAAATGTCTCCCCCCTGTCCCCGCCACATTATACCCCTGCACATTCCTACCATCTGTTCTCCACCTAGTATCTCTAAAGAGCAGGTCTTAACCACTCTCTCCAAAGCCATAAACACAGACTCTTTGAGATGTTATAACATCCCAGGCTGTGTTTTAAATGGTTTAAAATAGGAGTTAGCAACACCTTTGAGTACTCTCTTTAACCACAGCCTAAGCACTGGTTTTGTCCCAGAAAAATGGAAAACAGCTACTGTCATCCCCTTGCACAAAGGGGGTGCATCCACCGTTTCTGGGAACTACAGACCTCATAAGGCTAACCAACCTCTCTTAACCAAACTAGAAACCACCTATAACAAGATAGCAAGGTTTGCAGCCAGTAATAGCTACAAATCCCATCATTGTATATCCCTGAAAAGCTTAATATGGCCTGAGCTCCCCCACATGCTTCAAATATCACAACTACAAATTGCACACAGCATCCTAAATAGCCCCAAATTCCTACCCTGCCCTTACATCCATAATTACACCATACACACCCAATCATGACCTCAGAAGCATACAACAAAACCTTATGTAGGTGACCAAGCCAAACAAAAATATTGGAAAAATACTTTAGAGTCATTCAATTGCATACTCATGGAACAAACTTCCATTGTCCCTTCGCTCCACTATCAAAAGTGGTGAATTCAAAAAGCAACTAAAAATTAATTTCCAACATGCATGGATATGTACCTGTCAGGAAATTACCTAATGGATTTTTCTTCTCCTCTCAAGTAACATATCTGCCTGGTATCTACCTAAACTGTCTACATATATTATGCTCTCTGCAGTCAGTACCTATGCTATTAAATGCATCTTTATTGTACTATGCCATAATGTTACTCTGATTTTTTTTTATTTTAGGCATTGCTTCATACCTTTTAAATAACTTAATGCTAACCAGATTACTCAAACATATTGTTACTGCATTCTCAAAATACTGCACTTTTGCCTTGTATATATTCATACTGTATATTGTTTTCTGTTTTTGTACTAAGTATCTTACAACTTGAATTGTTAGTTTTTTCTTATTTTTTTACTTTCCTAGAGCTCTTCTCCTCGGCTCCCTGCTGAAAAAGGGCTCTCTGGGCCCAGTCAGACTAACTCAGTTAACAAATGTAAAAATAAAAATAAAATAAATAAACCTTCCCTGGGATTCATGAAGCTTGCACCAGGTGCAGGCGTAGTGTAGGCAGTATAATGCCAAATATGGCCACCGAGCGATTCAGGTACGATACAATTCCATGTGCACTACCAGCATACACCAGTTCAGTGCAGCCCTCAGCTCAGGTATGCTAATCTCCCCATGTGCAGTACTGCACCATGCAAATGAAGGTACATAGTGATTCATTAAGTGGTACAGGCGTAGCATAAGCCCACAGAAATGTAAACCAAAAAAATGGTTTACATTTTGCCAAACAGAACATCGGAGCTATGAAAGCAGACCAGACTCATGTATTACAAAGTTAACATATGCCAATGGCTAAATATACAGCCAATGGTATAAGAAAAGATGCACAACACCTAAAAAACAACATTTAATGTCATGTCCACAGTAACGCAAAGTACAACCGCAGGGCATGTGTGCGCAAACGGGAACACAAGGAAAATATATACAAATGTCATAAAATCGCAATGTAATACAAATTATGATTTCACCATAATACTCAATGGTATGCATGGTACACCACAACCAAGCTGCAAGGGTTGCTAATGGTCTGTGACAGTGTTCGGCACAGTAACTATGAATTAATAGTCAATGCTATGCAAATGAGGCAAGTAATAGTGAATCACAAACGTCCCGTCGGACTAAGGAAGTACCATACGGTGCAGCTGAGGAGTGGTTTGGAGATATACATGACATCAGCAGTGGGATGTGCCACTGTAGCTGTAAGCACATTGAAGCAATGCAAATCTGGGCTGCCCGTTGCTAAGCAAAGCCGCAGAATAGGGGTGGGGATGTAGGTATAGCATCGTTTAGCTGAGAGCACATATGGTGCCCGAAAGCGCATGTGTACGTGGATGAAAATGTGCCTGAAACCTGGTAAGCGGATGCACGCACCGCGCACCATAGCTCAAACAGGAAGGTTAGAGGAAGAAAATAAGGAAATGCCGCAGTAGGGTAATTGGAGTACAACTGAGCAATTAACACCTATTAACTCACAATGGGCAATCGATGGTAGCTAATTAGTCTGCTCGCAGCAACCTGAAGAACAGGATAGGGGAGGTGTCGGATTGCAAAGAAAAGAGAACTGTCACCGCAGAGCAAAGCAAGCCTGCAGTAGATTGGCCATAGAACACATTTTGCAAGATAAGCCAGGTTTTGGAAAGTACAAAAGAAAGCAGGCTGCTAGATGCATGCCAGAAAATGGGACAGGAAACGTTAAGAAATGTTAAGGGAAGGGCAAGATGTAATCCAAGGCAGCTAAATGTAATTCAACACCAAAGGCACCACAATAGCAGTACCTGTGGTAAAACACATAAGATACCCTGTAGCTCCGATTGTACATATGACATCATCAGTGTTCAAAGCACAATAGTATAAAGTGTGAAGGCACCTCACACACACCTGTGTATTCCCAAACACTGCACCATCAGTGTAAACAGATGGGGAACTTTTACAATGTACATGTTGGGAGCTGCCATAGCTGTGATTCATCACCATGTGTTAGAGACTGAAGGTGTTGTGGAGGATGATGCCGACAACCACCGCAGGCCCCGGAGGAGAAGAAGAGTGTTCAGACCAAGGGTAACCTACCAGGGGATAAGTGATCTGGAGATAGTAGAGCATTACAGGGTGGACAGGGACATCTTACAGCAAATAGTTGAGCTGTGCCGGCCATGCCTGAGATCCAAAAACAACAGAGGGGAACCCATCCCAGTGGACACAAATGTATGTGTAAGCTTGAGAATACTAGCCACAGAGAAATAATGGGGATCTCACAGGCATCAGCATCCAGGGTACTACACCAGTTCCTGGATGCCATGTTACCACAGCCAATGAGCATATATACTTCCCCCGAACTCAGGAGGAGTTGGCCAGCAATATGCGTCTCTTCCACCATGTGGCACACTACCCGGAGGTACTGGGTGTGATAGACTGCACGCACATACATATCAAGTCACCACCCGGTGAGCATGGTAGGCGCTACATAAACTGCAAGGGATACCACTCCATCAACTGCTAGGTCATATGCAATGCCCAGGGCATTATCATGGATGTGTGCGCTGGAAGCCCTGGAAGCTACCATGACTTCCACATCTGGCATGCCTCACAGCTGTATCAGGTATTTTTCAGGGGGGACATCCCACATGGCCACCTTGTGGGGGATGCTGGCTATACACTGGAGCCATGGATGATGACTCCCATCAGAAATGCACACACACCCATGCAAGAACACCATAATGAGGCACACGCAAAAACCAGAATCATCATAGAGCGTGTGTTTGGGATGCTTAAATCATGGTTCCATTGCTTGGACATTTCTGGTGGAGCCTTGCAGTACTCTCCAGGCACGTGTGCCCACATCTTCATAGTATGTGCCATGCTACATAATATGATCCTGCGGAAACAGCTGCAGCAGGGACATAATGGTGAAGGCCCTCACAGCCCACTGCAATTGCCAAGGCCATCACAGGCACAGAGGGATTCAGACCACGAACACCCTGTGCCAGCCCCAGTAGGCAGATGGAGGCATGCCCAATATGACCATGCCTTGGCAAAGAGGAAACGTATAGCACATACACTGACAGTGTAGGCCCCTACGGACTGACACACCTCTCCACCTGCACACACAGTTAACTGGATGGCACACACACACGACCACCTGTAAATTGGAATGTATAGGTGGCCTACTGTGTGAATCCTACGTAGGCAGCCCTCAAACATTGCACACACAACAGCTATTGGAACAAGGAATGTCAACACCTGAACAGAACATGCACCTAACAGCATATGTTGATACTGTATGTATAGGTTCCTAGGTACATCGGTAGGTACATGCCCAATTGTCAGAGGCCAATCATCAACCAAGGCAAACAGTGTCTGCTGTCATCACCACATCGATTAACCAACTGTCCCTCAGTGGAGCAGAGCCAATTGAGGGATCCATGTGTGTAATCAATGTTCCCCACACACTCTGCATGGATTTCCTGGTGTGTTAATGAGGGGCTCCATATAATGTAATCAGGGATGTAGTGGCAAAGCATGGTGAGTACCCATGACAGGTATCTGTCACCCCAGCATGCTCCACCTATGGTTGTGTGAAGGTGTAGCACATTATAGTGTGTGGCTCACTGTGGCATACATTCCCAATGCTGGAGCACATCCATTAAACATCACTTGGACATACCATTAATAGGTCTCATCCATATGTAAACTAAGTGAGTTACACATTTGATTGCAGCATGGAGTAACAGCCATAGTACACTCCACATACAAAACACCATAACATGTGTACAAATCCCAGATGCCCAAGTGGTAAATGCACTGACTGTTGTGCATGTTCCTGGTTCCACGTCCTGCAAGGGATGTTACATAATCCCGAAGGCATGAATAATAGATGTTGGATGCAGGTCATTAGATCAGGTTTAGCACATGTTAGTGGGTTTATGCGTTGGCAAGTGCTGGTAAGCGTTGTTTAAACATGACTATATGGAAATGCGCGAAACAGGGTTAAGCTTTGCTAAATATCGAGCAGATTACGATCAACGATGTCCAAAACAGGTGAAACTAGCATTATTCACCCCTGTACTAATAGTGCCTGCTCTGAAGGGTAAAATGACCACTGCCAGGAGTAGAACACGCAATCATGTACACAATCACCTAACACTAAGCTACCCGAGATGTACCAACGGCACATGTGTATTGTGACAGGTTAAAACACAAACGTGCAGAGTCCAGGAAACAGTATACACCACCATGTACACAACGAAAGGTGTGTTCTCCCTCTCTCTCTCTCTCTATATATATATATATATATATATATATATATATATATATATATATATATGAGATAGAAAGGGTGATAGAGAGATATATGTCGATATATATGGATTCACCTATATCTGCAAATATATAGAAAGGTCAACGACATGTACACAACCATGGAGGTACAAATAAATAGGATACTGCCAACTATCAAATGTTTCACATACCGACACGCATAATCACGAGGCTTAAAGACTGAAAGACCACAGTACCGGAACATTAGAACCGCGAGTAATTTTATCACGATGTTAAGGGACATTTAGTTATCGCTGCCGCTGCTGTGGTCCAGGTAGGTACTGTGTTCAACTGTGTTTGTGATTGCTGTAGTCTGTGTAAGTGTGCATTGAAGGTGCCGTGTGCGTTTCCGTGGGACTGTAATGCGTGTGTGTGTGTGTTTGCATCGTGTGTCAGTTAGTGCTAACTTGGAGGTAGATCATTACGATAGGTGTGGTCATAGCTGGCCATAGGCATATGGTTACCACCTGTCCCACTTTAAGATGGACAGCCCCTCAATGGGCAGTTGTGTCCTGACAACAAATATTAAAAAGGGCAAATGTCCGAGATTGTAGGACATAATTATGTCCCATATATTATGTAATAGTTGCATTAAATAGTTATTCCTGTATCTAAAATACGTAAATGTTACATGAAACATGATAAGTAGCTAAAGTGCTACAAGAATAAGTATGTATTTAGGATAAAAGTACGTTCTATCCTGTGTACTGACCATGGGTATGTGTCGGCCTGTAAACACCGATGTGTGTCCTGCAAATGTCCCACTATGGCCATTTGAAAAGGTGGCAACCCATGGCAAAGAGGTTCAGTCACCAACACAACTGCAATGAGTGCAAATATCTGTGACAGAAATACATGAGACAGCTGTCATTTAGTAACATTCCCTTACATATCGATGTATTTCCGGAGGTATTGAAGTATCAACCTCACCTGCATGCTATATAGGAACCTTTTAACAATGGCTCAATGTATAAGCCTGCAACAACCATAGTTTTAGTCTACTAAACGATAGGTCTTCAATTAGGGAAGGAGCCCACACACACATATATGGAATATGTAGAAATGCAGTCCCTACAAACCTGTATATGCTATGTACACCCACCTACATCTTGCCCACACCTGAAACAATTGCAATACAGACTGTAATAACATCACAAACATCCACTCACTCAATTACATCTGCAGAAGCGTTAACATACCTTGTGAGAGACACATTTGTAATGGCACCATGTGAAATCGTAGCTGTTGTATAATGGAACAGACGGCAATGTTACAGGTTTTGTTTGCAATAGTCCCTTATCAGACGGTTGAGATGACAGGTACACTCACATGTAGAACCACATACTCTAGCCGTCACACACAATCCATGGGGGACATGAATTCAAAATATCCGTGTCTCTCCAAATAGCAGTTGCAATTCCACACAACAAAACACATACAGGCCGTCTCCCCGAAGGTAGGGTAAAAGGGCAATGCCCAAGTGGAGAATTCAATTATACCCCACTGTTGCTGCGTAATTGGCAAATGGAGTAGCTGCACAGCTGATGTGCATGTAATAATTTACTCAGGAACACCAATTGGCAGCAGGATACCACATGTTACAGGTATCTACGTATATAAGAATGCCTTGCCATACATTCAAACCGTATGCTCATACCATAGAACCGTTTAAACAGTAAAGGTGTAAGAGAGATATTTATGAAGACTCGGAATGCTAACAAGGTATGTAGAACACTCAGTATGTTAGTGTATGTAGCACCTGTTTTGTATTAATTAAAGTGTACGCAATGCATAAAGTGGGAAAAGGTGTTATGTAGTGATGTGTTGTTGAGCATAGTAACACTTGTAGAAATTGTGTGTCCTGCTGTGGGCCGCAAGGTAAACATCTCATACACCACAAGGGATGCTACATGAAGGCTTTAAACACAACAATTCCACACCACCCGCCTTCAGTGGTAGGGTTTGTCCAACAAATACGTGCCATAGCAGGGGATAGTATATGTTGATATACTGTCACAGTAGGCATGTGTATGGGCATATAATGAGAATAACATACCTAAGGTGGTCCTGCTGTGCAAGTATGCTTTGCATTATGGGATAATGTTTAAAATATGTGTAATGTACAGTATTGTAGGTAGATATGTCAGATATTTTACACAGCATAACTGTCATATCATGCAAACAAAAGGTATGTCTATTGGCATGTACAATACACAGTAACAGGATACATATGGCTTGTAGTCATGGGACACTGTAACAGCATGATAGTTAATTGAAATGGAAGAGCTACTCAATTATCCATGCACAAAGAACATGTAATAGCTTCACAGGTTCATAGTTAGGTACTATGCTGTCTGGTCAAGTCCATTTGTAAGCCCAACTACAGTGTTTTCACTGGCGGCACCTCCCTAAGGTAGTGTCCTGTGTCTGTGAACAGCAGAGCCATTTGTTACCTGCACCTGTGTACGGTACAGCCACTGCAGTGATCCCTGGTGTATATGTGTGTCTCCCATCCACCCATCGAGGTATCTCATGAAGAGTGCTAGTGAGTGTCCCTGCTTGATGTACATAGGAATCATGTTCCAAAGCATGGTGAGTGTCTGGTTCAGGAATGTATCACTCAAGCACGTCCCACTCATTGTTGTGTTTGTGTACATATCCATGAGCATGTTGCTCTCAGTGGCTTTTGCTTATGTTGCTTATGTGGAGTATATCCATCAATATTGTTGTGGACATGGGCCCTGTATGTTCAGCAGAGGTCACCCCTGAGTATGCAGTATGCAAATGTGTACAGTTGTGGTGTCTGTAGTTGTGCTGCATATGTCAGCCTTCGGAGGTCAATAATCCTCATGGTGTGTTAATGTTGTGGTATGTAAAGCCATTGCTGTTCTGTAAGGTACACCCCAAAAGGGGTGTTGTACCCTTGAACGTGTGTCATACATCAGGAGTATAGAGGTACAATGGGTGCCTTTGTTCCAGCTACAAACCCATTACAGATAAAGGTGGCCATGTAGAAGGATATCCACGCCACATTGGCAATATGGTTATCAAAGGAGTGGGTGCTATATACGTGTGTACTAAGATCCTGTATAATGTCACATGTATGTAGGGGACTACCACCTATGTGATAGTCAGTGGGTGATTGGTGTAATCCAAAGTGAATGTCTATGCACCTTGTGTCATGCAGCTTGAGGCCATGTTATCAACACCAGGTATCTGTCACAGTGACACCCTTATGGAGGGTGTCTGTATCAGCTGGTGGATCAATCATGGCTCCTTGTTTGCAGTTGTCTGGAAACCTATTCAGGGAAAGTCCCTCTGTGCTAGCCTGTACCTCAGGGAAGCATATACAGAACATGAGGGGCCCTATGACCGAGGACTGTGGTACGCCAAGTGTAACTGAACTACAGTAGGTATGGTATGCTACCCTCACTGTGTGGGTCCTGTCCATGAGCCACTTTTCATAACATCTCAAGACTTAGGGGTCAATGTGCAGGTGGATGTGTATGTTGTCAATACCAGAATGGTGAACAGTGCTGAAAGCCAATGAGAGGACAATGTAGGCTGTGTGGACCCCCTTACCGTCATCAACTACCCTGGTAACTGTATCAGAGGAGTCTACCAGGTGTAGGAGCCATGGTCTGGCCCTAACAAATCCAACCTGGGTGGCATCAAAGATCTGGAGCCCACCAATGTCTCTGTGAATGACTTCCATGATGATGTGCCCCATAGCCTTGCAGAACAGTCCAGTCAGGCGTATAGGGCAATAGTCCCTCTGGTTCATTGTGGCACCACCTGTGTGGAGTGTGATAACTGTTGCTGTGTGCCATTCAGGGGCCACAATGTCTGATACAAGGCTATTAGTGAATCTGGTGGCCAAGTTGGGAGCCATGTCATTCTGAGGTTTGTGTAAATCGCAGCCTGGGATGTTGGAGGGTCACATGGAGTCTGTGTTCCAGGCCTTAGAGAGTGCAGGTTGGAACTGTGTAGTCATGACCGCAAGGACTCTGCATTGTTCCTGTATAGATTTTGGCCCTGTAGGGAGTGAGAGGGTGTAAAGTTAGCATTGAACCTATCTGCCAGGATGTTGCCAATATCAGTCAGTTCTGTAATGTTCCTGTCTAAACATTGTATGTCAGAACAGATGTGGGTATTGCCATCGAGTACTGACATACCTCCATAATGCTTTGTGGTAGTCCTTGGAAGGTGTTGCAGTAATGTTTACGTAGCTAGCTTTGGAGGATGTGATAAGGGATCCCGGATTCCTACTGAGGCTGACCAGTGAGCTACCCCACCCATGGGATTGTACTCCACTTTGCAACAGCCTCCACCTTTTGTTGCACATTATGTCCATGGAACTGGACTCCCAGAGTGGCGTCCATTATCTGGTGGGTACCATCATGGCTCTGTTTGGGATAGCATGATCCATGCAGTCGTGTAAGTGCTAATGAAGTGCACTGGTGTATGTTTCAGCGTTTGTAAGTACATTGTCCATCTGCACGGGTGTCATGATGTTTACTACCACTGTCATAAGATGTCTGAAGTAGGCCTTGTAGAAATCTTGTACTGTGTATTCCATGAAGGGTGTGGTGCCGGGATGTGGATAACAAGGGTGATTATCATACGTTCGGAAACTACCAATGAGGGGATAACCCCAGGTGTGGAACACCAGTCACATGTTGGTAATGTCCATGTCTAGGATATTGTTGGCCTTGGTGGTGGTGTGTATGGGTTGATCCAGCTGAGTGGAGGTTATGAATCCCAGAAAGCGCTGGCCTAATGTGTCGGTACATGAGTAGGTATCCCAGTTAAGTATGGAGTAGTGTCAGTCTCACATCAGTAGTTCCTGTCTGAACCCTACTGTCCAGTACACCAAGAAATGAGGGCCGGTAACCATGGGGTATGGTGTGGAATCCGTAGCAAGTTAAAATGTGTATAGCAGTTCTGGCCACAGTTAGTTGCATGTGGGTTACCTCTGATGCATTGTGCTAAGTAACCAGCCTGGAGGTGTGTACTGTACATCCTTGTGAAATATGGACACACCTCTGCCGTGGGTGTTCCGGTCCTGGTTACATGACTGAAAGGTGTGGTCTGCGTATAACCTGTCAGTGCAGGTGTGCTCTCTGGAGCCTAGAGGCAGGTCCCAGTCACTGCAGAGATATTGAAGTGGTCCATTATAAGGAGTGCCTTGCCTGAGTGCGTTAGAGATGAAGATGTCAAGCATTGAGTAACATTACCCCAGGTTTTGCTTGCCTGTTCCTGTTCTGGTGGTGAATATGTTATTGGAAACTGTCCAAGACAGGCAGTATAGGAGCAGCAAGAGCCTTACATGTTATCTATAATCCCAGGGCTGACAGGTGCAGGTCATCTGTGCCAAAGCATCGTGTTTTGTTGACCATGTCATTCAAAGCAGCAGATACTGGATGCCTGTGGAATGACAGCAGAAGCATAGGCAACTGTTGAAGTGAAACATTCAGTCATTGTACAGTGGTATCAGTCTGGATGAATGCAGAATGCTTCTCAGGGCTTGGGCGATACCTTCTGTACTACAAGACTGGAGAGCTATTGCATGTCCCTGTACACGTAGTCCAGGAAGTTACATCTCAGGGCAGTCACACTAACATGGAGAATGACAGTCAAATTGTACCTGGTGAGGTGTGGTATGCATGCATAGGTTATGTTGCGGATCCTGTTACCTGACAGCCAGATGTAAGCGACTATCACCTTGTGTAGCCTGCTGAGTGGGACATCAGTGTGACCGCCTACAGAGTCACCTATGACTGGTGTGTTGGGTATGTTACAACACCCTCTTGGCTGTAGTTGATGGGCACACATGAGTATGTCGGCTATAAGTAATTGGTGTTGTGTTTGGTGATGGGGCTGCCTCTGTTGCCTACACAGAGAGTATGGAGAGGTTCTGCAAATGTCGTAGTCATACTATGTGTGGCCTGTGGTGGTGGAGATCTAGTGAGACTATGTGATGAGTGGGGTGTGTTGCAAATGTTTAATGTCCCCACATGAATGTCAGGTTCAGTCTGGGTTGCAGAGAGCATTACCCCCAGTATGACTACATATGTGCATCTCCCACAGGCTGTAGTGTCGTATGTTGAGAGGTGAGCATTGACTGTGTACATGAGACAATTGCTCTATTGCCTCATGTTTGCCATATTCATCATATAGACAGGCAATAACACTGGTAAGTGACACTTGGACATGCCTGTATATTCAACCATGTCTCACAAGATATGTGAGGTACGTGTGTACAACAGCTGTTGCACTGTAAGTAAGCTGGAAATGTAAAGACAAACAGTGTACTTGTAGAAAATGAGTTGGAATGGGTGCTATAGTAATTAGTAGCTCATGAAGTGCTTACATGTTCTGAACAAGTGCTGAGCATGAATATGCAATATAGATAGGGTGTTGGATAATATAAACCCACTGCAACCCACAAGTGGAGACGCCAGTTATAATTGGAGGCACTGCACTATTACCCTGCTGAGTATGGTCTGCAAGTCTATGAACCTTTATCAACGTAGATGTTAGCACTACAGATGTAGATGACAGTACGAATGATTTTACACTGCATAGCATACCTGTGACAGGTCATAGGACATCATCACCCATACTGTGTTCCAGCTACACTGAGTATACTAGATGTACATTCGTATGTCACAGGAGTGTTCTACCAGTGGCCTGTTGACAGAAGCAACACTACAAAAGGTGTCTGAGTGACGTGCATATCACACCAGTGGCAGCTACAGTAAAATAGGGTTAATGTTTTGTACTCCCCCCTCATTGTAGCCCATATCACACAGACAAATGGGAGGCATCTGTGTATGTAAGGATGTGAATGGCCATGACATAGGAGCAATAGCTGTTTCAGTGTTGTGGACAACATACAGAATGGGCTTTGTGGGTGAGGTGCGTGACATATGTGCACAATCTGACAGCTGCTAATAGCATTGTCACCACTAGGTGAATAACCCTGTACCCATTAACTACCACCTAGGCAGCGGTCAACATTATGGACACTGTGTGTAAGGGATGGTGCTGTGCAGTTCACCTCCCTGAGCTGGTGACATCTCCAGGCCTATTAGGTAGTCATACGAGGCACCCATGTCATGACAGGGTGCCATCCATGAGCACGGAGATCATTGGACAGGCATACTCAGCACTCGGGTGACCAATATCAGATCACATATCACCTTTAAGGGGTATTGGCCATGCGTGGATGGGTGACACTAGCCTTCACAATCCTCACCTCCACTATACAGCATGCTGGTTACCTTGTATAAAGACATGCGCAACACTGTGATGTTGGACATGCTACACGTACACATCCTGATCTGAAAGACATACGTCATGGACAGCCACCTTCCTACTACAAGGATCGCCACATGCTGGACAGATCCCTGTGCCATACATGTTACATACTCCTGCCATACCATGCAACCCTGTCCATCAAAGCTGCACCTGTCATCTCTGTCATACATGGTGCTATGACCGCATGGTAGATATATCATTAACTGTCTGGATCAGTAATGTGGCACTGATGCACCTGGCGGTGGCAAAATGGCTGTCGGATACAGCTAGAAAACATTACATCCTATGCCCATACATGGCCCAGGGCATACACACTACTGCATGACCTTGCCCATACATGCTATAGTTAATAACCATCCCTGCGAATAACGTCCAGCTAGCCATTGTCCCATGTGTATCACATGTGCAACACAGGCAATACGTGGCAGGATGTTGAACTGCTGTACAGTGCCGTGTAGATGTATATGGAAAAACACATGCATATAAAGGATTCCGTGCACATGTCTGCATTGTCACTGCTCATGTCTGTTAAGGCAGTGTATGTGTTGATATGTGACATATACACAGCATCAAGATCAACAGCATTACTGTGGACACATCCAGGCATGTGCTGATAGGTAAGAACACCAGTACAGACAAACAGACATGCCCACATCAAGACAGCATTCACATGGAGTATGAGCAATGTAATGAGGTGACACACATATATGGTGATGATATCCAATGCACAATGGGTGTTACATGTGTGTGACACAAACATGTCAGTCATGTCAGTGTCATGACGATTTGCAAAGATAACTGTTCATATGTACTAGATTTAATACAAATGTATGTGCAGCTGTATCTCTGTACATCTCTGTGATACTGTGACCTGCCTCCATCATTATGCCTTCCAGATAATGCCTCATTCACACCTGCCAGAGTATAGCCGCCTGGAGGATGATGCCCTCATACTGTACCTCCATGATAACTATGAGGTGTTGTTCAGCCATGTGCCACAGCATGCCCAGCAGCATGGCGACCTGTGGCAGGAACTTCACAGGAGGGTTAATGATGTGGGTGGCCATAACCGCACCTACCAGCAGGTGTGCAGACACTGCACGGACCTGATACAACATGTGAAACAGCGTGCCAATGCAATCGCCAGGGAACAAGGTGGAACAGGTGGTGGGCCACCAACCCAGCCCCCACTCACACCTACCGAGGAGCTACTGGCCAGCCTGGGGACACCCTCAGAACAGCATCCACAAACACTAGCTGCCATCGTGGAGGTGGGTGTCTCCCAACCACCGAGCCTGGAGTTGCCTGGTAAGTCACTACTGCACATATAACTATTATATCCCATTTAGTTGCATGTGCCACTGTACAATATGTAATGTAATATCATATGCAAGGTATGTTTACACACATGCCGCATACTATAGTATGCTACCCTGTGTATGCACACATGTGCATACTATGTGCTATTCTACAGGTGAATGTGTTAACATGCACAGTGCACCCTGTAGCTGTCATACAGTCATGGATAATGTTCAAACTGCTGTGTCACCCCTATAAAGATACCTCTGGTGTGCCGCACAGACATCAGTCCATTGCAGGTGAGACAGTTATCAGTATCAGGCATGTTAATGCATAGATCTGTTCGCCATGTGGCCAGTTAACACATGTACACATAATGTATGGTCCAGTCATGATATACAGCTCGCATCTGTCATCAATCACACTGGCTACCCATGTGCAATATATACAAACTAAATGAAACACCAACATGAAACCTCAGTATCTGTCATTGCTAGATGTGTGGACAGCTATGCATACAACAGTGGAGGTGTTGTTCAATGTAGGAATATATACTATACATTGGAACAACACATGTGTGGTACGCAAACAGTACCACGCAGTGAGCTGGGATATGGGCAGCCCACATGATTCACCATTGTGGAATATGCCCCTGCAATGGGTGCACACATTGTGATGTGCCATCTGACATGTCCCAGACATGCAGTGTTCCGGCTGCAATATTGTCTCACTATCCCATAATACATACCCCACATACCAAATATACAACCCTTTGTCTGCATAACCCTGTGGACAGTGACATATCTGACATCTATGGGTGTATGTCATATGGGACAACACAGACATGTGAGATAGACCGCCATCACAAACATTTGCCAACACATGTTCACACATGGCCATGGAGGATGGCCAGAGACATGTAGCAACACACAGTAGATGTGATGTGTATACACCCTGTTGCACATTGTCCACACATGGTCCAACTATAGCTTTTGTTGAATGGTTATATAGTTGATGTGGAACACTGGACATCCTAAAAGCCTGTGCACAGCTTGTGGAGGTGTCACTTAATTCGACCATATAAGATGTGTTGAACATCATGACTGTGTCACAGCATGACAGTAGTCACCTGTACAGCTTCCACAGACATAGACACCACATCAGGCCACAGATACCGTACATTTCCCTTGCAGCTGTTGGACATCACTGTCAGCTGTGCACCTCGTGTGTGGTGGTAAATAAATGTCATGTGGGACATGGTGTATTGACAAGTCTGCCAAGTGTGGACACAGTTGCCAGGCAGCTAAGACATTTTAGTAGTTGTGCATGTGTGTCATCCGTAGGTCTTCCAGTGACCTGTCACATGACACAGCATGGTTTAGTGTGTATACACCTCAGTGACGTGGGTCTCAATCCACAGTAGTTATGTAATGTGTATGCACGCAGTCATGGCTATGCACTGTGTGTGTATTCCACACTGTATAGCAATATAGATGCCTCATGATGCCATGCAATGGCACAGTGTCTGTACTTCATACTGTATAGCAATGTAGACGCCTCATACTACCCTTCAATGCTCATGCACATCTGCTAAAAGTGCATTCTATCTGTAGGGCATACAGACAACACTGCAATGTGATACGCATTACACCACTGTACATGTGTCAGGACACCATTGTGTCAGACATGTATGCATGTCAATGCACACGTCAGCAGATTACATGTCATACTACATGTTAATATTAAGGTCACATCAGCCATGTGTACTGTTAACCTGTGCAGGTCCACATGGTGTATCACAGGGATGCATGCTTACTACCATGATTGTGTGAACTGCATGGCTTCTGATATGACATCTGCTTGCTGTTGTGTGCAACCCAGGGATGTATGCTAATTACCACTATTAATGTTTGAGCTGCATGCCGTCTGCTGTATCACATGCATGCTGCATGCCGTCTGTCAAATCACATGCATGATCTGTCTCTGTGTCTGTGTCTGTGTGTCTGTCTCTGTGTGTCTGTGTATCTGTCTCTGTGTGTGTCTTTCTCTGTGTGTGTCTGTCTCTGTGTGTCTATGTCTGTCTCTGTGTGTGTCTGTCTCTGTGTGTGTCTGTGTCTCGGTCTGTCTCTGTGTGTGTCTGTGTCTCTGTCTGTCTCTGTGTGTGTCTCTGTCTGTGTGTGTGTGTGTCTGTGTCTCTGTCTGTTGGTGTGTCTATTGTAATGTAGAGTCTTTCTTTGCATTCACAGGTGATGTAGGTGTGTTACCCTCCTGCAGTCCATCTGATGATAGTATCCCCACAGACTCTAGCAGTGATGAACATATGCATGAGGTACAGGCAGGGTTGTCAGGGGCTGAATCTGTGCCAATGGTTGCCATCCCAGCTATGTCCCCCACTTCCCCGCACACAGTTCTCATGCCAACACATACCCCATCACCAGTGGCTATAGAGGAAGGACAGTCAGCGTGTGTTAGCTTGGAACAGGAACGTGTGGTGGCTACAGAAAGTGTGTCTTCACAACATGGTGTCAGTGTAATGACTTCAGATGTGCCACACAGGCATGTAGCCAGTGCTGCTCATAGGAGGACCTCTGGCAGACATGCACCTGCAGGACAGAGCGCAGCAGCTGGTGTCACCAGATGCATGTTTCAGACTGTAATGGTGGCACAGGCACATGATGAATGGCAGAACAGAGAAGGGCAGAGGCTTCAGAGGGCTGCTATTTGTTCTTTAAATGACAACATCCAGGCATTGGCAAATGCTCAACAGCAGATTGCTGACGTTCTGGACAGGCGATTGGGTGACATGGTTGGAATCCTTGACCATGGCATGGCAATCCGCGAGCGTGAGTTGTCTGTGCTGGAACATCTAGTAGGAGTGAGGCATAGCCCACATGGACGTAGGCCAGCTACACCACCTGGTGCAGGTCAACGTGAATGAGCTACCTCACATGCTCGCTCCCACAGTGCCAGTAGCAGTAGCAGTGCAGCTGGTGCTGCGCTGTCCATACCAGGACACAGCAGGCCATGTGGACGTGGCCCTGGATGTTCCCAGTGGGGACACGGTTCCAGTGGACATGTGTCATCGGACAGTAGCCAATCTGTACCTCTGCCTGGTAGTGCCCATGCAACCCCTGGCAGGCACAGGTCACGTGGCCGTGGCCAGACACAGTGAGCTGTACATCCTGGTCTGTACAATCTGGAGCTGTCACTAATACCTCTGTGTAGGTTGGACACATGGCAGAACTGTGTGCATACATACACGCACACAGCAAAAACATCTGTAGGGCACCGCAACACCCACATGCATAACAACCACACATGTCCAATCAGATCACTGGCCCTAACCCACACACATGATGTCATCCACTGGTGCAGCCTATGCCCCTGGCAAACATTATCACCCTGTGCATATGATGATGCCTGTGCCACATCCCTGTCATCCACACCATTGGTGCAGGGACATGCTCATATGGTCTGATGCACAGGGTGAACAGAATAGTGAGATAAGTGTATATTACATTTGTTGTGTACTGTTGACTCGCACCAGACATACCATGTAGTACAGGTTTAGAATGCATTGTTATATGTTCACAGTATGTGTCTTGGTAACAACAGTAACATCATGTTGGTAATTATGCCCTGCTTCCCTCCTTAAGGTCTAATTGCATGTGCCATTACGTTACAGTGTTTGCAGTTAGAGTGCATTGTTGTATGTTCACAGTATGTGTCTTGGTAACAACAGTAACAACGTGTTGGTAATGATGCCCTGCTTCCCTCCTTAAGGTCTAATTGCATGTGCCAATAAGTAGCAGTGTTTGCAGTTTCCCATGTGTAAATGTGGAGTACTCACAGGCATGTATGGCAATACCAGCATGCTATACGTAGCCTCAATCTCACTGTTAGAAAGGCTACCATTCCACAGATGTCCACACATCTACTGATCCAGAAGCATGTGAGCTGTTTAATAGGCTACAGTGGCTAGAGGCGTGACATCCATACCGGGTCACATCACAGATACAGTGACATGGTGCGGGGGGTTTACACAGCGGTCTGGCTGATGTCAAGGTTAGAGGCCAGTTGATAGCATGAGGCCTCATTGTGTAGCAGTAATACACTGTCACATTACAGGATGAGAACACACACAGACATACACAGAAACACACAGTAACATGCCCACACTCACGGGGTCAACGACACTATAACGCTCACTAGATAGTGTTGAGGTGAGGACCCCTGCCTATGTGGTAATCACCTTCAAAGTACTGTGCACCCACATGACGCGACACAGAGAATGAACATGCACAGGTAGCCAGTAAGGCTGAGACCGACGGCATCAACAGGGTAGTAGACTGCATCACCATGAGGGTTTAGGGATCCTGTCTGTTCTGTATGGTAGCATACACCCTCACTCCATGCACCAGACAGCCATACATACATACACACACACACACACACACACACACACACACACACACACACACACACACTGTGGAGTCCACAAATGTCATTCACATACAGATAGTTGACATGTGTGTGATACACACACCACCCCTGCCTATGTCTTGCTTTCTACACTGCAGTATGTACAGATCTCTACAACAGTGTACAGGGGTGTGCAACAATTGGGATGTATTTCCCACCATACGTGGCATATATGGTCACACAAGCAAACACACATGGCAGTACTGTGAATCATACACCTGCTATATGATGATACGTCTGACAGACATGCAGCAGTATTGACCGCATTATGTGTACCGACGCTACCTTCTGCAATTGTGCTGCTATATGCACATGGGAGGACGTAAGTGTTACAGGTGTCAAGTGATTTACAGTCAGCAACTCCCTGACCGCTGTGTAGGTTGTATGTCTTCACCTTCAAGTAACAGTAACATAGCGTACTGTTTGCACATGTCATGGTAGGATGGCTTGTGACACACCTGTGAGCTATCTTCAGCAAACATCCATCTGCAAAGGTGGACCACCACTTTATGTACACACATCCATCCATGCCTGATGTACATCCTACCGTACTGTCAGTATTTCGTCATATACAGGTGTCAATGATGGGGCTGCATTGCAACTGCATGTTGTAGTTAGACACAGATGAACTGCATACATCAGCTACTGCACATGCATGGTAGCTGAATGCACACCACTACATGTACATGTGTGTTGGTCCTACATTCCTGTCAGGTAGCCATGTTTGTATGCATTGCAATTGGTGGACATGTGTGATGACATACATGACACATGGACTGTTGTATGATATGATGGTTGTCATGGGTAACTAGTACAGAGGGAATGTTACCTCAGTCAACATTGCTACCTTATGTACTGTTAGCATTCAACAGCCATGGACCTACCTTCCATGTGCATATGTGTGATTGCTGCAGCCACTTGTCTGCATGGAGGACAACAAAAGCTATGCTATGTACATATGTGGTGTGTGTGTGTGTGTGTGTGTGTGTGTGTGTGTGTGTGTGTGTGTGTGTGTGTGTGTGTGTGTGTGTGTGTGTGGGCCATGTATATATCCACGGCAATTACATGTATGTTATATCCAAACATGAGTGTTTTTTGATATACAGCAACAGTCATCTGTTACAGCTGTATAAGAACCAGGGCCCCTGTTATGTGTAGAGCCAACCTAGTTATGAACAGTGGTATTGCATTGCATAACATATGATGGAACCCTGTCAGTACATGTGTAGTCTGCACAGTTGCTGTAGACCTATGTACAGTCCAATGGTCATGAGTAACATGGTGTTGTAGTAATGTATGGATGTGTGTTGCTGGTCCAAGGACATGGTGATGTCTGAGGGCTACATAGTAGAATGCGGCATTTACCACTGTGATCTGCACCTGAGACATCTGTGATGGCTCTTGAGTGTGTACTGGCCAGTACATGTGAGTGGCCTTCATGTACAAGGGGACACTAACACCTGGAGTGGTCCATCACGGTCTTATGGCCCACATGTCTGTATCTGAGGTATATGGTGGTAGTGCTATTGTGCACAACTGTGCCATTTGCCAGGTGTTCCTCACTGCAGAGATGTCCGTATTCCCCATTGTTGGATCTGGATTGACAGCTGTGATTACGAATGCTACACATCTAGCACTGATGACCGGTGTCAGATATATGTAGCGCAGCATTCGTGCTAACAATGTTCACTATCGACACACTGTGCCCTTCTGTGTTTAGAATCCATGTGCATACAAGACAGCCTTTCGCTACTACTGTGTGAGGATGCCCAGTATGCCATTTTGTAGATGGACACACAGTACATTCCAAATGGACGTGTGCTACTAAGTGTGTGAGCATGCCCAGTGACACCTTGTGTTGGTTATGTGCCTCTGTGTATGGGCATGACCATTGAAATCCTGTATAGCAATAGTGGTCATCCAGGCAACAGATGTCCATACCCCACTTCAGGATGGATTCCTACATTGAACACACTGGTTGACTGTCTTGAAGGGTGTACTGTCTGTGGCGCATCTCATATCTATGTAGTGTTGTAATAGTGCTCTGTAGATAGGCAGTTGTCCCACTCACACCACTGCCGTGTGTTTGTCTCCGTCTACCTTGGGACAGTAATATGCTTTTAGACTGCTCACTCTCCATACATTCCCTATCGGCGTCTTTGCCTTTGCTGAAGATGTCATCCACCTAGACGTATGCCTCTGGGAGTGCTGTGTTCCAGCAATCTCGGTAGGGCGTTCTGTAACTGCGTAATGCTTTAGTGTGATAAGGTAGTTAGGTGTATGTTCAACTCTTAGCCCTGCCAAGTGTGTGTATGTCTGTGTGTTTCCAGCTGCCTGGGAACAGAGTAAAGCTTGCTGATGATATCATCCACCTAGAAGTATGCCTCTGGGAGTGCTGTGTTCCAGTAATCTTGATAGCACATTCTGTAACTGCGTATTGCTGTAGTGTGGTAAGGTCGTTAGTTGTATGTTCAAATCCCAGCCCTGCCAAGTGTGTGTGTATTTCCAGCTGCCTGCGGACAGAGTAATGCTTTTAGACTGCTCACTCTCCATACATTCCCTATCGGCATCTTTGCCTTTGCTGATGATGTCACCTACCTAGAGGTATGCCTCTGGGTGTACTGTGTTCCAGTAAACTTGGTAGCGTGTTCTGTAACTGCGTAATGCTGTAGTGTGGTAAAGTAGTCAGGTCGTACGTTCTATGTTCTAATCCCAGCCCTGCCACGTGTGTGTGTGTGTTTCCAGATGCCTGAGGACAGAATAATGTTTTTAGACAGCTCACTCTCCGTACACTCCCTATCGGCATCTTTGCCTTTGCTGATGATGTCACCCACCCAGAAGTATGCCTCTGGGAGTGCTGTGATGCTGAAACTCAGTAGTGCATTCTGCTACTGCATAATGCTGTAGTGTGGTAGAATAGACAGGTAGGTGCTTAATTCCAAGGCATGGCAGGTGTGTGTATTTGGCAGTTGTACCCTATGTGTTGGTATCTGTGGGTGGCTTGCTGCAGGATGTGTTCAGTGTGTTTTGCTGTTGACCTAAACAGTGTGCACAGCCCGTATATTCTGCCAAGACACTGGGTTGTCAACACACACATTTGCCAATAGGTCTGGTGAGTAAATGTCAGCAGCCCTACTCTTACCCTTAATACAGTCTGACCCATGTGACGCAACAAAACACACATGCCTTGATAGTAATAACACTACATGATGCAGGTGGCACATGTAGTTTCCTTTTCATTCCTGTCTAATGCTTTGCTGTCACGTGGTCCGCTGTTGTGATATAAATGCAATATCTGCATATGTGTGTATATGTATATGTGTGTATGTATGTATATATATCTATGTATATATGTATACATATAATATATATTATATATGTAGATATAGAGAGATAGACATAGATATAAACATATATGTCTGGGGACATCAGCACTATTGAATGTTTGTGCTGGATGATCTGTATATGATAACCTCGGATGTATGTATATCTGCCATGGCGTAGTGGTAATGCACATCATCTGTTGGGTGCAGGGTCCCGGGTTGTAGTCGTGTAGACACTGGTTGTTTTGTTGCTGGGAAGACCATGGGACATTGAATACGATGATAGTAAGGCACCTGTTACCAGTTGTGTACGGATCTGAGCAACACTAAGCAGTGGTTATTAATTTGGAGGTTCGGTATGGGGTCATAAAACTATTCATTAGAAGACTGTACTATGCAGATGAGGTTGACAATAGTGTATCCCATTCATCCCCAGGGAGTGATGCAGATCCCTTGAGTGTATGTGTGTAGATAGTCGGGTGCAGGGCTCGAATATAGTTGACAGCATGGGAGGGGGGGTCAGGCATACTGTACGTACATTGCAGAACTGTGCCTTGGCAGTGCTCCTGCCTTAGCACGCCTAAGCTAGGGGTGTGTCTATACCTGCCTGGCGACATTGGGGGGGACAAAAGCAGTAGTGGGGTAGTCAGGGTGTACAGGCTGCACAAACAGGTGATGATCAGCACAATCAGCAGATGACATGGCCAGCCCACACCTGAACAGTACGGTAATGTGAGCAAGCAGCATACACACAGGTTTCTTCCGTACTCTACACCACTGGTGTATACCTGCGGGAACATTTCACAAGACAGTCCAACCAAATGAGAAGGGCTGCAGCAGGCAACATAGACCAACATGTGCAGGAGGCTGAGGGCAGTGAGGATGTGTATGCTGCCGAACAACCCTTACTGGGGTGACATAAGACTTTATAGACCCAGGGTGACTTACCAGGGGCTACATGAGCTGGGGATGGTGGAGCACTATGGGGTGGACAGAGACCTCCTATAGTGGCTTGTTGACCTGTGCCTGCCACACCTGACACATCAAACAGGACGAGGGAAACCCATCACAGTGGACACCATGGTATGTGTTGGCCTAGGTATACTAGCCACAGGTACCTCACACAGCACAACTGGGGATATCATGGGAATCTCACAGGCATCTGCATCCAGAGTATTGCACCAGTTCACAGACGCCATGTCAACACATGCTAGTGAGCACGTACATGTCCTCAACACACGTGATTAGTAGACCAGCAATATGCATCTCTTCAACCACATGGCTGACTACCCTGGGGTACTGGGTGATATAGCCTGCACACACGTACACATCAAAGCACCACCTGGTGAGTGGGGTAGGGCCTACATTCACTGCAGGGGCATACCCTCCAACAGCTAGGCCATATGCAATGGCCAGGGCATTATATTGAATGTGTGTGCTGTCTGCCCTGGAAGCTATGGTGATTCCGATATATGGCTTCTGAAACAGCTGTGCCACACCTTTGCCAATATGGACATCCCTTACAGTCTCCTAGTGGGGGATGCTGAGTAACCACTGGTGTCGTGGCTGATGACACCCATCTGCAATGCACACACAGCTGAACACTCACACCATAATGAGGCAGATGCACAGGCAAGACATATAATTGAGCAGGTGTTTGGGATGCTCAGGTCACGGTTCTGGTATCCAGACACATCCGGTGGAGCCCTGCAGTATTCACTAGCTACATGCACACAATTTGTTATGGTATTTGCTATGCTACACAATCTGATCCTACAGTAACAGTTGCAGCAGGAACAGCATGGGGCAGGGCCACACGGCCCAACGCCACTGCCAAGGCTTGTAAAGGCACAGTGTGACTTGGCGAAGGAACTACCTGAGCAGGGCCCAGTCGGCGAAAGGCCGTGCACAGTATGACCTGCCCTTGGCAAAGAGGCAACACAAGGCATATGCACTGACACAGTAGGTACCCATGGATTTCCCCTCTCTGACCCGCACACAGTACAATGGATGCCAAACATGACATTACCTGTGCTTGGCCATGTATAGGAGGTGCACTGTGTGCATCTGACATAGGCAGCCCTCCAGCACCGTCCTCAGGTCCAGAACACCCCCAGGGTACGTCTATCGACCTAACAATTGGCAGTTGTATTAGAATGTGTATTTACCCGTTGCTATGGTATGTATGTGAGCATACAAGAGACTTTGGTGGTTGAATGTTAGGGCAGCAGACAGTACACGTCCATAGTGGCACCATGACATCTGTAGCACATACGGGGGTCACAATGGCAGCCAGTAGTACACAGGGTGTCCTAATCCACTGCAGATTATGGGCTGAACATCATGTGTGTCCGTACAGCCCACACACGTTCCATGCAGCTGGACAGGTGTGGATCAATACAGACAAATGATATACAATGGCCTATGGATATGCCCAATGAATGACCCCAACCCCCAAAGACACACACAGACTACAGCAGGCCAGGCAGTTTGATGTAGGTTGTGAAAGCTAGGACATCCAACACCACTATGCTGGTATTTAAAGCTGGGATCTGACGTACACTGGTATCCCTCCAACCAGCAATTTAGGTAGGTCCACACACTGACATGGAGTACCTGGCATACCAGTACAGTAGTGGCAGATGTGTACAACTGTCAGCTGTGCCCCCATCCAACCTACACATGTGAGAGTCATGTGCGCCACCCACAGTGCTGTGTAGGACTGTGGATGCGGTTGGATGTCCCCCCACGCTATGCAGACATGTAGCAACTATCAATGCCACATGACCATTAGCTACCCTGCAGACACAGCATGACACCTGTCTGTGTAGAACAGAGGGGTCAGCAACACAGTACTGAGTATCTGGACATGTGACACATACGATACAGCTGACCATACTTGGCATGCTCACACACATGATGGTATGACGGTAATGTCAGTCGACAACACGTGTAACAGTCATACTGGGCATGCTCACACACTGAAACACAGGATGGCCAGGCATGCATACACCAGTGGTCCGGACATATCTGCCAGTACATTGCTATACTGTTGGATGACTGTGATGTATGGTGTGTGTGTGGTCTGTTGTTTGTACATATGCCATGGTCTATTGTTAATTCACATGAGCTATGTGCGCAGGGTAGTGCTACCAACACGTGAATAGGATGGTTCTTTGTTTGCAGACAGACCGACGCCTTTGGATACAGACTGGGTAAGGCACATTCCAGCAGGTGGGAGCAGTTGTGAGTGGGTTTGCACAGTGTTAAGCACTGCTGACCTCTGGTTACTGCACCTTATACCCATTTAGACTCAACATTTCTTTGACAGTGCACTACTGGCATACTGGCAGGCAAACACGCTTACAGCCGCTTGCTCACCGACATTTGTGCTTACATTTGTCACTCATGCTCGGTGTGTGCGATCCCTTGTGATGCGTATTACATCGGACTACATGACTACAGTATCGGGTATGTCTAACCATTTGGCAAAGGCAGGCGTTCGACTGTACGGACTCAGCGGCCTGTCCAGTGACGTAATCATATTATATGCATGTTCCTTATATGATCTGCTCCAATCTGACTGATACACGGGAACCGATACACTGCAATGCTGACACGTGAATGTTATTTTGTTAACGCAGCTTTCCACCGAGTCATGCTACCGCACACCTACTGTATGTTTTCCACCTTTCAGATTGCACGACGGGAGTAACACCTTTCCCACTTTGCATGGGACAGTCCCTCATTAGGCATATGCCATGTGACAATACTCTAGCCATTGCAACTGTCCTGATTAGGGGACATTCTCATATTCTATGTGTCTGTAGTGGTTGCTTGTTACAGGTCTTGTATACCTGACACATCGATATGTTATATGTAGTAGAATAAGCAACTTTACTGCTGCTAGACTAAGCTTTGTTTTATGCTGATATGTATATTTCTGTACTATGCATGGCTGTAGGTATGTTCTGCCCTGGTACGTCTGACATTTCTACAGAGCAGGTCCCACTTTGGCCATTCAGAATGGTGGTGGCCCTATAGATCCTATATGTAGAGCTATCACATGTGTCAAGGCAACACATACCCACGGCCAGTAGTAAACTGATTACTTCAATGGTTTGCATACGTTAAGGTTATTCTTGTAGCATTATAATTGCTAATACTGTTTCCTATTACATGCAGCTGTTTCTGATACAACAAATTAATTTCTGACACTGCTACACACAATATATGGCCTCCTTTCCCGAACTCACAGGCCATGTGCCATAGCATTCATTTTGCAGGACACAACTGCCCAGACAGGTGTGTCTCTCAAAGGCGTGCAGGTGGTAACCCTCATCTATTATGCTATCATCTACCTAAGGTGGTCAGCAAATTATGCACTTTCCGTCACTAGCAGACCTCACATACCAATGGGGGAGAATGAACACTGTATCAGGAACACTGCATAACACCCTGTGGGACACATTTAGACGATTGGTTCTATTAACCAGACACATTGACAGTCACAGAGCATATGTATCCATTCACGTTTGTCGAGGTACATGCTGTTTATGACTCATACATGTTGTCATCTGTTATTACCTGTATTCAGCCACTTGTCCACCTAATATCACTAGTTCTGGAAGTGTTTAGTTGGACTTTGTTACATTCTGATTCATAACTATGGACGTCCATGCTTATCGGGTACACGGCACTGATTTGGTCCCTATGTATTCCCCCGATGGTTTACAGACTATCCGGTAGATGTGCTCTTCAGGTTTGAGAGGTATAGGCATCTGCTATGCCCACATAGGAATATTAATGACTTCCACTGGGCGGGCCTACTACATCTCTGACAACCAGTACCTGCACACTTAAGCCCATTATTGCATACCCATGGTTCACCTACCTGGCACCCCTCTACAGCACTCATGACAAATACTTACTGTGAGCGCAGCTGGGGTATGAGCACACCCCTACACATGCCCACTCTCCCCGTCTCGGGACATGTCGTACATTTTGTCAACCCATGTATTATCACACTTGCACAACCTACTGTTCCATGTACACCTACATCCTGCTCACATCGATAACCACGGGTTCACACATACAGTGAAATTTTGGGGTCCCGCAAGGGACACCGTTATCCAAGTTTAAAGTGTAGACCTTGCAGATCTCTCCCACTGGTACTTTCCTGCCGGTGTTTTGGACAGCAGCAGTGTATTTATCTTTATTGCCTGTCTGCATGTCTGACCGGCCTAGCTGGGTGGTGTGGGGGGTACAATGTTTATTTATTAGACCTCCCAGTCACATATGACCGGTCTGTAAATATATTACCCCTAATTGCTGTGAAGTAACTTAGTTATGTACATGTGTATATCTACAATGACATATATATTTGTTTTGTGTGTATGTATCTATACCTGTTGTATGTGTATATCTATCTATCTATATATATGTATTATATCTTTGTGTGTATATCTATCTATATATATATATATATAAATATATATATATATATATATATATATATATATATATATATATATATATATATATATATATATATATCTATATCTATCTATATATATATATATATATATATATATATATATATATATATATATATATATATACTTTTATCTATATATACATCTGTGTGTCTGTTAACCTATACATTTCCCGGACATAGACACTTACACAAGCATATTGGGTTTTATCTCTGCTTCAACAGCATACTATTGCCTTAGTCATTATGACACCGACACTTCACTCCGGTGAACTTGTGATCAGTATACTGCATGTTATACAGTGGACAGATGTCGCACGTTTTTCATGTCTGTGGTGCCGCTGATAAGTGTGATGTGATACAGTGTCATTCGACCTATTACTTCTATGTGCAGCCTATTATTCCTGCTACTGTGTTTGTTTCTGTGCACATTCATATTATTAATGTTAATAGAAAGAGTGTTTGTGTTACTGAGATTGTACGTCAGCATATTGATGTCTGCATGTAGTTGTGTCTTTCTGCTTTTCCTGGTTTGGGGTTGTCACAGCAGAACTCTGTTCCGCTCATGGTTAGCAGATAGGTTTTACGTGCTGGGCTGCCAGCCCTGATGCACAACGTCCGACAACGATACACCCATTCATGCATGTCTCCATGCAGACGATGCTCTATCTGGGAATCACACCTATGTACTAGCTGACCTCCACAGGCTGCTCCATTGCAACCAGCACAACATACCCTAGCACTCCTGTGTCCATAATCGCATATCCATAGTTTCTCCAGCACACCCGTGTTGAGTTTCCATGCATGACAGCCATTATCCACCTGATATCGCAGCCATGACACACCTTTACACATTGCCCTCTCCAGAGCGTTGGGGCCCTACACACATTTTGTACTGCCTCGTGTATTCACAGGATCCCCATCCATTCATATTTGCACATACGTGCCTTTCCTGGTGTTATGGATTATGAACGATTTACAGGTTACAAGTGTAGGTGGTCACAACATGTACTACATTCCGTCTGTGTATAATGTTGACGTAGCACTTCAACGATGTTATGGCCACTGGTATAACCCTGCCTCTGGTGTGAATAACGGTGCTCTACTCACTCTTGTGCAGCTTTATCTGACATATGCTGTGAGCACTTTATAATACCTTACTTGCTCTAGATTCCCTTCACTACCCTTATGTTTGCTTTCGTCTTTCGGCGTTCATTATATATATATATATATATATATATATATATATATATATATATATATATATATATATAGACATATAATTGCATATTTCTTTTATGTCTGTGGATATTTATCTATACACACATCTATCTATCTATCTATCTATCTATCTATATATCTTTATATATATATATATATATAAGTTACAGCTGTACAAGACAACATACATTTGCTATGCTACAAGCTGCTTACACCCGCGCAGGCACACTTGCATCTACTTATTGTGAGTTACATATGTTTACTGCCACTTCTTTGTGATTACATGTGCCTTATTCCTTATGAAAGTACCACTTTGATTGATGGAATCCGGTTGATGGCCCCATGCAAGACACACGGTCACCTTTACATGTATAAATGTTGGCTTTACAGCACAGAGGCATTCATTATACAATAAATTAATATGTGCTATAGTCGTACTTGAACCGGGAATGCCTTTATGTTAGGCAGATGCTCTAACCACTACACTATTGTTGTTCTGCCTCATTTATATGTATACCCATGGTTCATAGCTACTCTGACATATGCCTCACCGCTTCACTTACACAGCAGGCATCCATTCTCCTGCTGGGAAAACTGCAGTACTACACTTCTGACATTCCCTATTTCCTACTGCTCTGGACCCGTGCTGCATGTCTACTCACTCCAAGGATATTCAGAACTCCTATGCTTATAGTTCTTGCACATACGTGTGTTTGATTGTCAGGGTGTTCATGTGCTGGTCTAGGTTTAGGCTTGTCCAGAACTGCCCTGTACCTGTTCAAATATCAGATGTAGCACATGGACAGAGTTAAGTCCAGATTTTAACATTCTACCTGTGTTTACGGACACAGGTGTTTGGGCATCTCTGACCACGTTATTAGGTCGGTACTACATTACATGTGTTTCCCTCCAAATTTGACTATTTCATTCATTTATATATATGATGAATATTATTCTGGACATCAGTTATAAATTTACTACAGGTATGCAATAGTCCTGTCAACAAATGTGACAGTTGGTTGGTGTACATATGTGTACGGACCTCTGTGATACTCGAGGACTAGTTTCTACAGTGACAGGGACAAGGCTATGACAAATCAGGGACAATCATGGACACTTCTACCATATTAGTACTATTAACTTGGAATGTGTTGACAGATTCGTATTACTACTTATTTTCTGTAGTTCAGTGCATCTATTACTCTTAATTGTTGCAATTAGTCATTCTCATTCAACACCTTTCCTCCAAAGGTCACTGGCTTTGTGAGTGATTAAGATGCTGGCCAGTTATTGTGCGAATGCTCTGACCATTGGTAGGGTTGACATATTGTCATATGTACCGGTTGGGATATATTCTGGGGACACCAGATTGTTTAGGCCAACACATACCCACGGTCAGTGCAAATTTAGAACATTCATTATTTTCCTAGCTGAGAGCCTATACCTTTAGCACTTTAGTTGTTAGTCTGTTTCTTGTATGAATTACGTATTTTCTATCCTGACATGACTGCTTTAGGTAACTGTTACATGCAGTATGGTACATAGTTATTTCCTACAATCACAGGACATTTGCCATTGTATCATTGTTGGTCAGGACACACCTATCCACACAGTGACTGTCCCTCACACAGTGGATCAGGGGGTATCCTGTTTACGTCAGTGCCTTCATCACCCTATTTCCAAGTGCCACTATGTGAATGTGTACAATATATTCTCTCAATTATTCATGTGGGGACATGTGCATCACGGGCAGGTGTTTGATCCTGGGTAGTAGGTTCTGCATGACTGTCTAGGGCTGGACAGTCTCGTGTACCACTACTGCACATTCAAACTTGTGTCCAGATGTCTACAGGACTGGACATCGTGTCTTGATACCCATTCTGATGTTTACACAAGTTACTTATCCCATGAGGGATATCCAAAAATTTAACAAGACCAATACTTTTCTTTTGGCTTTATGAAAATGTGTTGGGGGTTTTATATGCAAGGGATACATAGTTTTCAATCCTGAAACTGCCTAGGGTGACACTGCCTACTACATATGAGTAGTGGACACTATGTGTAGATGTGGCTGCGCCAAGCTAGTAGGCCAAGTATGGCTGGAAGTGGTGGACGTTCAGGTATGGGGGCGGGTTGTGTGCTGTGGAGGGGATGATGGTTATTCCATTATGCATCCAGGTGTGTTGCATCTGAATGGGCCGGTTCCATCAGGACCAATCTGTGGGTATGTGCCGGTGACAATTCTGTGCATTTGTATCGCACATTTTAATATTCATATGTTTGTGGGATTGTGTTCTACAGTATGGCCTGTCAGGTTGTATTGCAGATGTGTATACATGTTCTTTGTGTTTCTTTCTGATTCACCCACTGCTCCCTCATACACCTCCAGTTCACCTATTCTGCATAGGACACAGTCTCGCCTTTGAGGATTATACCATTACCAATCCCCCCACACACATATTCCTGATACTCCATCCATCACTGCTTTGGTTGATGGCCCATGACACGGTCAAGGTAACACATTGCATACACTACATATGTCAGGTACCTGTATGGTTGTATGGACTACCCTGGCATGTTTCACCTTCCACATGCTATACATCACGCACATAGGTACACGCCCATACTTAACTTTCATGACATGGTTGGTACACCCGGGTAATACCCGTTCAACTGTGACACATCCTGACAAGTATGGCTTGGACTGCATATGTGCAGATTTTGGCCATCTGCTCTGATCATTGGTAGGGTGCCACCTTTTCCTATGTCCAGGATGGAATATATTCCAGACACATATCCGATTGTACTGGACAACAAATACACACAGTCAACGCTATGGATAATACTGTTCCTTTAAGCCTACATGTTGCCTTATTGTTGTAGCAGTTTATATGCTCCTTCTGTTTTGTTTTCTTGCTTATTCTATTTCTTGTCACATATGGTATGTTAAATACGGACATACTTATTGTATGTGACTATTACATGCATTGTGGGATATAATTCTGTCATACGGTCACTAGATATTTACATTTATCGTGGTTTTGTTATGGACACATCTGCCCAGCTGTGTACTCTCCCTCACAATGTGGGACAGCTGGTGACCCTGATCATTGGGCTGGACGTAGCTATTGGCGGCACGCTAACATGATGCGTTTCACTTCCACTTGGTATAACTATCTACACTGCGTTGGACTACGGGCACATGGTTTTCAGTGTCATTTGTTTAAGGGATGGAGACCCGTTATTCCCTACCGTGCATTTGTGTTTGCTTCTTCATTTTGTGTTCGCAGGAACTGTCTTGCATGCTTTGCATACGTTTCAGTATCCACGGATACTGACAGATGTGATTACTATTGCATGCAAATTGTTATATGCAAGCATTTTAGGTAGCACGTTGACAGCTGACATTTCCATGCCTCCGTGTGGCACTTCGACATGCCCTATGCACTCACGCTCGATTCCTATGTACGTGGCTGTGGCAGCAACCCACCTTCATTAATATGCATTTGGCACTACTGCACCATCTTCACCCCACACGGTCAGTGCAAGCCTAACGCCGGCCTTGCACCGAGCTTCATGAATCCTAGGGCTTATTTGCAAGGCCATGGAGAGGTGTTCACTTCAGTTCACTGAACTTTCATTTCACTGACTTTCATTTCACTGAAAGTTCATTTTACTGACAACTATTATTACAAAGTAAATGGAATATGCCCCTTCCCCACTGTGTGCGACCCTGGATAGAATATATAGTAGTGGGGGGGGTGGGGCCCCACATCGGGGTGTGGGGGTGGGGGCACTTACCCCTCTTTACTAATATCATATGAAATGAAGTGGAGGGGGCTGCCCCCACACCCCAACTATATATTCTAACTCAGGGTCACACTACAGTGGGGAAGGGGGAATATTCCATTTTATTGCTAAAAAATAGTGTTTCCGTGAAATGAAGTTTCAGTGAAATGAAGTTTCAGTGAAATGAATTTCAGTGAAATGGTGTCAGTGAAATGAAAGTCAGTGAAATGAAAGTTCAGTGAACTGAAGTGAACCCATGGAGAGAACGCAAAATTAACCAATACAAAAAGAGAAGAACCAAAGATATTTGAAGAGAAATACAGGCAAAGAAATCCAGACATGGAAAACTTTACGATACAAAAAGTAAGAAGACAAAGAGGAAAAGTAAAAAAAGAGATTAGTAATGGAGAAGTTAAAGAAATAGAAACTAAGGTTATGATCTTTTTAATTTATACATTGAACCCCTTTTTCTCCTCATTTCTCAGAAAACTTTCCACCATATCCCCAATATCTTTAACATTAAAATTACCCTACCAGCTTTCACTGATGATCTAAATCTTTACTACTTACTACCTAATTCAGACCTCCAGAAACTACTATCCATTATAGACACCTTTTCAACTTTCTTGAATTACAAACTAAACCTAAAGAAAACAAATATCTTCCCAATTAACTCCCTCTGTCAACTTCCCACATACTCCTTAGCAGCTGGTATTAAAACTAACCTTTCATTAAAATATCTGGGAATATCCTTCCACCAAGATTTTAAACAATCATATACAAATAAGATTATTAATCTCTGGCCTAACATACAACATGATATTGGTAGCTGGGCAAAACTTCAATTTCCATTCCTGGCTAAAATAGCCACAATCAAAATGAATCTTCTACCCAAATTTCTATATATATTTAATGTCTCCAATACCATTATCAACCTAAAACTCTTCAAAACCCAATCACGCCACAATTTCCAAATTTATTTGGGTCCCAAATAAGTCAGAATCAGTTAAAATAAATTGACCTACCATAAAGATTATGCAGGGTTAGGTTTGCCTGACTTTAAACTCTACTATGATATCATAAGCTGTAATAGACTAATAACAATAGCCGACCACATCGCATCACCACAACAATAGTCTCCAACCTGGGTCAAACTATGCACAACTATATCAAAACACTATCCATAAACCCCAGAGCCTTCCCTTTCCTTTACATTGAAAATTGAACAAATCTTAAAATACACCCAATACTTAAACATAAAATCACTATCATGCAAAGGATGTTTAAACCATTAAACCTATAGTATGCATTCACTTCCCTACAACCTATCCACATTAACCCCAATCTCAAAATGAATAATAACATGATTAACCTAAACAATTATCCCTTCCTCCAAAAACTAACCATCTCTGATATATTTCCCTTCAAGAACAATACTATCACTGAAATGAGAACAAAATTAAAGCTCCCTAAAAGCTATACAATCATTTTAAGGCAAATTTGAGACCTTAGCCAATACATCATAGACAATCCTCAATGCAAATGACATTCAGGCCTGTAAAACCAAATGGAACCTCCTATCCTCAAACAAAAAATGCTATCTAACTCCTACAAACTTATTATATCAATCAAAATGCAAAAATAAGTTATTTATTCTAGTTACTGGAAGGAAATCGATCCTTCAATCACAAACAAACAAATATCTCAATCGATCCAGCTTTCTCCAAACGTATTCCCCTTAAAACACTTAAATATACACAGATCATGATACTTCATAACACCTATCTCACTCCAATCATTATAAAATAAAATATACCCATCCACCTCTCCATTCTGTTCCTATTATGATAATCACAAAGCTGATCTGCTCCACATCTTCTGGAGCTGCAAGTGCACCTGCAAGCTATGCTGCTCACTTAGAGTCCAACTAGAAAAAATGGGCTATGAAAAGTCCACCTTATCTTGGAAAATAGCTCTCCTACATATCATCCCAGCAGGCCCGATTAAACTACAAACACGAATATTAATAACAGTAGTTTCCTTACTTAAATACTACATTACATTGGAAGGATACAGTATCATTCACATGGGAGGGTTTCAAACAATTAGCTACCAAACACCTACTAGCTTACAAATATTTAACCTACACTGAGAATTCCCACACTCTACAGAATTTCGGAAATCCCTTTTTGAACATATTCTAGTTTGAAGTTGGTATATATATAATCAGTGATGGAATTTTGGCATATGTGTAAATAGTTCTTACTGTTTTGAATTTATGTTTTATTATTCAGCAATGTATTCTCTGGTCAGATTACTACCTGTCTATGAATATTGTTATGTTTTACTGTATCTGTTTTCACAAGAAAAAGGAAATAAAATATTTTATATAAAAAAAAAGAAAGAAACTGAGGTTATGGAGTACCTGCAAAATGGAGGATTTAGTGCAGAAAACTGAATGCAGAGAGCACCATAACAGGATAGAGCAATGGATATCCAAATTAAGGGGAAACCAGTGGAACAGGAAGCAATTGGTCAGGTGCCATATCAAGATATTTTGGAGCCTTCCACTGGAAATCTGTATAAACATTCACTTGAAGCTAGACAGCAAGGAAAGGAACAGGAAAAAAGGAAACTGATGAAACTCTGATGCAGTCAATGTTGAGGAGTGATAGGCCAGTGAGTTCCCATATGACAGAGCAACAGATGGCACAGGATGAAACTGAAGAGAAGATGCACAGGAAGATGCTATAGAACTTTCTATAGAATGCTCACAGGAAATGAAAAACAAGGGATGTGCCCTCAGTTTGGAAGAAAATGAGCTAAGAGAAGAGTTGGCTGATTTAGTAGACATGGATAGATATATTAAGATCAATGAGAAAAATAGACTGCAAAAGGTCAATAAAACCCAAAAAATAAAAAGTCTGATAAAACAAATGAATGCAGTAATTAGAACTGTCCATACAGATCCATGTGATATAACAAAAGTAAGCAGGATATATTACTGTGCTGCTAAATTAATAACTGATAAAGTTCTACCACAAAATCTCAGGGTAGTGAGGGAAAGGAAGGAGAGAAAAAGAATACCATCATGGAAGTATCGAATAGAGAAAACTATAAAGCAATTAAGACAAGAAGTGTCAATCTTGGAAGCTATAGAAGAGGGAATAGATTAACAAAAATACTAAGAAAGATAGATGTGATTAAAGGGGTCTATATTAGAACCGCAAAAGACCTATTCAGCGAATACATAATCATCGACACCTATTACGCGAACTGTGAATATAACGATGCCCTAAATCGTGAAATTCAAAATCTCGAACCGTCACAGTTGTCCAACCCCACAGCGCGCTACATACTAGCTACCCAAACACAATAAATAAACCACATACATACACTAACCAAAACCCTACTTCTAACCCTACACTAAGCCTTACATACATTACTATCTATGCACTTACCTTAACCCGCACCTTAACTCTAAGGTCTGTAACTATCACTCACTTACCTTATGGAGCTATACCCAAACAAAATAAATAACCCACACACATACACTTAACAAAACCCTAACCCTAAGGTCTGCAACTATCGCACACTTACCTTACGGAGCTATACTGCAGAAGGGCCAATTATGACGATTCGACATTTTGGATTTCACGCTTCAGGACGATTGGTGTTTCCACATTTCGACGTATATGTGTCAACGTTTCCGTATTTGGGTAAGTGGACCTTCATGATTTTAATAGGGAACCGATTAAAGCAATGCATAGGGTTAAAACAGACCAGGATCTATCATGCACTATCACAAATAAACTAAAAATTTCAGCACAAGTGGAAAAACTAAGAAGATGCACAGATAAATGTAAAGGATAAGTGCAAAATAAGCAGTTTATTGATGACCCAAAAAGTTTTGTAGAGAAATGGGAAATAAGGTAAAAGGAATTGAAAGACGATCAAAAAAGAGGAAGTAGATACATTTTGAGAAGTATCTATGAAGATCCTGTGGAACATAACAAAGATGCTAAATGGATAGATGGAAAAGTAAGAATAAGAAGTTTAAAGGTGCAGGATATGAAATGAGATGAAGTAACAGCCAGAGAGATTGAGACAAAGTTAAGAAAAGCCTCTAATTGGAAAACACCAGGCCCAGATGCAGTACCTAACTTTTGCTTACAAGTATTAACATCTTTGCATGAGGATTTAGCCATGAGTAAGAACTATTTATATGCACACCCCAAACAGACACCAACCTGGCTAACAACAGGCAAAACAATGCTCCTTCTTAAGAGTGAACCTGCAAGCTACCCTAAAAATTATAGACCAATAACTTGCCTTCCGATGACAGTGCCTATACACAGGAATTGATGCCGACAGAGTTTATAGTCATTTAGAAGAAAACTCAATTATGGCAGTAGAACAAAAGGGCAATAAGAGAAAGTCATATAGAACAAATGATTATTTGTTGTTAAATAAAGTCATACTGGAGAACTGTAAAAAGGGGAAGAATCTAAGTATGGTATTGATTGACTATAAAAAAACATTTGATAGTATCCCACATTCATGGATAAAAGAGTGCTTAAAAATGTATAAGATACACCCTACACTATTCGACTACATTACAGTAACCATGAAACAATGGCAGACCACTTTGTAATTAAGCCACGATAAAGGACAGATTATTATCCCAGGGATAAAAATTCAAAGGGGGATATTCCAGGGTGACTCTCTGTCACCGTTGCTATTCTGCCTTGCTATTAACCCATTAAGTTGTTTACTTAACAACTTAGGCCATGACTACAAGTTGGCTCCTAAAAACAATGAAGTGTAGATACTTCTCAACTTCTCTTTGTCGATGATTTAAAATTGTATAGCTCATTGGGTGAGGAACTGAAAGCACAGCTGCAGGTTGTCAAAACTTTTTCAGATGATATAAGAGTCATTTGGTCTTGATAAGTGTGCAAAAGCAACTTTTAAAGCAGGAAAACTGCAGCACCAAGAAAATATCAGTCTGGGACAGGAATGTGATATAAAGGAACTTGAGCAAGAGGGAGTGTATAAATATTTGGGAACTGATGAAGGATGAACAATAAAACATGAATAAATGCAAATAAAACTTGGTAAGGAATACTTTAGAAGACTTTAATTAATTCTGAAAACAGTGTTAACATCTAGGAACAAAATCCAAGCTATAAACCAATTTGTTCTTCCTGTCTTAACTTACAGTTTTAGAGTGATTGACTGGCCCCAAAATGTGTTGGATAGATTAGATAGAAAAACAAGAAGTATGTTTCATGCTCACCAAAGGATTTATAAAAATCAGTGTGTACAACAAGATTATATATTCCCTGTTCCAAAGGAGGGATGGGCCTCCTTGAAATTGATTGCATGTATAGATCTGCAATCGTGGGACTCTACTCCACATATATCTGCTGACCCAACAAGAACCAAATGTAGTGAAAGTTTTGAAACATGAGAAGAATAAATCTAAGATGATGTCTCTTCTTAATTTAGCAGAAGCATATTGGCGTCAAGCAGGAATGGAAATCAAACCAGAAGTAGATAAAATCAGGCAGCAACTGAATGTGCCAAAAAACAAAAGAAAGAATATAAGGTGAAGGACCAGATGAGAGGCAAGACAAGTGGAAAAAGCATAAATATAGTTGCAAGTATAGAAAACTTCTAGAAGAATCTCATGTTGATCAGGATTGAACACAGGAATGGTTAAGAAAAGACAAATTCAAACCAAGAGATGAAAGGTTAATATTAGCAGCCCAAGACAGTGGGCTATGTACATGCTGGTTTGTAAAGTCCATTGAACATGTGGGAGAAACAGACAAATTTTGTAAAACCAAATTGGAAACAGTCACACACCTCATTGCTGCTTGTGATATACTAATGGCAGAAGGGCTGTACACTGAAAGGTATAATAATGTGGCAAGACTGTTGCACTGGGGCTCGTGCAAACAATATGGTACTGAAGTGGCTGAAAAACACTGGACGGATATAGTGGTCCAAGAAAAGAAGACAAAAGAAGCACTTATCATTGAAATTGCTACACCCAGTGACTACAGTGTCTTGCGTACAGAGAGACACAAAGTCATAAAATATCAGGATCTGCAGGCAGAAATGAAAGCAATGTGGAAGAAAAATACCCAGAAAGTTCCATAGTATTTGGAGAAATGGGTCTTATAAAAAAAAATCTACAATCATATTTAGATATGGTACCAGTCCATGTAAGCCCATACAAATTTCAGTAGTGCTGCAAAGAGCACTTTTGGCTGACATCAAAATTTGAAACAATACTAATTTTCATGAACTTTAATCATACTTTGACTTAGGAATGGGGTCCATTCCCATCATAGTATTAGAAACCCAAAATATTTGGAGAAATTAAAAAGTGAGAGACCTTATCAACAAATATATCAGAAGCTTTCAAATGCTTGACCTGACCCAGTTCAGTTTTGTCAAGGACAGATCATGTCTGTTGAACCTAGTGGACTTCAAGAATAACACCAGAGCCCTGAATGAGGGCAAATCTGTGCATATGGCCTACCTGGACGTAGCCAAGGCCTTTGATACAATCCCCCACTCAGGCATCATTGAAAAACTCACCCAGCTGGTAATTAACCCATATATCATCAGGTAGGTTTCAAACTGGCTCACTGACAGAACACATACAGTCAAAATATGGGATTCCACCTGCACCAGATGACCCATTACCAGTGGTATTCCACAAGGATTGGTGCTGGGGCCCCTATTGTTTGGAATCTACTTATCAGAAGTTCAGGCAAAAAAAAGGTCTGTGGCTGACAAAGTTTGCTGATTACTGTAAACTGGGTGCAGTCATTGAGTCCCCAAATGATGTCAACATTCTACAAGAACAGCTTACTGAAACCAGTGATTGGTGCCAAAGTCATGGACTTAAACTCTGTGCAAAAAATGTATTATCGCCCCCTTCAGCAAGGGCGATATCCCTGTGGATTACCATATTAACAGCAACACCCTAAGCTCGAACTCTGTGGTGAGAGACTTGAGCACACAGGTTGACAGTGACCTTACCTTTTATTACCATGTCTCCACAATGGTTAGAAAGGTCTTCTATGTTGTTCACCTCATAACTAAGGGCATAGCTTCCAGAACAAAAGAGGTTGTAACCCCCTGTACCTTTCCCTCATCAGGCCAATAATAGTGTACAATGCTCCCTTTGGTATGTACTTTACCAGGTACCTGCAACAACTAGAGAGACCTCAAAGGTTTCTCAGGAAGAAAATTCAGTGTCCACAGCACAAGTCATACATGGACAGACTGAAATTACTGTCATCACACTCTGTATGATATAGACTACTCAGAGGTGACCTGTGCCTTGCATACAGAGCAACCTCTGATCATGCCTTAGTGGTTATGCTGCATATTTGTAAGTCAAATGGTATATGATTCACTAGGGACCTTAACCTGGCCTGTGACATCAACAGAACTTGTTGGAGAGACAGGTATGTTTCATTGTCACTGCAATGAAATTGGTTAGTGTAGGGTGTATCTTATCTGTAAGCATCCATGAATGCAGGATGTTTTCAAATGCTTTTTAGGCTATCCATGCCATACTTAGATTCCTTCTCTTTCTATAACTCTGTATTATGGCTTTTTAACAGCAAATGATTCTTTGTTTCATATGACCTTCTTTTATTACCTTCCATGCTATTCTTCTAGTACTGAGGACTTCCTAGGTTGTATTTCAGCAAGGTATCCTTCAGAAAGTATTAGACAATAATACTGTGATGTGGTATATAAACAAGAGGAAGGAGTGGTCACTCTTACCAGCTGTGCGGTTTGGTAAGGATGACATGGAAACAGGCAATTTAGTTAAAGACAGAAATACGAACAATTTACATTAAAAATAGACACTTAGCAAAAATGTGTGATCTCAGACATAATAAAGAAATTAAGTTCTCCAAAAACAAACATATTTTCTTCACTTCTGAATAACTAGCTCTCAATCTTTCACTGTACCAACTGGGGAACAGTGCTCCATCCCTCCCTCAGAGCTCTCACTGTACCAACATGGAAGATCTCCACTTCATCCCAAGTTGCCATTTGTTCTCCAATGAGATAGAAAATAATCTTCCTAAGTAGACTAGATGCTCAGTGTGGGGTAAATAAAAAAACTCATTCATTAACTTAAATGCTGTTTTTGGTGCCCGTGTATTCCAGTATTTGAAGCCTTTGTTTAATACAAGGCTGGTAAACTCATCTATTTATCTTCTTCTTGCCACAAATGCAATTGTTTAACACTACCTACATTAAGATGTCCAAAGCATCCAAAGGCTCCATCCTGGGATCTAAACTTTGCTGTAGAGAAGTTGAATTGAATTGCCTTTGAACCTTTGATGTTTAATACCCTGAGGGAAGAGTACTTTAAGAACAAATACATATTCAATGCATAAACTAGTTTCTGACTTTATCTGTAATCATTCTATTCAGTTTAGAGTTTTTGTCTCAATCTGGAAATTGAATGGGAAAGAATTTTGCAATGCACAGATATGTAAAGAAATCTAACACATTATGTGCAGAGAATGGAAACCAGTGGTAGCTTGATCAGCTGTTAATTTTTTTAATGAAAGAGACACAATTTTATCCAGTAAGTAAACATACCCATCCTAAATGTTTGTAGTGTTCCACTGTTTTCTGTCACAAGTAGAACAAAAATTGTGTGGAGAGGTCAGGGTCCCCTCTTTCAGACTGACAGCTACTGCTACATTATTTTCAGGAAGTTTTCTGCACAGAGTAATTCTAAGCCTATATCATTCTTGTACACTACACTTTTTAAACCATTACAAATCTGATGACTGTTCAAGGAACACAGCAGGCTTTACTACTGCAGTAGCTCAGGGGATGCTCTGTCTCAACATTCTTTATGGAACTTTAAACTGCTCTGCTTCACAACATCTTGTTCACGTACATGCAGCATAAACCACCACAACAATGATCCATATGATTTGAATAGTACAGTTGTGTAATTAAATACTGTGACAGTAAATGCTTGAATGAAAGGATCATTGCTTCTGCATATGTTCTGTTTCTCCTGCTGTCTGCCCCATGGTACTGCAAGAATAGAGGTCGGCTAGCTTCTCTACTTTTTACCTTTTACTGAACCCCTTTACTAGTTCAATATTTTAGACTTTTTCAGGTATATTCAGTTATACAGTTGATGTTTTACACCCTTCATGTTATAAATTGTACAATTATGATCATATTGTTGCCATAAATTTAATTGAATTGCCTATATGCATCTGACTTCTATTTCCTGTCTCATAGCTTGCCATAAGACCATTTGTAGTTCATGTTCCTTATTAACCTTTGTGATAATAGGAGATACTGCCAGCACAGCTAGCTGGAATTTTGTAAATAATTATATGTCATTTGTGAATATCAAACTGATTTATACAAGATGATTGTGTTACAAATGTATTAGAACTATATGTCATGTGAATATCAAACTGGTTTGTACAGATGTTTGTGGTGAAAAGGTATTTGTAAAGTACTTGTGTTTGAAATATATCCACAGTGTGCCCTACTGGAGAGAACAGATATGTACATCCACCATTGTAACTGTTTAAATGTAGATGCTTTAAAAGAGGAAACTGGAAGACAGACGGTTAACCTCAGTCCAGCAAACTTTAAAATATATTTGAAATTAAATCACTTTATGGGCTGGGGCATAAATATGCTATCTCACAGTTTTCAATGCAGCCAGAGACACAAAGTCTGGACTAGGAAGCTCCCTGTATTGTCTTTGGGGTGAACTAATTACTACTCTGGAAGCATGGAGGTATGAAATTGTTTTATGACTTCCAGCACCTGCCACAGATCTGAGCAAAAGCCCTTGTATGTGTATTTTTACAGGTAGGTGCAAAATCCTGCCAGCTTCCAGCAATGTGGGTTTGTATGGGAATTAGAAGTCAGATGACCAGAAGTGATGTCACTCTGGAAGCTACCCCAGAAATAATATTTCAGATATTAGTTTGAGAAGTCTCTTAGAGAGACTGAGCATTCTGTATTCTGTTTTGGGCCTGACAACACAAAGGATCATTCACCACATCATCTGCCTTGCTCTATTAAGTAAGTTATTAGTGAATAGTATAATTCGCTTAGATTCAGTCAGGAATATAGTGAAGCTTAGTTTAGATATTATTTTTCTTTATTTGTATGGATCTGTCCTTCAATGTTATGTTAAATATTTCCATTGATTTTGAACTCTGATGTCACAGTGAATATATGCTTAGTATTTTCTTGTTCTTTTATTATTTATTATTAAACATATTTAAACCTTTCATTGTGGCTAATATTTGTAGAGATATTTAAGTTTTGAGAGTACTTGCATATTTATTTGGTAACACTGTGTGGGCCACTCCTAATAGCCTTGCTGTTGGTCAAACTACCATTTGTATTATTACTAATTTCACTCAGTATATTGGGTACCATTGGAAAAGCCTTAAGGTAGCTGGCAGGAGTGTCTAGTGGCAGTCATAACTACCTTATAGTCTGTGCAGTAGGGGGCATAGCCAGTAAACCTGTGTTAGACTTTCCCAGGTTTGTGTGTGTGTGTGTGTGTGTGTGTGTGTGTGTGTGTGTGTGTGTGTGTGTGTGTGTGTGTGTGTGTGTGTGTGTGTGTGTGTGTGTGTGTGTGTGTCTGTGTCTGTGTAAATCAAATTTCAAAGTGTGTATATGTCAACTAGTTGGGCAGGGACATGATTCACTGGTTGGACAGAGAGGGTGGTAAAGGCCTTGGCTTGGACACTCAATTGAGATCTCAACTCTGTAGCTGTGCCAGTGGGAAGTCTTAATGGGGATCTGGAAAAAGAGGGAGAAACCAGCCCTGGAATGACTGTGGTCTCTGTGTGCTCTTAAGGGAAATTGCACTTGATGCAGAGAGCTGCATCTGGAAATACTGGATGTGTACTTGTTATCCTCCCAGTGAATGTCCCCCACTGGTGCCAGTGGTGAGGATTGGGGCTCCTTGATTACTGGCCCAGAGGTGGAGGGTCATCAAACAAGAGATGTGAAGGCAGATATTGCTTTCCTTTATAGTTAAGTGGTTCTTTAATAGCTATGGCTTGAGTAGACCATCTTGTATGCTAGAATATATACTGAAATGTTAGCCAAGAACTGATGCCTACCTTTGGCAAGTATCTGTTTTGTGCATGTGAGTAATTCAGTGATGAATGTATGATCCATGTGTATTTTGTTAAAGAGACTTGTCATATTAACTGTAAATTCATCTACTGGTCAGTTGACTCTGATAAAATACGGCACTCTGTGAGTCTGTTTTACACTATATACATACATAATAAATCTTCATACATGTGATACCATATCTCTTTACTTCTTTGGTTGTATATGTAGATAAAACTATGGTATCATTGCAGCAGGTTATTACCCATTTTGTAAAATGTGGATTGCAGCAATAAACAACCGTAGAGAGGGAACACTGGGCATTTGTGTAATAAACAGAACAGATGTCTAAGTAATTATATGTTAAAGAAAGCTGATAATAATGTGACCCTGTAAAACTAATACTGACCAATACAGATCAGGTACCTTTATTGACTCAGTGCAAAAATGCTTACGGCCACAGAGATCCCAATAAGTGCTTGTTCACTTCCAAAGCCAGTACAAAGTTAGACGAAAGCAACTGTCGTCAGCCACTTCACGGTTCAAGTATTTATTGCACGACAAAACAGAAATAAAAACTAAAATAAATACAGATTAAATACATAAACTATTGTTGGCATAAACTGTTGTTAAGCACTTTCACCCATTATAATGGGCTTCTTCAGAACACTCCTTAGTTTGATCATACTCCTTAAATCACTTATGTGGTGCCAAAAAGCGTTCGAATTCTTAAAGGCATATTGCGCTTCCAAACATTCTAATATAGACATTCCTAATTGTTTAAAAACACGTTCCAACAACTTTCTTATTCAACCATATTGTTGAAAATGAATGTTTAACCAAATCTAACCATCAAAAAACTCTTTCTAACATAAATGCATATTAGTCAAAGTCTTCACTTAACAATCATGCTGTGAGATCTTGCTTGTGCTTATTTAATTATTAAAGCAACATATATCTTAAATATACTTATACAATACCCTATTATTGTCTAAATCTTTTTAGTTTAACCCATGTTTATGTTAGAAAGAGTTTTGTTTGGAAGCGCAATATGCCTTTAAGAATTCGAACGCTTTTTGGCACCACATAAGTGATTTAAGGAGTATGATCAAACTATGGAGTGTTCTGAAGAAGCCCATTATAATGGGTGAAAGCATTTAACAACAGTTTATGCCAACAATAGTTTATGTATTTATTCTGTATTTATTTCAGTTTTTATTTCTGTTTTGTTGTACAATAAATACTTGAACCGTGAAGTGGCTGACGACAGTTGCTTTCGTCTAACTTTTTACTGGTTTTGGAAGTGAACGAGCACTTATTGGGATCTCCGTGGCCGTAAGCATTTTTTGTCAATCTTTGGATCTATTCAGTGCAAAAACGCCTATGACAAGTGATTGTTTTTTGAATTCTTGTTAAAATGCATGTAGCTATTATTTAAGCTTACAGTGTTCTTTTCAATAGCATTTAAATTGTGCTCTCCATACAGAGGCATTCTTTTCTATTTATGCAAGTATTGTTTTCTATTTATACAAGTTAGTATCATTAAATTTGAAGAAATCTTCATAAATTATTACAGAAAGTCTAGCTGAAAATAAATGGATTAATTAATGATTTTTTTGAAGCCGAAATAATTGTACACATTTAATGACGTCTGCTCAAAAAAAAAAAAAAACACAAGTGTTAGGAGACAAGGATAGTATCTAAGACATAAACCTCACTGTGTAATATAAACAACAAAAAGTAATACAGAACAGAGAGGGTAAATGTATCCAGTAGGAAAAAATAATCACATAATACAAAAGGCAGTACCTATTCAGAATGTAAATTAATAAAGTGATAATTGACTGGAATAATTCACACTGCTAAAAACAATGAAACAAATTATGAAATCTGGTTTACTATCAAAATGTGGAACTGCACTTATGCAAAACTGGGATCGTTGAATACGTGTTTTCCAGTTTCCATAATGTCAATCTGGAAATGTTCAAATCCACATTAGCAAATGGTAGTGTGCATTCGCTAACATGGGATCAACGTCTTGATAACAGATTGCACTACAGTGGGGATCGGGAAACTCATCCTTTTCCTCACTGCAGTGTGATCTTGGCATTGGAATATATAATATGCAGGGAGTGTATGGGGGGGCTTGCCCCCCTGAAAAACTGTAAAAACCTTTGATGTAGACATATAATTCCTGCAGGACCTTGAGTACAAGTGCCTGAGGGTCTGACTTCACCTCCTGACATTTTGAATAAGTTCAAATGCGGATGTCGATGTTATGATTTCCGACGTTCTGTAAAAGTGACATTCACAAATTCGAAATGTCAGTTCGGGCAGTTAAACAGATTTTATTTTGACATTCAACGTTCTGATAGTAAACCATGAAATCTTCATAACAGAACACAAAAACATTTTCATGTCTAAATAGTATAATAATATTTCATGTAGGCTAATCTCTAAATAAAGAAATGAATAAAAGAAACACAGAGTATTAATTCCAAGGCTGACTCCAGAAATCCAATGCAGCAGAACAAATATCTGTTTAAATGTATACTGCCAAAATACGTATATACATTAAAGAAAGGAAAATTCTAACAATTATGACTTGAGATTTTCTCACCTCTATGCATACTATATGCTGACCCAGTTTTTATGAATTTTCTGCTTCTCACAGAGCAAGGTAAAGGAATTAAAGAATTTCATTCTGAGGTGAACATTTATTCTGATAACCAGAATCCAAGGCATAACAAGATAAGGGTGAACATTTTTCAGCTTAGATTATCACAAAAAAGTCTCTAGGGCAGATTCAATAAACCCTACACAGTCCACTAACACCACATGCATGTTGCGGCACATGCACATACGGTAACGCATTGTTTTCTATTCAATAAGCAGCTCTACACAGTGTGTAGAGAAGAGCAACCACAGTAAATACCATGGCATGCTAATTGCAGCATAAGCAGCTGAATTGTATGCTAATCAACCAATACAAGATGGAAGAGCTATTCAACAAGCTATAAAGCAACCACATAGACCCAGTGCTGGTTTTTCCTGTGAATTCCAAAACCTACTGGAATACAGCCACAGAAAGGAGTCTACACATAAAGAATGTTAGAGGCTGCTGTTGTTTTAATTCATGTGTATGTGCAACAGGCTGAAGTCTATGCTGCTGCTGCTGCTAATAGACCATGGTCAAGAAGGAGAAGAATTTTTAGACCCCAGTTAACTTAATACAATTTGCACGTGGTGGAAATTATAGAGTGCTATAGGGTAGATAGAGACACACTACAGGAGCTCTGCAAGCTCTGTCATCCTCAACTAATACCCAGGGTAAACTGAGGGGAACCCATACCAGTGGAGACAAAGGTATGTGTAGCACTTAGAATTTTAGCTCCAGGAACCTTTCAGAGACCAACAGGGGACATGCTAGGGGTGTCAAAGGCATTAGCATCTAGGATCCTCCATCAATTCCTGAATGCTATGCTCCAACATGCCAGTGACCACATATATTTTCCCCATACTCCTGAGGACAGGGCCAGAAATATGGAGCAGTTCTAACCTGTAGCACACCACCCTGAAGTACTGGGTGCCATAGACTATACACATGTAGAAATCAAAGTACCACTTGGGGAACAGGGAAGGCTCTACATAAATAGAAAGTGCTTCCATTCTATTAACTGCCAAGTCATATGCAATGTTAAGAGAATCATCTTGAATTTGTGTGTTGGCAACCCAAGCAGTTACCATGACTCACATATCTGGCACACCTCCCAACTGTATCAGATGTTCACTAGGGGTGATCATTTACTGGGGGATGCAGGTTATGCACTGGAACCATGGCTGATGACACCCATCAGAAATGCACACACACCCACCCACTGAAGAACACCATAATTTGGCAAAAGTTCAAACCAGAAATATCATAGTGTGTGTGTGTTTGAGCTGCTGAAGTTGCAGTTCCAGTGCCTAGACACATCTGGGGAAGGCCTACAGCACAATCCATGTACATGGACCAAACTCTATACATTCTGTGCCATGCTTCATATCATCATCTTGAAAAAGCAGCTCCAGCAGGATCAACAAGGGGAAGGGTCACATGGCCCACCACTAATGGCAAGGTCGCCACAGCCACATGCATATGAGGAGTCAGAGGGAGAACCAGCAGCTGTTGTGGGTGTAGACAGATGTAAGTATGCTAATATGCCATTGCATTGACTAATAGGCAATGCATACCACACTCACTAACCACCCAAGGGGTTAAAACCTTCATCCTATGCACATACATATAGTAACATTGATGCCAGGCAGTGCTTACAGTCTTGACCTATTCATGTAATGACTGTGTACTCCTAGCATCAGACAGATTTGGCTCTGAACTAAAACTGTAGAAACTGCTAGATTTACAAGTTAAGTGTTGAACCTGGAGTGTTAAAACAGAATTGTGTAATAATACGAATGAATGGTATATCCTTGCATGTTGTTACTTGATAATGTAAATAAGTAAAAGGTGGGTGATTTGTACATCAATGACTTTAACATGTGACAGCAGAGAATTATGTTAATATGTCCTCTGTCAAGTAACAGGCCTCAGGCATCAAAGATTCACACATTCATACCTCTCAAAAGTACTGATGGTCACTGAATGTCCTCAGTTTGACCTCATACTTTTGTACTGGAAAATCATTAAAGAGAGAGGTTAGAAAGTATTGAGACACATTTCAGTTTCACACTTCACAATCCTCAGAAGATTATTAAAAATACCAATGCAAAAAAGTGTTTTGATTCTATCAACTGTCTACCTTTCTAAGACCAAATATGTCAAAAGTATAATTAGCAAAACAACATGACAAGTGCAGATATACTAAGCACCAAGTCAGCTATGCACCCTGAACATCAGACACAAATCTTATGTATCCCTGAAGCCAAAAGATGAAAAACAAGGGTATGGCACAGTTAGTATCACTTGCACAGGGTGTTGTTTGTGTGTGTGTGTGTGTGTGGGGGGGGGGGGGGGCAGAAGCCTAGGTTGACACAAAAGTTAAGTGACTGTGTGTGTGTGAGTAAGAAAGAGAAGCAGGCAGTCATTTGGATAAGGTAACAAATGGTCAGTGAGACAGAATGAGCTTTAAGCTTTATGGCTGAACCATGTAACTGTTGTGTGTGTATGTGTCTGTACAGGCCTTCTAGGTGAAATTGGTGTGTGAGTGTCTGCAAGAATACAGCCAAGATCTGTGCTAGCTCTATGTCTTGGTATTTTGGGCAGGTGTGAGTCGTGCATGGCAGAGGTGGCAGTTCATCATTCTCATACCTGACCATGATAACTGACTCTGCCAGGAGTTGCACTGGCATGTCCATGCCCACAGTTAGAGCCACTGCTGCTACCTGAACATGACTGATGTCTGCTGGACAAGTACAATGACACCCAGGACCATGACCCCATGGCCTGCCACATCTAGGTGTGGACACATCAACCACTGATGGAGCAGTGGAAGTAGTGTCACTATGGGAGCATGATCAGACATGGCCATGCCAGCTAACAGCAGATGATGTGGCTGACCTATCTCCACATGGATGCTGTCCCCCTCCCAGCAGATGCTCCATTACAGACACCACCCAATCCAATGTGTCATTCATCCATTCCATTGAATCGGCAACATAGTGGAGGTAGTCATGCATGTTAGCCTGTGCCACATCTACACCCCTAGGCATTTATCTGGAGGACCTATTGGAACATGCCTGCACATTCATGACAGCCCTAAACATATGTAAAGTGGCATGGGAAGACGCACCTGGATCAGGTGGAGGATGGATAGCAGGCCTCCTCCAAGCACCCCCAACAACCCTCCTGTGTGGCACCTCACCCACACTTTGGCTATGGGTAGAATGGGTTGGTGTAGGCCTACTGGCTGCGTCCAATGACATTACAGGGGATGGCTGAATATCAACATCAGTGTCAGATTCAACCTCTGCACCCCCAGACTGTGTCTCTATTTGGCCAAAATCATCATCAGAGTCTGCTGATACTCTGACATCAAGTGGTAAGAGTCCTACGCTTCCACTGTCAGGATCATGTGTGATAATGAGCACAAACACAGGAAAAATTTTAATACCTACACTACTATAGTCAAATATATGCTAACAGACTAACAGTGGTGCCACTATTAGAGATAGTACAGCAATACACACAACAGTACTGACACCCATATCACAAACTAATTATTTCTTTGAACTGCTCATCAGTACTGACATACAAATGTTTGGCTTACCATGTGCAGATGATTTCAGGCTCCCTATGCTGGATGGTCCTGGAAAACGTTAAGCGAAAGGTAGGGCACCATCATAAGAATGAGCAGTAATATAGGAGGTTAAATTTTTTTTGCTCTTTAAATGTACATTAATGATACTTTTAACAAGAACATGGATGACACTTCCACCCCAACCCCATATGTAATCAACCAGAATGTGTTGTTAACTGTATCAATCTACAACTATTTCCCCCCAAACAAATTTGATGTTAAACACAGTTTAAGTATTGATGTCAATATTTTACTATGTAAGAAGTATTTAATAATTGAGATTGGTAAGCCTACCTGGAAGTGCCTCCTGGGACATACTTATCCTCCCTGAAACAGCAGCACTAATGTTAATGACATGCTGTTGTGCACTTTCCAGTGAGATGTCCGGATCTTTGACGATGGACAGGAACTCTTAATTTGATTCAGTGATCGCTCTGTAGAACCCCACCCCCCCCCACAACCGGCAGCTACCTGTTCACAGGCCACTGCAGCTGTTCTGCTCTGGGCCAATGAAATCATGTCACTGGCCCGATGGTGCACCTGATCATATGCCCTGCTATGGCCAACTACTGCAGTCACATCAGCCACTATCTGCTGTCAAACTTTCATTCTGCCAGACATATCCCCAAATCCCCTCTCAAGCAAAGAGGCACCATGTTGCCTAAATCCTTCCACAATGACTTCAGGATCACTGAAGGGGGGTTGTTGTTGGAAATGGAAGTCTGGGTGCCATAGTCCTAGGTGACATAAAACACAAAAGAAGGATAATACATGTAAGTATCACATAAAAAGTCCTGCTTTGATATAACACATAAAAGGTAGTATTCACTATTACCCACTGGAGAAATATAAAACAGTCAAGATATTCAAATATAAAGCAAAGGAATTAAGTGGCTGTACACACAAAGCAAGGCTGGATCCAAAACAAGGAGAGTAACAATAGCAAAATCTTGTTTGTGCCAAAACAGAAATGCGACTTTGCTCCCCACCCCCAAACCAACAGGCAAATGACAAATTTTGCTAACAAACCATCAGTGAAATGTTAAAAGTGCTATCAAATAGACTGCCTCTGAAGCATGTGCACAGATTTACCATAGAACATTCCATTTTAAGCAATTGCCAGTCATGTCTACCTGTGGCCAGCACTCCCTAGAGGTGTGTATGGTCCATCCTAGAAGGCTAACACCCCTGTGTCATTGACAACATAGGACATTTACATTTCATGGAAATAACAATACAACAGAGTACAGAGAAAAACAGTTGAAACATTAGCACTTGTGATGACAGTTAATAAGGTTGTGCATTTAAGAAAGTAAAATGCCCAGACAAACATGCATATGCCATCCATATACTTCTAAGAAATGTATACAGATAAAAGTAGCATTTGCTAATATATATATATATATATATATATATATATATATATATATATATATAGATATAAATATATATATATATATATATATATATATATATATATATATAGATATATATATATATATATATATATATATATATAGATATATATATATAGATATATATATATATATATATATATATATATATATATATATATATATATATATATATATATATATAGATATACATACATATAAAATGGATTTTTCTTCCTGACATGTCAGCATATGCAGTATATAATCCACTTCACAAAACAGACAAGCAAAAAACCATTAAAACGAACCAGGAACAATGAGAGAAGTTCTTCTGTATGTTGAAAAATCCAAGTATTTATTATACTGTTAAAACGTTAGCGTTCAATTTAAAAGTGTATATAAAATATACGCTTTCAGCAAAATAAGTATCTCGCCTTCCTCAGACAAACAGAATACTAGTTACTATTCTAGCATTTATACATTGTTTAAAAATTAATAACCAATCAGCATGTAGTGCATTTCCTAATTAAATTTTCACCATGACAACCTTAAATAAGAAAATGCTTTTGCCAGTCTTGCTCAACTTGACACAAATTTAATGTACAAAAACACATAATTTCTTATGCTTATGCTGTTGTTTAACAGTGATCTTGTATAAAGTGCAGATACTAAATATCATCTAAAATTACGAATAAAAAATAAATAATGAATAATAAATAATGAATGATGATAAAGGATAAATAAATAATAAATAAATAATATGAATGAAGATAAAAAGAAATGTTGAATGTGGTACATATTACCCTTCCTTACTATAGACTAGATGGGTGGTTACTTAACGTTTTAACAGTATAATAAATACTTGGATTTTTCAACATACGGAAGAACTTCTCTCATTGTTCCTGGTTCGTTTTAATGGTTATATGCAGTATATAACAAAGGTATATGACTTCTTGGTGGGTGCGACGATGCATCAAACAAAACTAACCGTAACAGTACTTCTTCTCATAAAGAAGTTTTAATAAAGTGCACTGGTAAGCGCTTTCACAACAGCTTCTTCAGACCAAAAAGCAGAGTTCTACAAACACTCTTATATATATTTTGGTGGTAATTATCACGTGACTTAATTGTTAACTATTTGCTAACCTTAAACATCATTCAACTACATCAGAAACATTTCTATATAAAAACATATAAAATACCAGCTCTACTATAACACATTTAACTATGGACATAAATTAAAATATAATAAAACACTTATATCTAAGATGTATATACTAACGCACATATATAAAAATTTATAGCAGTCGTAATATTCATGAATATATACTGGCCAATAATAAAAATACTTCCTAAGTATGCAATTAACAAATATAATAAATCACCGGGCTTTTAAAACTGGTTTAAGAGATGCTCTTTCACTGAGGCCATGACCTTTATCTGCTCTAAGTTTCAATATCCATGTAATTTCTCTTTTTTCAGTACTATTCCTAATGTTTCCTTGTCTAATAATAGGATTAATAACATATATAGCCATAAATTTAAATGTATGATGACTATCGAACTTCAGAACATGTTTGGCTAGAGCATTGCTCTGATATTGTATTTTAATGGCATATAGTTGTTCTCTAATTCTTGTTCGAAAAGATCTATTAGTTTTCCCTATATAGAATGAACTACACATCTCACATTCAGCTAGATAGACTATATTCGCCGTGTCACAGTCAGCATCTATTCTAAAACTATAGATGTGTCCAGTGTCAGGATGGATAAAATGGCCTTTGGTATTGATGTAATTACAATAATTGCAATGTCCACATGGATTAGTATTCCAGATATTACTGGAAGTATGTCTAATAGAATTGAAACATAACAGTTTCTTGAGATTGGGTTTATTTTTAAATCTAAAAGATGATTTATCCCCCAAAATCTCTTTAAACTTAGCATTACTAGTAAGTATCTTCCAATGATTATTAATAATATTATATATAGCTTTATTATCATTCATGTAAAACATTGGTATTTTTATGTTCTTATCTTCTAGTCTATTAATTCTATCCAATTCTATTCATGTTGAAAAATATGGTGCAGCTCTATCTTGCCTTAATTCATCTAAATCTGAAAGGCCTCTGTCCACTTCCTTACATTGTATCCTCGACTTAGAAGTCTATCTCTAAAAGCATTTATAGCTTCATGGTAACCTGTATTAGTGGCATTCAATCGAAAGATACACATACCTTGTCCCTTTATAATATTTTTAAAAATGTAATGAGGATGCATACTCCGTCTATGTAACAAATTATTCTTTTGACATTGTTTCCTATAAACTCCTGTGTTGATGTATTTATCCATAACTCTTTCCATGTATACATCTAAATATTCAATGTACACATTGGAATAGTTATAAGTGAATTTTAAGAAACTAGTCATACAATTCATATCTGAAATAAATTGATCTAATTCTGCAGTACTCCCATTCCAAAGGAGAAAAACATCGTCTACAAAACAATGGTAGAACAGAACATGTCTTTTGTAGATGTCCCATTTAAATAGACAGTTTTCTTCCCAATAGGCCAATACCATGTTGGTGTAGCTGCTGGCACATGAAGTGCCCATAGCTACGCCATCACACTGAATATAAAAACACTGTTCGAATACAAAGATGTTATTTTCTAATATCACTTCCAGAAAAATACTTAACAAATCTATATATTTCTGGTAAAAGTCACTATGTAAAATTAAGTACTCTCTAACTGAATCTATGCCAATAGTGTTAGGTATTACCGTAAAGAGTAACTGAATTTCTAAAGTGACAAAAAAAGTGTCTAAACTAATCTCTTGTGTGTTACTATAATCATATAAATCCAGCAAAAATTGTTTGGTATCTTTAAGAACAAAAGTGTTCTTATTATGTACTGGTCTTAAGGCTTTCTCTACATATATTGAAAAAGGTTCAGTACACCAACCTTTCCCTGAGACTATGGGTCTCATTGGTGAATTAAGACTGTTTTTATGGATTTGGGGCAATCCCTGTATAGCAGGAATCATAGGAAATTCTACCAACAGGTAATTGCCCAAGACTGGAGTAATGTCAAAACTTTTAACCAAATCTATGATCAAGCTAAAGATTTGATATTTATCAACTTTATTAATATTAATAAGCTTATAATATTTCTCACCACTCAACAGTTTAATTTGATTTTTATGTATAAATATATATATGTGTTAGTATATACATCTTAGATATGTGTTTTATTATATTTTTATTTATGTCCATAGTTAAATGTGTTATAGTAGAGCTGGTATTTTATATGTTTTTATATAGAAATGTTTCTGATGTAGTTGAATGATGTTTAAGGTCAGCAAATAGTTAACAATTAAGTCACGTGATAATTACCACCAAAATATATATGAGTGTTTGTAGAACTGTGCTTTCTGGTCTGAAGAAGCTGTTGTGAAAGCGCTTACCAGTGCACTTTATTAAAACGTTTTTATGAGAAGAAGTACTGTTACGTTTAGTTTCATTTGATGCATGTTCGCACACACCAAGAAGTCGTATACCTTTGTTACATTTTATTACTTTTTAGTTGGTGTGTAGCATTTACTCCTTCTAGTGTAACTTTTATTCTTATCGTGTTATTGACCATTTACACATTCGTGGGAGACATGGCTGATGGTTCCGGTACATTCATTAATCTGGAGTTGGACTATAGACCTCCAGAGCTGGTGAGAAGAATTGAAGTAACCGCCGAGATACACGGACCAATCGGGTCTGTTGGAAAGGATAGTCAACAAATAGGACTACAAGGGAGAGGTGAAGGCCCATTACAAAAATTTATGGCGTGTATTCGTAATGAAGACAACCCGTTGTTCTTATATGAGGCCAATTATAATGATACAGTGGAAACGGATGATACAACTGACTTAGAAGAATTATGTTTGGCCATGGAACAGCTCAAGTGGCTACAATTGCAGCGACAGCACTTCGAAGTATGTATAAATAGAAAAATAATACCAAGGGGTTTAAGGATCTTAAAAATGCCTTCATATGGGGACTTGTATCCGGAACTTCTGGCAAGTTGGCAACAAATAAATTTAGAGGTGAGCTTTAAGTACATTAATTTGCTCATTGAAATTTTTTAAGCCAGAAGAAGAGAAACTTAGAAACTCTATCTTAAAACAGCAGGAAGTTCTGTATGATCGGTATCCGAGTAGCATGGTAGACCGGGCTTTAAGTACTGTATTAGATGGTGTTTTAATATACGAAAGATGCTTATTGCAACAAAAGCGTACTAAAATCGATAGAGACACCAGAGATTTTAGAGAGGGCCATGTCTTCACTTGGCCCAGGACTAATAGAAGAATGGGACATCAACTAATGCTGACTATTTACAAAATAATAAACAAATGGGCAGTGTGAGTGTGTCACAGGATGCTACTCAAGTTCCTGCCCAGGTGACTGATAATATAGTGGATACTGTTAGTAACACCAATAATAAACGAAAGGAAACATTGTATAATGTGAATGTTTCAAGTGATAAAACGAATGAGAATTTGAATGTATTTGCTGTTCCATCCCCGACTATGCAAAATGAAAGGGGTCGAGTTAACAATGACATTAATAGTGATGTAGTAACTACAGATCAACAAATAGTCAGGCCCAAAATTCCTAGCAACAACAGGAATTCTATGGGTTTTCCACAGTTCCCCCTCCCCATATCCATCGAGAAAGGAGTGAAAAGAGATCATTCTGCTAGTCGAGGCAGGACCAAGCGGAAACACTCAATAGAGAGACAGTCCAACCAGACTCTCAAAAGAATTTGGCCAAGGACAGTGACAACTTGATTTTGAATATTTCAAAGAGACTATTGACTGTAGATGAAATTAATGTTTTGAATAAAGGCCTAAGTTTCATTCCAACCAGTACTAATAGTTTAACAGATGTTTTGATAGACATTAAAATGTTTTTAAGGAATGTCTTATTACAACATGAATTTGGTGCGACGTCTAATGAAAAAAGAATTAATTTTAAGAAACCAAGCACTTATATACCAAATAATCATCCAATAACAGATATATTTTATAGCTTGGTAGAGGATGAATTACATGAATATTATAGTGTGACTAATGTAAGTAGACATTGTAAGAAATATATCAACTTCACAGTTAAAGATAGGATAGCTCTCTCTAGATTACAGAATGATGAAATGATTATGATTAGACCAGCAGACAAAGGTGGTCCCATAGTTATAATCGACTATGAAAAATATCAAGAAGCTATGGTTAAACTGTTGAGTGATGAGAAATATTATAAGCTTATTAATATTAATAAAGTTGAAGAAATTAAATATCAAATCTTTAGTTTGATCAGAGATTTGGTTAAAAGTTTTGACATTACTCCAGACTTGGCAATTACCTGTTGGTAGAATTTCCTATGATTCCTGCTATACAGGGATTGCCCAAAATCCATAAAAACAGTCTTAATCCACCTATGAGACCCATAGTCTCAGGGAAAGGTTGGTGTACTGAACCTTTCTCAATATATGTAGAGAAAGCCTTAAGACCAGTACTAAATAAGAACACTTTTGTTCTTCAAGATACCAAACAATTTTTGCTGGATTTATATGATTATAGTAACACACAAGAGATTAGTTTAGCACTTTTTTTGTCACTTTAGATATTCAGTCACTCTTTACGGTAATACCTAACACTACTGGCATAGATTCAGTTAGAGAGTACTTAATTTTACATAGTGACTTTGACCAGAAATATATAGATTTGTTAAGTCTTTTTCTGGAAGTGATATTAGAAAATAACATCTTTGTATTCGAACAGTGTTTTTATATTCAGTGTGATGACGTAGCTATGGGCATTTCATGTGCCAACAGCTACGCCAACATGGTATTGGTCTATTGGGAAGAAAACTGTCTATTTAAATGGGACATCTACAAAAGACATGTTCTGTTCTACCGTCATTTTGTAGATGATGTTTTTCTCCTTTGGAATGGGAGTACTGTAGAATTAGATCAATTTATTTCAGATATGAATTGTATGACTAGTTTCTTAAAATTCACTTATAACTATTCCAATGTGTACATCGAATATTTAGATGTATACACGGAAAGAGTTATGAATAAATGTTTCAACACAGGAGTTTATAGGAAACAATGTCAAAAGAATAATTTGTTACATAGATGGAGTATGCACCCTCATTACATTTTTAAAAATATTACAAAGGGACAAGGTATGCGTATCTCTCGATTGAATGCCACTGATACAGGTTACCATGAAGCTATAAATGCTTTTAGAGATAGACTTCTAAGTCAAGGATACAATGTAACGGAAGTGGACAGAGGCCTTTCAGATTTAGATGAATTAAGACAAGATAGAGCTGCACCATATTTTTCAACACGAATAGAATTGGATAGAATTAATAGACTAGAAGATAAGAACATAAAAATACCAATGTTTTACACGAATGATAATAAAACTATATATAATATTATTAATAATCAATGGAAGATACTTACTAGTAATGCTGAGTTTAAAGAGATTGTGGGAGATAAACCATCTTTTAGATTTAAAAAATAAACCCAATCTCAAGAAACTGTTATGTTTCAATTCTATTAGACATACTTCCAGTAATATCTGGAATACTAATCCATGTGGACATTGCAATTATTGTAATTACATCAATACCAATGGCCATTTTATCCATCCTGACACTGGACCTATCTATAGTTTTAGATTAGATGCTGACTGTGACACGGCGAATATAGTTTATCTAGCTGAATGTGAGGTGTGTAGTTCATTCTATATAGGGAAAACTAATAGATCTTTTTGAACAAGAATTAGAGAACATCTATATGCCATTAAAATACAATATCAGAACAATGCACTAGCCAAACATGTTCTGATGTTCGATAGTCATCATACATTTAAATTTATGGCTATAGATGTTATTAATCCTATTATTGGACAAGGAAACATTAGGAATATTATGGGAAAAAGAGAAATGACATGGATATTGAAACTTAGAGCAGATAGAGGTCATGGCCTCAGTGAAAGAGCATCTGTTAAACCAGTTTTAAAAGCCCGGTGATATTTATTATATTTGATAATTGCATACTTAGGAAGTATTATTATTATTGGCCAGTATATATTCATGAATATTACTACTGCTATAAATTTTTATATATGTGTGTTAGTATATACATCTTTGATATAAGTGTGTTATTATACTTTAATTTATGTCCATAGTTAAATGTATTATAGTAGAGCTGGTATTTTATATGTTTTTATATAGAAATGTTTCTGATGTAGTTGAATGATGTTTAAGGTTAGCAAATAGTTAACAATTAAGTCACGTGATAATTACCACCAAAATATATATAAGAGTGTTTGTAGAACTGTGCTTTTTGGTCTGAAGAAGCTGTTGTGAAAGCGCTTACCAGTGCACTTTATTAAAACTTTTTTATGAGAAGAAGTACTGTTACGTTTAGTTTCGTTTGATGCATGGTCGCAAAGACCAAGAAGTTGTATACCTTTGTTACATTTTATTAATTTTTAGTTGGTGTGTAGTGTTTTCTCTTCAAGTGTAACTTTTTTTCTTATATGCAGTATATAGCTGAAAAATGCATCAAGATCTATAGTGTTCTGTGCAGATAAATCCCAAAGTAATATCTTCTGTGTTATCCACAGAAATCCACATAAACAAGTCCCCTCACCTTCAGGTTTCCTAGCTACATGGTTCCCTTTTTGTAGTGCAGATTCAGGACTGTGAGCATAGTAAAGATGCATAAGAATTGCTGAATCCCAAATACTTGGCTCCATGTATTTGATGTAAACATAGCGCAAGCACTCCCTCAGTGCTTGCAACTGTGAATGATTACAGGTAGGGAGAAGGAAAACACAACAGCAATTCAGACTCCCCTACCTCCAGTGGGTGTGTCAACCAGGTTAGACTTACAAAGTGTAGAAGTAATTGTATCAAGGTTTTAAATGTAAGTAAGCAGCACACATGTCACAGTTTCTGTTCAGTAACATCCAACCTCCCCTCCAATTTTTAACAACTGTATATTATTGCCATTTAATATCCTCATGCATTTTATGGACAATGATACAGAATGCCTTACAAACTGCATGTCTGAGATTACTGGTCAGATAAGACAAGAATGGACAATAAACACAGAGAGATAACGCAGAGCTGCATTTATGCAAGTTGCTGTTGTTGTCTTTCACCTTTTCCCAGTTAGGGGTCGCCACAGTGGAACTCCAATCCGCTAATTATTGGCAGTAGATTTTCATGAACACTGAGGTGCCAGCTCGACGTTCAACCTTCAACTAAGGCACGCCCATTTATGCATGTCTTTCAAATGCCCACCCAACTGCGGGAAGGACATGCAGACTCCACACAGAAGGCACTCCCCACACTCCAGCCAAGAATCAAATGGGAGAACCTCTTGCTGTGAGGCAACAATGCTACCGCTGCACCACCGCAGAATGTACAGTCAGAAATGGTTGTGTGGTCGCTCAGTGCACTTCTTCTGAAATTAATACATATACAAACAACTGTCACATGTTTTGTTAGTACCGTGGATAATGTTGCAGTTGGTTGTATGCACAATGATTTTAGTTCTCTGCTGCAAAGCTGTTTGTGTGGCAAACACACGCTTATTGTGTTTTGAAGGTCCATTGAAATTAGACTTCAAATCCAGACCTACGTAAAATATTTAATGTGTACCAATATAAATTTTGTAGTGTTGTTTATTTAATAGATTTCTTTTCTTCATTTCAATTAATTTTCTCTTTTTTTAATGTCAGTGTTTGCACGATGAGTGGCTTAGTGCAAACAAGGGAAATAGAGAAAGACAAGGAATGTCAGGTTTAGCTGCATTTATCTCAATTGCATGATGCTTAGCAGTGTGCAAACCTGGGTTAGTGGCCCATACAGAAAGCAGACAGAATGCCCGCAGACAGGGTGTCAAAAGTGTAAAGGTCAAAAATGATACACTGTTGCAGTGTTTGCTTTCCATTGCACAGCTCCACTAAGTGACATTGTAAGGCAGTTAGCAAGCTTCCCCAACACCTGCAGCCATCAAACACCTATAGACAGGATGCAGACAGTCAACAATTTAAAACAATGTAAGTGTAGGGCTGTAATACAGATGGTCCTGGGTTCTAATACCGGAAGTTCCACATCTTTCTACTGTTGTGACAGTCCAGTATATAGTAATGAACAGAAAATAAGTTTTATTTCAACATTCTCGTGGCAACAGGTGTAAGTGTTGGGCTGCCATACACATGGTCCTGTGTTCTAATACAGGAATTTCCAGACATTTTTACTGTTGATCCATTTCATGTTATATTCAGTCTCACTTATAACACTTTAGACATAACTTTATAAAATGGAGCTGGTATGAATTATATGTATGAGGGATAAGAGTATGAATTATATGTATGAGGGATAAGACATGCTTACTGTATTTTGAAGGTTCAGATGTATGACTGAGGGTATACTGTCTACTATGCTTCTGTAAGTATAATTCTGCTATTTGGACTTGCATGGCCTTCACACTTAAATAAGACACAAACACAAATTAATGTATATACAAGGACCTTGTAAGGTCACATATATACATGGTTAGAACCTCAGTCTGTCATCTGTATTTATGAATGATTCATGACTAGGTCTGAGAACCACTTCTTCTGTGGCAAAAATGGAAATTCACTGCTGCAAAAGAAACTGTTTTGTCCCTTATGCATAAGTTTGAATTCCACACTGTAAAAATCAATTTTAGCAGTGTATAAAGCCAAACAAACATGTGTTAAGTGAGGACATTCATGGCCCCAGTGCATGTAAGTAAAGTTAAATCACCTAACAGTTACAGCAGCAGAACCCCCTCAAACTAATGTCATATGTCAGATTAACCTTCCAAATTCAAAAATTGCTTTCCCCTCTGTTTGGCACTGTTTCTCTCCAATTAACATTGCACAAACGTGCAAATGCTGTTGGCATCATTCTTTGGGGTTTGTGCACTACCAGTAAAAGTGATAACAGGAATTGGCAGGAAACCATTTGCCATTCCTCTACTTTTGGGATTAGATATGTCTGGCATTAGAAGGAAAGGTGCCCAATTTAGGACACAGAGGTGTGGTACTCAAGAGTCCAGAATATTCACTGGACTTCTGGTAAAGCACCACAGCCAAAGGCTTCTGCTGAGGGACTATTCTGGCCTCCAATACAAGTCTGATGCTTGGAATAGTCTGTCCAAGGCTATATCCAATGCAACTGGCATCCCACACACTGAAGAACAGTGTAGCCATCACTTCAATGACCTGAAAAGGCAAAAAAGAGATAGACTCAACCAGTGGTTGGATGAGTTTCAAACTACCAATATCCCAATGTTGTGTAAGTATGCAAATAAAGAGAAGTTATAATACATAGAAAGCTAAATATATGCAAGAGCAGTATGCATAATGCTCTTCTGTTCTTTTCTTTTCACAGCTAATCCTGAAATTGAGTTGAATAGGCAGGCTTATACTAATCATCTGAAGAGCTTAAGGGAAACAAGTGGTATGCATGCAGCACAAGGGAAGCATTATTGTAGTTTTAAAAGTTATAAAGATAGATGTTCTTGTTTTCTATACAGTAGTAGCAAAGTAAGCATTCATATCCCAACTGTAAAAGCAAGTATGCATGCATAAGTCTGTAGAACAAACCAATTTTAGGAGTCAAGTGTAAGACTTAAGTCAGAGGTTGTAGGTTCAAATACCATGAGTAACAACTATACAACACTGCGATTCTTTAATAATATGACATAATTAAAATCTGTACAAGTGGCATAAATGCCCTGCTGTTAACTGTAATCTATATAATTGGACCAAGCATATGTGCAATATATGCACATTGCAAGGATTACTTTGAGCAATCTGTAATTATACTTTGTAGCCATTAGGACTTATACTTAAATGTAATACTTCAGATAATATAGTTGTATTATTGTGATGATGCATTGTATGTCACATATGATGGTACTAATTTCATCTATTTTCTTTCTCTCACCACAGGCCTTATCTCTTTTTTTATTTTCTATTATATGTCGTCAAAATGTCTCCATGTCATCCATCTGTAACAAACCACTAAATGCTTCACAGCACAGCGAGGTAAACCAACCCCAGTAGGTCAGCCTGCCCCCACTCCATAGGCCCCAGCACCAACACCCAGCACATCTGGGACCCAACTTAGCAGTACTACCTCTGTTGTCCCTGCCCTACTTGCACCCTCAGGTAGCACTACCCTGGCAGCTGGTGTTGTGGTACCCTCCAGGAGTACCAGTGAAGGTATGGATTTCCTCACCAGCCAGGAGATGCCAGGGTTGATGTGTAGGGTTGTGCACTGCACTAGTGAACAACTATGCTGGATGGAGATGCTACTCTCCCTCATGGTTCATGGAAGGAGAAGACATCAAGCACTCCATCAGCCAGCAGAATATGGGGACAGTGATAACAGTCCTGTGGGTAAGGACTAGATTCTCACTGTCCCCATGTTTGATAGGCATGAGCTTGCATTGTTCCCTACCTCTCCCCAATCATGTTGTCCTCCAAACTTTTGTGTTCCTCACTGACCCCATATCTTGTCTTGTTTGTCCTGCTTGTTTGCATTTTCTTCCTCACCTATCTGACTTACCTGACCCAGAAATACCAACATCCCTTACCCAGCATTCCTCTATTAATGAAGAAAAAAGGGCACCTGTCCCACAAAAAAAAAATATAATCCCATACATAGCTTTCCATTTCACACACATGTCTTGACACACTTGATATGGTCCAATTGGCTATATAACAAGATTTCATTGTTGTCACCCCCTTTGTGGAGGTGACAGTCCAAATTCAGCTAATATTCTGTACATATTTTTATTTTACACTGTTGAAAAATGGATAACTATGGTTCTTTCCTACCACCATTCTGCAAATGTCTATATAATTTTCCCTTTGTCCTTCCCCCTGCTTGCCCCCTCATTCCACCTCTTTCCTATTTACCACATTTTAACATCTACAATCTGGTCAAAAAATAGAATCATACACAGCACACATAAATACTAAAAAAAAAAAAACAACAATGGAACCTTTCACTTTTTGGCCTCTGTGTTTGTGTAGAGTTTGGCACCATGCACCAATGCCAAGTGATGGTAAACAGCTCATTTTTTGGAGTGGTTACCTCCGCACAATGCCTCTTAAACAGCTGCGCTACAGTGACACACAGTAACACATGGTGAAGGTAGTGTAAAGTATGACTTCATTGCATTAGCACTACTTATTTAAATGTATTGTATACACCTGGATTCGAACCCTATATCATCTGGGCTCAAAAAGAAATGTGTCAATGCATTTACACCTGCTGCCACAGAGTCAGCTAAGCAGCAGGTGTGCTTCATACATTCAGTACTAACTCATAATTTTAGCAATAATCCTTATGTTTGTGCACTGCTTAACTAAATGCAAACAGGGAAAGTAGTAAAAATGTGCTTCTCACATGTACAAACATTTTCCAGCGATCATGCAAACCTGCTGGTCACTGTTGCACTATGCAAAGTAAATAATAGCATGTATTACTTTTGTTTACTGTCCATTTATCTTCCTTTCATGAAACTACATGTGGAAACATAAAAAGGAAGGCTTTATCTAAGAAAATGTCACATATTTACAATGTAGGCATGTGTTACCTCCTCCATGCACTACAACCCTGGTCTCTCAGTACTTGTTCACAAATATATCAATTATGCTATATAAATTAATAATAAATATTGTATTATATATCATGCATATCTTTAGAATATCAATGCACATTCAGATTTTTAAATACTTTCAGTAATGTAGACACCTGTTTGTATATAGTTTGTAAAGCTATCTCTTAAAGTATACCTGCGCATTGGAACACAACCACCACATACTATACATTGCACACTCATCAGTCTGGAAACATGCAGTACCTGAAAGATCTTGACAATTGAACATGCCTACACATCCATTTCATGCAGGCCTCCCAACATCTTCTCTCCAAACATCCAGTGCTGATGTCATCCACCATAAGTTGTCCTGCACCCTTATAAAAGTCAGACTTGTGCCATAGCACTTGCATAAAGCATTGAGTTCTGTACTCTGTGCAGTTAAGCATTCTGTTCTCCCTGCAGTCAACTGGGAGGTGTGTCTGTCAAGTCAGAGAAGCATAAGTGTGCATCCAACAGTTACCACTCCAATCCCATGGAGTGACATTATTTTGACACATGCACATGCCTACTCATCCATTTCATGCAGGCCTCCCAACATGTTCTCTCCAAAAATCCAGTACTGATGACATCTACAATAAGATGTCCTGCAGCCTTGCAAAAATCAAAGTTGTGCCATGGTGCTTGCATAAAGTACTGAGTTCTCTAGTCTGTGCACTTAGGCAGTGGGTCTGTTCACACTGCAGTTAACTGGGTGGTGTGTGTCTATCTAGTCAGAGGACCATAAATGTGTATCCAACAGTTACCAATCCCATGGATTGATAATATTTTTACACTTGCACATGCATTCACATCCCTTTCATGCAGGCTTGCCAACATCTTCTCTCCGAACATCCATTGCTGATGTAATGCACCATAAGTTGTCCTGCAGCCTTGTAAAAGTTGGACTTGTGCCGTGGTGCTTGTGTGAAGTAAGGAGAGCTCTAATATATGTGCTTAGATAGGTACAGGTTCTGTTCTCACTGCAGCCAACTGGGGGTGTGTGTGTTTGTGCACTTGTTTGACATCAGAGAGAGCATTTTACACCAGCATGTGGACACTGCTACTAACATTTTCTCCTCACCAGGCTGTTGATGTCTTCACCTATAAAATGTTGTCTGACACTCTCTAAGTTAGATTTCAGCTGTGGGGCTTGCCTTAAATACAGAGCTCTCTAGTCTGTTTACTTAGATAGGTAGGTGTTCTATTCTCACTGCAGTTAACTGGGGTGTGTGTGTTTTTGTGCACTTGTTTGACATCAGAGAGAGAGAGAGCAATTTACACCAGCATGTGGACACTGCCATTAGCATTTTGTCCTCACCAGACACTGCTGATGCCATCACCTATAAACTTGTGTCTGACACTGTACACATCAGTCTTGAGCTGTGGCAGTTGCCTTAAATCCAGGGCTCATGAGTCTGTGTACATAGATAGACAGGGGTTCTGTTCTTACTGCAGACAACTGGTGTGTGTGTGTATATATGTGTGCATGTGTGTGTGTATGTGTGCGCATGTTTGTGCACTTCCTTGACATCAGAAAGACCATTTTACACCAGCATATGAAGACTGCTATCAGAATGTTCTCCTCACCAGACACTGCTGATGTCATCACCTATAAACTGTTGTCTGACACTATCCAAGTCAGATTTAAGCTGTGGCACTTGCCTTAAATACAGAGTTCTTTAGTTTGTGTACCTAGATATGCAGGGGTTCTGTTTTTCAACTGGAGTGTTTACGCACTTGCTTGTCATTGCAGACAGAATTTTATGCCAGCATGTGGGACACTGCTATTAGCATTTTCTCCTCAGCAGACCCTGCTGATGTCAAAAGCTACAGCTGATTTGCAGATGTGCAGTATTCCCATCAGGGCAGGGTCACAGGCTAGCCTGTAGGCCAGGTGCAAGACACCTCATCCTATACAATACAAATTATAGTGACAGGGCTTTCAGTCTATCCACATACATTATGACATAGTTTGTAGGGCCTGCCTTTTCTTGGTGAGAAATCATAGACCTTTTCTATATGGACACTTTAGTAATATCCTGGCTGTGTGCAACAGACAGGTGTGAGTTATTAATGGTACATCCTTGTCTGTTACGTCTGTTAGATGGCCTGAAAAAGATCATCAAGGGCATGCATGATGACAACACTATCATCCTGTGGATCTTGACCAGGCCAAGGCATTTGACACAAAGCCACACTGAGGTATTCACTCAACACTGTCAGATGTGGCCATAAACTCCTATATCACCAAGTGGGTAGACCACTGGATCACATATGTGACATCTAAATATGTTTAAATGTGTGAAGTGGTGTATATCTCTAGTCCAGTGATCAGATCCATACATCAGAGTTGTCTGCTAGGCACTTTCCTGCCCATTATTTAAGTCACATACATTAAAAATGGCATACACATATTGTGTCCAAACAGCTGTCTAGAGGACTACAGATTGTGGGCAATCATTGACTTCAACTGTGATACTAGTATAATTCAGACATCAACACAGAAAGATTGTTGCCACAGCCATGGGAGAAAGGAAATTCACCCCGGGGATCAAGTCAGTTGCCCTGCTAGACAGGGGTCCAGGGAAATAAATAGTGTGGGAAGAAATAGCCAGGGAATTGTTATGGCTAGGCTTGTATAGGCCCTAGGGCCAGTAGCCTAGTGCCAACCTATGAGCCTATGAACATGAAATGAAACAAAAACATGGGGAATCTGTTATGTTATGAAAACAAATACACAAACTAAGGATAAGTAGACATCACGCCCTATAAGCAGATCAATTAGTATGTGACCTGTGTCCTGGAGTTGATGGTATGTAGAACATCCACCAGCATATCGCATAGTGGTGAGCACTCTTTTGTACATAGCACAACTACTGAGCTTGTGCAGGACATTGACATCAAAGGTCATAATACCTACATAGTTCACAGTCTTCATCACAATAACTGAGTATAATGCACCCTTCTTGATGCACCTCTCTAAGCATCTTCTAGTGATGTGTAACTGAAGTTTAACATCTTTGCCACAGTGAGCTGTCACACATCTTATTTGCCATACCTAGGTATTCTTTTTGTTGCATAAACATTACTGTTTGATGGTACAGAAAGCAATAGTTGTACAAGTGTGTTCATGCAGAACCATCCATAATCACAGAGAATCACATATTTTGTGTCAGAGACATGGGATTACTGGTGGTATTATTCTGATATTGTTCATGATTGTGTGTGCTTCTTTTACTGCTGTCGATGAGGCTGTAATCATGTCCCATTTAGAACAAGAACAACCATCCAGCTACCTGCTTAACTGAATAAACTACTGAAAACTTTAACAAGGTGTCTTTATTCCTCCCACAGAGAGAGAGTATCAGAGATAAAGAGAGAGAGTCTTCCAGATCTTCTAGCTTAAGTGATTTTATCAGGACTAATAGTTTATACTCTATTTGTTGGAAACCTCTGCTGACATTGCACTCATATTCAGGCAAATCAGTTTGCACAGTTTCACAATATGCACCCAACACCAGTTGTATATTACAGCCCTAATAGATGACTTCTCCATTGTTCATGTCAGGATGCTTATCTCACAAAGGCATCTTCCTCATTGTTATGTCACATTGTCTGACAGTCATATAATATACATTTTCACTGTGAAGTCTGTATTGTACCATGTTGATATGTGATTGGTTTTCCTGCTACAACTGTCTTTCATTTGCATGCCATCATCTGCTGTGCATTACAATGTTTAACCTGTCCCCTTTCCCTGTGTTCATTCCAACAATTCACCTCTGTGTCCCTATTCAATGCACACACTTCCCACGACTGTTTATTTTAAATGGGAGTCCATGTACCTTTACAGATCATTTACACAACTTTACACTCTGCACTGCATAGACTGTCCTGTATACTCTGCACTGTATAGACTGTCTTGTACTGTGTCAAGACCATACACATTACTGTGCAATATACCTTGTTAATCAATGTGGTATTCCATGCAATCCTGCGAACCCTACTATGCTCTACAGTAAACAGGTTTGCTAGTCATCTTGTTTTACATGGTTTCCTAGCCAGCAACACTGTTGCCAGCCACAAAACTGCACTTTTTTACATTTGAATGAGGTGCGTGGCATGAATATGTTATTAGCATTGCTGCTCACCATGCAAACATAAACTCCACGTAGGCTTCACGCGAAGGCTACACAGAGTTTATTGAATCCCACTGTCTATTTAAAACCTGAATTTTACTTTACATTGTTAAAACTGGTCACTGCTATTTTTCCTGGAGATTTTCTGCATTAACCAGTCATCTCTTTCCACAACTTCTGCTTTTTAACATTTGTAAATACTTTATTTTCTTTGGCCCACAAGGAATGTGAAAATTATATCTTTGTTAAAGAGTGCCTTGAAGGATTGTGTTCCCCTCTGTGAGCTCTCACAGTATCCAAACCTCTTCTACTTGGCTAGAATACCTCTTCTAAGATTAGTTGTCTTAATGACAACCCATTCAGTCTGCACAGGAGCTTACAAACTTACAAGAGGAGTTGAAAAATTCTACTGTTTAACGTTTATTTGGAAGTTCTGTGTATACCTACTGCTTTAATTATTTCATTCTCTGTCTTCAGTTTAACAGAGCCCCAGTAGAGCACTTAGATGAAATTTTTTTTTTTTTTTTTTTTAGTTTCTTTTTTCCCCTCTTTAAATGTACTAAATGGTTCTATCCCCTTAACTGGCTCCATGTCCCCAGTGCATAATTCTCATGTTATTTTGTTGGAAGTATATTTCATCAGAAAGACTCTTCCACAATCTCACCTCATTATTCTGATTACAGACAAGCTCACGTGTAGCCAAAAGAAACCACTCAGGCTGCAGTAACATTCAACCTACTAACTCACTTAAGAATGGTTGCTTTGTTATAATTTTAGGTATCAAAAGTTAATACACCTTCTTATTTATTTTTTCAAAGATAGCTCAGGGCACAACCCATTAAATTTTCAAGTTAGTCTGAGCTCTATTTTTGGAGAAATGTACTTCCCATGTACTGACTCTAGTTGTACATAGGCCGGTTTCTGAATTACTTTACCTTTACACTGCTCCAACATTTTTGCAAAAAAAATTTTCAACAAAATTTATAAACATAAAAACTTCATATGTGTATACATGCAAATTAACCTAATGGAAGTGAAATTTGTTCTTGTTAAAGAGAAAAGGTTAAGAGTAAAAGTTATGTTAAATCACTAACTACAATCATTGAGCAAATGGCATTACCAGAAAAACATACCTAAAGCAACCCAATGGAAGTTAAACTTGTTCTTATTAAAGGGAAAAAAGTTAAAATTAAAGAGCAAAAAGTAAAGTGATGCATTAACTACAACCAATCAGCAAATGGCATTACCAGCAAAACAGACCTAATTATATTTAGGCAAACTTAAATTAACTAAATTATAAAACTAACAATTAAAAACAATCCCCAAAACACTCTGAAATACATCAAGAAAATGGTGACACTACGAAAAATGTCGTTACCTCAGAAGCTATAGTAGAAAATCCCTTATGAGATTCTGCATTTATACAAACCTTTAAAACTATAACTCCAATTCACTAGACACACAGTTATTGCAGCCCAGTGGACTCAGTTGGAAACTTAACTTTACTATATGAAAAACAGAAAATGCAAGTTACTGGATTAAGTGAGGAATTATTTTTTGTGATATGCGAAACATCTCATACTACAGGTTTGGGCAACTTGGTTTTGCCTTCTTGCTTTAAATTTATCACAAACATATTCCCAAAACATACAGCATGAATCTGTATACATTGGTAAACCTGTAAGTAAAGTACACTTGCATCAGTCCTACCTACCTGTAACAGTAGATGTTCAAATTCCTCACTGTCTCAGTGGCAATTTGGTTATCTGGCAAGGTAACCCAGTACTAACCAGCTTTCAAAAGCTCAAACTCCTATTCCTCTCTCTTCCTGTGCAGCTGATTGACTGAGCATATCCTGAGAAGGAAGTCTATAGCTGTTACATGATGTGAGTGTTCAGGCTTTTTCACATCTGCAAAGAAGGAAAGTACCTGAAGCCAGAATCACCTAGCAAGTGTAAATTTACAGCCAGTCACAATACTATAAATAAATCAAATCCAACAACAACTGAATAAAAGAGGTTAAAATCTACCTCACCTATGTACAATCTGGGAGATGGCAGCTGGCTGCTGCCACTGAGGCGGTGAGGAAATTTAACATCTACTGTTACTGGAAATAATGCAGCTGTACTATTTTCATCATTTCCACTGCCTCAGTGGTGTTCTAGGTAAATTTCCAATATTTACCCTACCTGGGAGATGGAAGGAAAAGAATCCAGGAGCCCCTGGAGAATGGTCCTGGCAATGCCTGGTCTGGACCTTGAAAAGGAATCCAGTTTGTAGTGCTTTAGGAAGGTAAAAACAAAGGAACAGATGCTGCCTCTAAAATGCTTCTTGAGTCCACCCCTTTCTGATATGCCACTAAAGAGGATAAAGCCCTAGTCAAGTGAGCCTTAACCTTGCCTGGACATGATTTAACATGGTTGGAGTAACAGAAAACAATAGCAGAGGACAGCCATTCTACAATTGTCTGCTAAATGTCAGGTTGACATTTCACAGGCCCCAGATAGGAGACAAACAGCTGTTCAGTATTGTTAAAGGCTTTGTTTTGTCAAGGTAGTACCTGAGCTACCTGTGCACATCCAAGGTATGAAGAATATTTCCTTCATTGTTGTTTGGATGAGGTTAGAACAATGGGAGATTGATGGCTTGATTCAAAGTAAATTCATAAAAACTTTAGGCATGAATGATGGAGTAGTGCATAACAGAACCCTGTCCTTGTGAAAAATCAGAAAGGGTTATCCCACCATGAGAGCGTGCAGCTTAGAGACTTGTCTCACAGATATCAGAGTAATGAGTAAAACAGTCTTCCATGTAATACAATGTAAATCTACTTGAAAGGCAGACTCAAAAGAGGGTAAGGTCAAATTTTCAAGAACAAAGTTGAGATCCCAAGAAGGAGGAATCTGCTTTCATAGAGCATGTCATGTGCAACCTCCTTTCATAAACTGTTTGATAACAAAAAGAGATGGAAGAGGGGGATCCATGGGCAGACAAGCTGAGATGGTTGCAAGACGCACTTTGATAGAATCATATGACAAACCATTTCTAAGTAGCTCACACAAATATTTCAAGATTAAATGTGTCAAAACCCTTTCAGGCCACTATTATTGGCTAGGCAACACATAGAAAATCTCTTCCACTTGTAAACATATGATTTTCTAGTTGCAGATTTTCTTGCCTCCTTAAATACCTGCTGCACATCTTCATGGAGTAAGTGCCTAAAAGGAATCAAAACAGAATCATACATAGAATCAGTTGCAATTGCTCTAAGTTTTGCTGCACCATCCACCTCTGATGCTGTGTGAGCAGATTCAGTCTGTGAGGAAGCTTGTGGTAATTGCCCTTTGCCAATTCCATTAAAAATGAGAACCAACTTTGTTTGGACCAAAAGAGGTTATCACAATGATCTTTGGTAATTCATTCTGAAACTTTAAAAGTACCTTTGAAATCATTGGAAGTGGTGACAATGCATACATAAATAGTCCTGACAGTATGAATGACCAGAATTTCACTTGCAGTTGTCTGTTTTGAAAAGATGGGAACAAATCTGCTTGAGGTGTCCTCCACATCTGGATCAAGTCCTGGAAGACCTCTACATGGAGCTTCCACTCATAAGGGTCTATCCACAATCTGCTTAGTCTGTCTACTACTGTGTTTTGCTCTGATGGAATGAATGAAGCCTGAAGAATCTGAGAATACTGTACAGCCAGCTCTGAGGACATCACTGTCAAATGGTAAATAGAGTATGACCTTGTACTCCCTTGCTTTTTCAGGTACCACATCACAGCAGTGTTGTCTGTGACCATAAGTGGTGAAGAACGTTTAACATATGAATCACTGTCAACATTTCTTTTATGTTTATGTGCTTTGGTGTATCATGAGGACCCTACAGGTCTTGCACTTGAACTCCCATGGACACTGCTCCCCACTGAAAATCTGAAGACTCCATCTGGACAGACTGGACTGACATCTGAACAAACAGAAAGAGAATCCTGGATTCAGAGACAATTGATCCATCCACCACTGCAGCACCTACCTCACAAACCCCAATACCTCTACCTGGAAATTCAAGGGATGAAGGTACTGGGTCCAACAATTCTTCATGTACCACTGAAATTTTCTCATGTGTAGGCTGTCTAGAGATATTATAAGGATCACTGATGCCAGTAGGCATAGAATTTTGGGGAAATCTGTTGCTGAGGTCATGTCTAAAAGAGAAATCCAGGAAAATGCCCTGATATGTCTGAACTTTGTTTTCTGGCAGGAAGGCCTTTCTTTTTACCATGTCTATCCAACATACCTGGAAAACAATTTATTTAGAGGGTTTGAGGAAGGAGTTTTGAAGGCTCAATTTGAAGCCCAAGTGGGAAAGGTGGGAATTAACCTTGTCTAAGGACTCCAACTACCTGAATACAGAATCAAGCACCTGAACACACAATCTGCACAAATCATCAAGTTGTCTAAATAAGGGAAAAATGTGGATGTCCAGGGTTCTACAATACACCACCACTGAAGCCAAATACTTTCTAAACACTCAAGTTGTAGTAGATAGCCCAAAGGGTACTGTAGAAAATGGATAATATAAGCCAGACACAGCAAGTATCAAACATTTCCTAAAATAGGGTGCAACAGGAATAAGTTAAGCATCCTTGAGATCTAGTCACCATGAAACAGTGGTCTGGAAGTAATGCTAGGACTGAAAGTACGTTTTGAATTCTGGAACTTTTACAATGGTGCTTAGGAATTAAAAATGTAGGCTGAGTGTTCAGGAGGGTTTCTTTTTTGATATGAAAAAAAGATTTTAGAGTAAACTCCTTTGCTTTGGGTGTATCACAGGTTTTGGTACTTTGACCCCTGCTTCTTCTGTGTAATGGAGCACTGGAGGAAACAACTGATTCTGGTCTGGAAGGTGTGAGGGAATCTTTGAATTGTTCTCAGAACCCATTTGTCTGAGACTATTTGTGGTTAAGCTGCAAGGTGAGAAAGAGCCTAGGGGAAGGAGGAAGAGAAGAAAGGAAGATCAGTGGGTAGGGGTGCCCTGTGACTTAGCATAGCAATTCCTTTGCAGGGAGTTCATCTTTTTTGGAAAGGAAACCCTCTTGTTTGGTTTCTAAGAATTATACTCTTACCATTTCCTTTTGGATCCCTCAGTTTTGTTTGGCTGAGATTTTGTTTGTTTTGCCCGTTGAAGGAAGATGCCTTGTTTGGGAAGAACATGAGTACATAAAACATCCAAGGTACCCCATGCATTTACTTGCCTTTGTCACCCACTGTATGTGTAACAGAGAGCCCAAATACAATTTCAGGACTTAAAGGTGCATTCAAAATTTCAGCTTTTAAATTATCAGAACAGTTCTGATTACATAGCCAAGCATACCATCTTTAACACACAGTTGTCCACTGATGACAATCCATTATGGATGACGTAGTGGTGAAGTGGTATCGTCACCTCACAGCAAGAGTTTTTCCAGTTTGATTCTCAGCTGGGGTGCCTTCTGTGTGGAGTCTGCATGTCCTCCCTGCATTTGTGTGGGTTTCCTCCGGGTGCTCTGGTTTCCTCCCACGTTACAAAGACATGCATCTGGAGGGTTTCTCCCCGGGCCTCTGCTGAAAATTGTCTTCGTTCCAGGTCAGACTTTCCCAGTAAACAAATGTTAAATAAATAATAATAAAAAAATATATATGTGTTACTTCCAGTTTTTATACTTACTACATTGTATTAATGTTTCTGTAGCTGTTTTCTCTTACTTGAATTGCAATGACTGCTACATAATTATTTTGTTTTATTTTATTTTACTATTGTTACACAATATTTCCTTATTTGTGCTGTGGAGCTTTTCTCCTGGGGCCTCCACTAAAAAGGGCCTAGCTCAATTGGACTATCCTGGTCAACAAATGTCAAATAAATAAAATAAAAAATAAAAAATGTCTCGAGACTATATCTGCACATTCAAGTATACCCCTCAAAGCAGGATTTGAAACCTGAGGCAAATTAGAAAAAAATTCACTTATGTAAGACTTTTGCTCTCCAGGTGAGGATGCAGCACAATATTCCAAACTGTACATATACTGTAAAATACATTTTTCCATAGAGTATTGATAATTTAGCAGTCTAAAGGCTAGATTACTAGGAATAGACATCTTTTTACCCTGAAGATTTAAAAATTTTCCCTATTTATCAGAGGTCATTAGACTAGAATAAGCCAAGGACTTATCATCTGAGCAGGCAGCTGGGGAGACCGTAACTGGGTCAGCAGTCAAATGAGAAAACAGACTTGTCGTATCAAGGAGATCCTATATTTTCCCTGAGCCTTTTTAGAAACTAACAGAATAGATTCTGATGTCCTGCAGGCAGCTGTATAAACATCTTCCAAGGGTGCTGGTGGTGGTGGAGTAGCCACACAATCTGGAGTTTCATTCTGTATAAGGTCAGATACCCTGGTTGGCAATGGGGTAGTTCCTGACTGCTCCCAAGCAAAAAATCATTAACTGTAGCAATCATCTCTGGAAAAGTGAACACTTGTTTGGAATTAAGCTCAGGTTCACCTTCAAAAAATCAGAGTGAGTGGACTCATTTCAACTATGAAATCACCATTTTCTTCATCAGATTCCTCATCATTCTCTGAAACAACAGAAAAGTCTCTAGCCAGACTAGCACTAGAGCCATGTATGAAACACATCCTCTAAAATTAGCTGTCTGCAGAACACTCTTAGCCAGGAAAACCACATCAGACTTATAAACAACTATCAGCTGTATGATGAAACTTCTGTTTCTTTTTCTTATAAACATCAATGCTAGATAAATTATCTGGTGACAGAGTATTATGGGTCTCTTTCCCAAGACTATTTCTACACCTAAAATCTCCACAGTATATTCAAATAACTTCATTTGTGGTAAAACTATGATCTGATGTTAAAAACTCAGAGCAAATAATGTATAAATGCTGAAAAATCCGTTATGCAATATTTTCCTGTCAGAAGATGAAAATAAAGCAGAGTAACAATAGTAAACACAGGCTTCTAGTGTTTAACAGCATACATACATACTGCACTTCTGACATTAATACTGAAAGTTTCCTCTGAAACAGTAAAAACAAACATTGGTCAAAGACAGAAGCCAAATAAACACTGTTACATGCAGAAATTCCCACAGTGATTACTGTAACACTTACAGAAATAAAATATTAAAATAAACATATACTTTTTAAATAAACATAAAAATAGAGAATAATAAATCTAATAATTAAATGAGTGTAAGGGGGCACTAAATGAACTTATCTGAGCAGTAAGTTGGAGAAATCATTACTGGATCCTGTGAAAAGTCAGAAAACTTTCTTCTTTGAATTGGAGGAAAAGACAGAGCACTCACATCACGTGACAGGTGCAGGCTTCCCTCTCAGGATAAGCTCAGCCAATAAACTAACACAGGAAGAGACAGGTAGGGAGTCTGAGCTTCTGAAAGCTGTGCAGTATTGGGTTACCTTGGCTAATAATAATGCAAAATGCCACTGAGACAGTGGAAATGATGAACATATAAGTTCCACAGTAAAACTGGAAGTTATCTTGAATGATTAAAATAAATGGCAGAATTATTTGTAGAAATGTATATCAATATTATAACAGCAAGAATGATAATTAATACCCAGAAACTTTTTAACATCTTTATATTTAGTAAAGGAGAAGAGAATTTCATCTATGACAGTAACAATATTTTCATTAAATAAATGTAAAGATAAAAATCTTGTACTACTATTAAGGTAGAAAGATACTGTGTAGAAATCATCTAGAAACGGTATACTTTATTGGAAAAAGAGTGACATTTTCACTTTCATTTTCCACTTCTTTAACCCTCACCCATTCCTACTAAGGGTACTCCCGCAACTTCACTCCCATCCTTTCTTACACTTTTAATCACAAAACATCACTAACTAATTAACCCATCCCTACAGATTATACTATGAAACACCAACATCCTGAAAGCTGACAAGTTCTTTCAACAAAACTCAGAAGGGCAAAGAAATCAACTTTAACTGTTTTTTTTTGGAAGCAGCCCTCTTGACCACTACCCAAATGAGTGGGGCAAACCTCACACCCTCGAGCTTCTATATACCAACTCCACAGTCACACTCAATGAAGGGAAAAATCTCCCAAAATATGTGAATCATTGCCAACACACACTCAGAAATCACACCAGCAATGATTTCCTTTGGGAAACAGCTTTCATTGTATGCCCTTCATCTTTTTTTTTTTTATGCTCATGCATTTGTAGGAGAGCACTCCCAACCATCTACATTCTTTTTCTACGATCCTCTACCCATTCTTTCAAAGTAACTCCAGCTGGGAGAGAAGTAGATGGTGAGGAAGCTCTAGCCAGTTTAACTTTTTAAGAGCTAAACAGTGATGTGAGTGGTAGGAGTGGTCAGTGGTACATGTAGCTACTTTGTTGTAGGTAGAATCTAGTTTTGTTACGAGAGTGGTTTGAAGGTTGGTGAGGATTTGTGATCCATGGAGTAAGCTGGGGAGTAGGTAGGCTTGGGATAGGGAAATTTGGGCTTTATTGGATAAGATTTTTTGTTCCTGTAAAGGAACCTAAGCTTTTGGTGGGCTTTCTTAATGTTGAGGATGTGCAGATCAAATTTCAGACAGTCATTAATGATGACCCCTAGTAACTTGGTATGAGATTCCATAGTGACAGGTATGTTATTGGAGGGTGAGATTGAAAAGGAGGATTTAAGATGACTAAGAGATTTTGGGATAAAAAGAAGGAGTTTAGTCTTTTTGGGGTTTAGTATTACTTGGTTATTGGTAAGCCAGTTCTCGATAGCGAAGAAAAAATTCTGAATCATAGCATTTAAGTCATCAAGGGAAACTGCTATGGTGATAACTGTAGAGTCATCTGCATATTGCATGAGAGATGACTGTGGGTAGGAGGTGGATAAATGATTTGTAAAGATATTAAACAGTATGGAGCCTTGAGGAACACCCATTTTTTACAGGAAGAGCAAGAGAGGTTGCAGAAAGCCATTTAACAGAGTGTAGCTGGTCACTGAGGTAACTAGAGAACCAGGAAATGGTGGATGTGAATAGGTTAAGTTTGGAAAGTTTGTTTAAAAGAAGGGGTTGGAAAATGGTGTCAAAAGCCTTGGAGAGATCAAGAAATAGGCATGAGACCAGTCTGTTTTTGTCTCTAGCTTGAGATATAGTGTTAATTAAATAAATGAGGGCAGTGGAGGTACTATGTTTAGGTTGAAAGCCATGTTGAATAGGGGTAAGTAGGTTCTCTTGAAGGAGGAAGTGAAGGATTTGTTTGTGGATGTATTTCTCCAGGATTTTGGAAAGAGGGGATAGGATAACAATTAGCCTGAAGTTAGAAAGTTCAGAAGAGTTACCTCCCTTGTGGATGGGTAAAGTATAGAATTGCTTCCAGACTGCAGGTACTTTAGATTCAGTAATGGAATGGTTAACGAGAATGGGGATGGGGAGGGCAAGTGAGCTGGCAGTTTTTTGGAGAAAGAGAGCGGGTAGGCTATCAATGCAGGGGGGGGGCAAGGATTGAGCTTTAGTAGCAGAGTTTTGATTTAGGTAGCAGATACAGTTTTGAGAGAAAAGGTGAGAGAGGGGTCAGTGGGTGTAAGAGGGTTGGAGGGGAGGCTGGAATTTGGGTAGGAGTTGTTTTGGTTAGCTATTTTGGTAATAGTGTCTATGAAATAGGAATTGAAGTTGGTAGCAGTTTCTAAGGGGGAGTTATTGCAACAAGGTTGAGGGGAGGAGGGGTTGCCAGGGTGAAGAATATGGCTGATGGCATGCCAGAACTTTGTTGGGTTGGCTAAGTGATTGGTTGCAGGGTTGTCATGGAAGTTCTCTTCTTCTTTGTAGATGGATATTTTAGTGAGGTTACAAAGTTCTTTATATTGTTGAAGATGGGAGGGATTAGACCAAAGCTTCCAAGCTTTGACCCATTTTAGCATTAAGGAGCAGGTAGTCTGTGTTAGTCAAGGAGATATGATTGATTTCTTACCATGGTTAGAGAGTCTAGTATGTTGAGGGATATCGTGTTGAATTCAGTTATGGCATCATCGAGGGGTAGTTCCCTGAGAAAGGACCAGTTTATAGCTAAGAGATGGTTGTTTAGTGTATTGGGGTCAAAGTTGGTTAGTTTGTGAAAAGTTATGAACATATGAAGTCTACTATAATGAGGAGAGAATCTACGGACTTTGATTGGGCAGTGATCGCTGAGAGCATCTCGCAGGGTTTCTGGGAGGTGATATTTAAGGGGGTAAGAGACTAGTATCCAGTCAAGAAGAGAGGCATGAGTAGTAGATTTAATAGTAAATGTTGGTGTGGATATTAGTTGGAAGAAACCATGTAGATTAATATAGGAGGTTGGAGTATCAGAGGATAGGCATAGCCAATTAAAGCTGACATCTCCCAAGACTTGTTTCATAAGGCATGTGATGAGAGACCCAGGACAGAATACTTTCAAGTACAGTGATGTTGTCCCCAGGGGGAGTGTAGATTGCGGCTATGGTAATTATGTTATGGATATTAATTTTACAGTTGGCAATTAGTATTTCAGCTGGGGGGGGCACAGGGGGTTGGAATAGATAGTGGTGTCACAGAGAGGTGGTTGGAGAACATGATAGCCACTCAACCTCCTTTCCTATGGGTTCTGTTGAGTTATAAGATGTTGTATCCAGGGAGTAGAAAGTCTTTGTCAGGGATATGGGGTTTCAAGCCAGGTTTCACAGAAAGTAATGATGTCGGGAGAGTGATAGGATGTCCAGGCATGGAATTCACTGGTTTTGTTAACTATGCTTCTGATGTTCATGGAATACAAAGTAAGGTGTTTTGTGGGGATGGTAGGATACAGGTTGAAGGGTTGGATGAGGAAGGGAGGTCAGGTCCGGGATTGGGATGGATGTCACCAGATAGGAGTAGGGTAGAGTGTATGGGAAGAAAGTGTGAGGATGGGAGAGAAGAAGATAGTATTTTTGTCTTACCTTTAGGGGAGCTAGAGCAGCTGTGAGGGATATTAATTTTAGGAATATGGGGAGCTCTAGTATGGGGTGGGTGAGGCCAAAAGAAATAAATGAGGGAGTTGTGGGATAGTTAAAGGATAGATGGAGGCTGGTGATGGGTGATGAGATATTAGTTCAGTATTGTAGGAGGTGAGGTTGCATAAGAGTATTAGGGTACAGATAGAGAGTAGAAGTTGAAGCAAGTAGTGGATTTGCATGATGGAGGATAGGTTAGGTGGAGTGGTGGTGGGTCCAGATGAAGATATAGAGGTAAAATCCAAATAACAGTGGAAAGATAGAAGTGAATATTGATACAGAGGCAGATAGGGGTGGAGATGCCAGTTGTAAGCTAGAGATAGACAGTGTAACATGAATCTAAGGAGTGTATAGTAGGAGGGATGAGTTAATAATTAGGAATTTAGAGAGGGGTAGGTTCAGTAAGGATAAGGTACTAGGGTGTATGTTAGCGTATATGGGAAAATTAAGTGGAAGGTTAAAAAAACAGGGTGTTGTTTGAAGGAAGTTTAGGATTCAGCAGTGTTGAGTTAAGGTGGGGTTAAAGAGAGAGAGTGGGAATGTGGGCAGGGAAAAGGGAGGTATGAATGGGAGAATTGGGTTGAAGGGGTGGGGAGGAGTTGAGGAGGAGTAGATTATTGTTTTGTATTAGTGTTTATTTAACACTACTATACCATTGTACTCCTTTACTTCTGTTGTAACTCCCTGGTTGTAGTTGAAATGTATCTACAATTGATCAGTTCAATACCCCAGTCAATTTACTGGCAGGAAATAATTTTTACTATATGAACAAAAATAAGTAGTGAGATAAGTCCTTGTTAAACTAATATGGATATTGTGATCTATAACAAGAAAGACTTTGCAAAGGTCCTCTAGCAATAAAATTAATATCTAAAGATACCTCGCCAGAAATAACTACAATGGAACAATCTTGAAAAAAAATGTGCTGAAGGCAGACTGCCCACTTTTAATTCTTATGTCTGTCTGAACTTATTAAATGATTTCCCTTCAATATCTTTTGGTTTGCTGATTTCAAGGGATGCTCTTTAGTGGAATGCAGCTTGCAAATATCTTGGTCAAACTGTTTTCAAGATACATCAGTGAAGGGACAAACAAGAATGCTGCTAACATAGTTATCCTGAGATCACCAATGTTTTTGAGAATTTCTGATATCCTGAACAGGAACTTTATATTTCTGCTTCTATGAGTCATTAAAAACTGGTAACCTCTGTGATGATGTGAGGTAGTTCCAGCTATAGCAGAGAGAGAGTAGGGCAGTGCATGTGTACCATATGCCAGCATACCCAGCTGGAGCTTTGTAAAGAATTTTATGCCATTTGTATATCAAACTGATTTGTACAGATGCTTGTATTAAAAATATATTTGTAAAGCTGCCTGTGTTAAAAATGTATCAATAGTGGGTCCTGCTGGACAGAAAAGAAATATACATTTATATCAGACTGTACTGTTGCAACTGAGGAAATTTATAAATGTTAACAGAGGATGCTGGAAAGGAAGGAGTTAAGCTTAGCTCAGCTTACCTTAAGAAAAATAGCCAGAAATTAAATTACTTGGTTTAGGCCATAAAGATGTTATCTCACAGGCCTGAATGTAGCCAGAGACCAATGTCTGGGAAAGGCCTGGTCTCTTTTGTCCTTAGTGGTGAACAAGTTGCTACCCTGGGGTGCCAGAGAATAGCCAGAAAATGGCTGGTTAATCTCTCTTGGAAGGATGTAAGGGTTGGATTTGTTTTACTGTTTCCAGATACTGGAAGAAGCATCAGCAAAATCCTAGGTGTGTATTGTGACACATATGTGCTAGATCCTGGTTCAGCTTCTAGTCATGGGTGTAGTGTGGGTACCACAGATTCAGGTGACGAGATGGGATGTCATTCTGCAGCCAGCACTGAAATTATTTTAGATATCAGTGAGAGATGCAACAGTGGCATTCAGCACTCTGTCTTGGATGTGACAACAAGACCACTCATTCACTTAATCTTGCCTTGCTTTTGTAAGTAACAACTAGGGAACAGTAATTATTCTTCAGTTAGAAAATATAGACAGTGAGATTAGTTAAATACTGTTTTATTTAGCTGCCTGAGTTTTGTTTTTCCTGTGAAATTAAACTCTAACTTGATCACCATGTATCCATTATTGTAAGGAAGTCCTTATTCATTGTACAGCTTATATCTAAAGGTAAGGTGTCATGGTCCAGGAATGTAATCATTCCACTGTTCTTGGCTCTCTTCAGGCCAATCATTGAATATAATGCCCCATTTGGTATGTACCTTTCCAAACACTTCTCACAGCCTGAGTGACCATAATCTTCATCACAAAAAAAAAAAAAAAAAATCAAAGGCCTGAATCTCAAAAGCTATGCAGACTTTCTTAAAGTCTTAGGCCTCTTTTTGGTATTATACAGGCTACTAAGAGACAACTTCTGCCTTGTGTATAAAGCCTCAGCAGACCATATCCAGTCAGACCTATTACACATTCATAAGTCCATTTGTAGTGTGATCACCCAGAAAAGGGGTCTCAATCTTTTTGTAACAAAAATAAGGCATGTTGAAGGGAAAGGTATATATCACAGAGAATGCCTCTTCTGTAGAACCATTTTCCATTCCACATAAAGCAAAATACTTCAGTTAATCTATTCAAATGCAATTTGGATGAATAGGTGAAAAATCACAAATTAATTCCCAGTTTAGAACCTATGTCCCTTGTGAAAAGGGACACAAATAAATTTCCAAACATATTCTAGTTCTGCCTGCCTCTGCATTATTCATATGCAAAATAACATAGTAAGCACCTATGAATTTATATATTGTAATTACTACTCTGAAATACAGCAATCATTTGAAATGTCAGGACCTGCATAATCAAGTAAAGACATACAGAGACTGAATGGCAAAAAAAATGGACTTATTTTTATCAAGTCTGTGGTACATACAAGTCAGAGATGGCCATTTCTTGGAATATTCCCTTTACTCTGAGGTATGGCAATCTTGGAGAGGGTTTATATAAGTTCAGATGGTGTGGGGGGGGGCTTGTCTCCCCATATCAGGGGTGCAGAGGGGCTTGACTCCTACAAAAAAAAACAAGTTTAAAGGAAAGGGGTAATGTTCAAGATTTGCTCTTCTCCTGCAGTTTAAGTTTTTATGGTTTGTCAACACTCAATGTAACAAGTATTGATATGTCAATTGGTAGCCCTGAAATATATGTTTACTAGAAGCCAAGAAGGGCTGGATTCATAGCTGTTAATTTGAAGTCTCTTTACCTATGTTTTACAAAGGTGAATAGATTAAAAGAATACTACTTGTTGTTGTTGTTGTATCTTTCGGCTTTTCCCGGTTAGGGGTTGCCACAGCGGAACTCCGGTCCGCTAATGATTGACAGTAGATTTTTCATGAACGCCAAGGTGCCAGCACGACATTCAACGAAGGCACGTCCATTACACATGTCTTTAGAATGCCCACCCAACCGTGGGGAGGACATGCAGACTCCACACAGAAGGAACTCCCCGCACTCCAGCCGAGAATCGAACGGGAGAACCTCTTGCTGTGAGGCAACAATGCTACCACTGCATCACCACGGAATTTAAAGAATACTACTTGACACACCTTAAATGTGGAACATTCCCAAGCATGGACAATGAGGATGGTGAGATGTAAAAAAAGTGGGTATATACATATACACTAAGAGCAAGACAAAGGAAACACAGGACCTAGACATGAAACAGTTTGTAAGGTGATTAAATATTGTTACAAGGTTTACAAAGCAAGTATTCGTAAGAGAAGAACTTTATCTAACAGTAAAGCTTAAGTACTTTAGAAATCAGACTATTGACAGCTGAGGAAATGCCCTTGGTAAATCAGTCCTTGTAGACACCGAACTATTCCTGATAATTCAGGGTAGTGATCCTTAACCAGCTGGAACAGGGAAGAGACAGAAGACAAAATCTATTTACATATTTATTTGCCTTTTTAATACAAAATACTTATTTTCTACTGTGCATTATGTGAGAAATCAGTCTAACAGTAAAAATGCAGTATGTAGTACTTTGGATTGGCACAACACCAGTAACAGTGGCCAGGTATAGGACAGAAGAGGAATTATGTAAGTGTATATTAACTGTATGTACTGGACAGAATAAGACCATGAAACAAACAGAATCTAGAAAAAAAGGCTTGTAAGGCAGTGACTACCTTGCAATCACATATAACAAGTAAGGATTAGTAAACAAGGATTCTAAAGATAATAAATATGTTTCTAACCCTTGTATGCAGGCCTGTAGGGGAAATTACAGAACAGGATATTCTTTACTCAAAGCAAATAATGCAAAAGCACTGAAAAATAAGCATCTTAGAAACCATGGAAGATCCCATTTAGAATATCATCTCCTCTAGAAGTCTTCCCGAGAGCTGTTGCTAATATTGCAGAAGGGCTTAGTTGTATGGAAAGCATTAAATATGACATTTTAGTTTTGGATATAAAATAAACTAGAACATGATCAATTTATGAGTTGCACTATGTGATAGGCTGAAACAGAAAAGATTATAGGTTCATAGGTTCATAGGTTCATACTAGGCTATCTGCCCTAGGGCATTTATAAGCCTAGCCAGAATGTGTTTGGCTTTCGCCACCCATTTTAAATTTATTTTGCTATGCCCTTTTTCAAGGTTAGTATACTGTGCCTCTGTCTAACAGTGACACAGAAGTGATACCCGGGGTAAACCTATGATCTCCCATCCACTCATCAAGATTCCTCTTGAAGAGAGTCAATGAGGGACTCTGCCTAACCTGGACTGGGATTTTATTCCAGAGTGAAGGGAGCCTCTGGGTTATGAATCTGTCCCTCCAGCATGTCCTATTTATTTCAGTGCTGAGGTTCAAGTCTCTGTAGCTCAATGGGATTTGGATTTTCTGAGGTGCAGCATGTCCATTAATTCCAGGTTGGACATGGCTTTATCGTCAGGCACAGATCGCCTCTGAACAGGCGGTATGCCACTGAGTAGAGCTGGAGTTTCTTTAACCGGGCAGCATATGGCATCTGTTTGAGCCCTTTGATCCTCTTGGTGAGGTACTTTTGGGGTCTTTCCAGTTGCTGCAGGTGTCTGGTAAGGTACATCCCAAAGGGGCATTGTACTCAATTATGGGCCTGATGAGGGATGAGTAAAGAGGCACGATGACCTCCCTGATCTAGATATGAATCCCTTCATGATTAGGTGGGCTATATAAAATGTTTTTCTAACCACTTTGCGTGGTTGTCAAATGAGAGATTGCTATCAACTTGGGTCCCCAGGTCCCTAATTACTTCTTTTGTACTTAATGGATTACCACCTATGTGGTAATTTGTTGGCACTTTGTTTTACCAAAGGGGATGACTATACACTTTTGGCATTTAGCTTGAGGCCATGGCTCTGGCACCAGTTGTCTGTTTCTATGAGGCCCTTTTGGAGGATGCTTGTGTCGGCTGGAGAGTCGATTATGGCACCCAGTTTGCAGTCATCTGCGAACTTGGTTAGCAGTCCTTCCATGTTGGCCTGTACCTCCGAGAAATATATACCGAACAAGAGAGGTCCCAGGACTGAGCCTTGTGGGACACCACTTGTAACTGGTTTGGAGTCTGACATGGCTCCAGCAATTCTAACCATGTGGGTTCTGTCCTTGAGCCAGTTTGCAATCCATCTAGTGACATAGGGGTTTATATTTAAGCTGGTGTGCTTATCTATAATGCCCGAGGGGTATTGTATCAAGGCTTTTGAGGTCCAGGTAGGCTGTGTGGACCACCTTCCCCTCGTCAATGGCCTTGGTGACTGTTTCAAAGAAATCAACCAGGTTTAAGAGGCAGGAACTTCCCTTAACAAAGCCGAACTGGGTAGGATCCAGTGTTTGTAGGTCCCCAATATCTTTATTTATGAGGTCCATGATGATCCTTTCCATAGCTTTGCAGACCAAGCTAGTCAGGCTTATGGGGCGATAGTTTCCAGGATCCGTTGAGGCACCACCTTTATGGAGAGGGACCACTGTTGCTGTCGCCCTCTTTGGGCACATATCCTGTAGTAAGGCTGAGATTGAACAGTAGTTTTATGTTTGGGTTTAGCTCTTCTTGGAGTTCATGTAGGACGCAGCCTGGGACACCATCTGGTCCCATTGATGCTCTGTTTTTTGCTTTGGAGAGGGCGGCTCATACCTGGGCATCTGTGATGTCAGGGGCAGCACTCTGCTGGGATTGATGTTTGCCCTTTTGGGGGGAGGGGAGAAGTTTCAGCTGAACCTGTCAGCTAGGATGTTGGCAATGTCTGTGAGTTCGGTATTTTTGTCATTTTGGACTAATTCTGAGCATATCTGGGAATTACCACCCAGGTTCCTAACATAACTAAAGAAAGCCTTGTGATTATCCTTAGTGTCCTGTGCAATTTTTCTCTCGAAGCTGGCCTTAGACAATTTTATGTGTGCCCATAGTTTTTGCTAATACTGATCAGTGATGCCTTCCCTTTTGGGATTTTGCTCTGTCATTTAGTAGCTTCCTCCTTCTATTGTATAGTTTGTTTATGGCTGGGGTCCACCAGACAGGACGTCTGCCTTTGGAGGATTGGGTCTTGGTTTTATTTGGGATCGATGATCCATGCATTCCTGAAGTTGTTCATAGAATGCGTTTATAAAGGATTCTGTGGTCTGGGCGATTTTCCACCAGGCCGGGGGCTTTGAAGGATTCCACCTCAGTTTTGAGGAGTGTGAAATTTGCTTTAGAGAAGTTTTTCACTGTGGTTTTCTGGGCAGGGGGGGGGGATCGGGATGTGAATATCCAGTGAGATTAGTTTATGGTCTGATCTTACCAGTGAGGGATACACTTCTGGTCTGGAGCATAGAGTCCCCATGTTGGTGATGATCAGGTCCAGTATGGTTTCCCCTCTTGTGGGAGTGGTAACAAGTTGTTCCATAGCATTTGAGTTTATAAATTCTAGGAACCTTTGGGCTAGGGTGTTGGAGCTAGAGTAATGCTACCAGTCTATGTTTGGGTAGTTGAAGTCGCCCAATATAATGGTGTTTGGAGAGACCTTCATATTTTCCAGTGTTCTCAGGAAGGCCGAGTGGGGTTCCTGGGTTTGGGAGGGTGGTCTGTAGCAGGCTATTAACTGGAAGGCAGTTTTACCCACTGTTAGTTGCACATGGATAGTCTCTGATGCTTTTGCCACCAACCTGGAGGTGTGGGTATCTTTGATGAATATCGATAATCCCTCCTTTTGTGGTTCGGTCAAGTTTTGGTGCCGAAAAGCATGGTATGAGGTATAACCTGGTAGTGCTGGGGTCCTCTCGGGAGCCCTGAACCAAGTTTCTGTTACTGCACAGATATCGATGTTTTCCATGCTAAGGAGAGTTTCGTGTGTGCATCTTGAGGTTTAGACTTCTGGCGTTGAGTAGCATTACTCTTAGTTTCTTATCCCTTGTGATACCTATGGAGGTGGGTTTGTCTTTTGAGCCTTGCCTAAAAAAGGCACTATGGGGGTAGCAAGAGCCTTTGCCAATATCCGAAAGCCCAGGGGTGACAGGTGCAAGCCGTCCCTAGCGAAGCATCGTGGCTTGTCGAGCATATCATCCCAAGCTGACTGGCATTGGATCCCCTTTGAATGACACCAGTACTTAAGCCAATTGTTGAAATTGATCATCTTGTCTTCATATTGTGGCATCATTCTTGGTGAGGGTAAGATGCTACTCAAGGTCAGGGTCATACCGGCCTGGGCTACATGCTCAGAGAGCTCCTTTATGTCTCTTTTCATGTAGTCCAGGGAGGTACATCTCAGATCATTCACACCAGCATGGACAATGACTGAGTCATATTTGTACTTGACTTGGAGTGACCTGAGTGCTTGTGTTATGTGGCGGATCCTAGTGCCCGACAGGCTGCTCACCGTGACCCTCTCCATGTTCAGCCTGGTGAGCGGGACGTCAGTGTGCCTGACGATAGAGTCACCTATTACAAGTGTATCAGGTGTGTTGTTTAGTCTTAAGGGCTGTGACTGTTTGGCCCACTGGCTTTGTGAGATATGTGTTGCACGTGTTTTGTTTTGGGGTAGCGGCTGCTCGGGTGTCTGCTTTGGAGGTCTCTGCTGCTTCGGCAGATCTTTATTTAGAGCCTCTGAGTATGTTTTTGTGTGATTATGTGTTTGGTTTGCTGTTGTGGTAGGTCTATGTGAGACTGGAATTGTAGTGAGTGTGGTTTCCTTCTCCTCCTGACTGGTTATGCCAGTACTGAGTTGAGAGAGCTTAGCCTCCAGTTTGGCTATATGGTTGCATCTCTCACATGTGTTGGAATTTGTTGGGAGGAGGAGAGGGTTGTCTGTGTACATGAGGCAGTTGTAACATTGCCTCAAGATTCCCAGATTCACCAGCTGGACCGGAGAGGAGATTGACAACTGACCTTTGGACATGCTAGAATAATATTGGGAATTCCGTAATAACTGAAAACCAGGGCCAGTGGGGAGTGAGGGTGTAGTGCTTTTAATTTTTAGTGCTGACTTATATAATTGCTTTAGTGAGCAAGTGCCAGGTAACTTAAGTGCAATGTGTTACAGGTAACTTAAATGCAAAAATGACAAACAGTAACTTTCTTTCAAGTGAAACAAGGAAATAAGCACAGTAAGCAATGCAGATATCACTAGTGATCCACAGAAGCGCTGAGAAGCCGCCAGATTAGGTGGAATTAGCGTTCCAGGGAAATAACAAGCAAACAAACAACAAGCATATAAACAAAGCTAGATTCAGCAGGCCTGGAACTAGTCTATGCTACAGCAAACAAGGTGTACCAATTTCAGTAAGATACAGTTCAAATATTCAGGCACTATAAACCTTTAACCAGAAATTCCCAGCTCAGAAGGGCAGAGTCCAGCCTCTTCTCCCACAAGAGTGCAGACCACAAACCTTCTTAATGTAAAATAACTGGCCTGAAGCCCAAGTGCTTAAACCAGAACTAATACACTTTAAGAATAACAGACACTGGGCTCTCAATCAGCAGTTCCCAACTTAGAAGGATGAAAGCTACCTGTCCTGCCACCACAGTGCATGCCACAAACCTTCCTAATGTAAAACAACTGGTCAGAAGCCCAAGTGCTTAATCCAAAAGACTTAGAATGATAGCTACACTTTAATCAAGTTACTACCAAGCAGTAATAAATACAATTGAATACTTTAGAGAATGCCTGGATTAGTGCTCAAGTTACACAAACAAAGCTAGATCCAGCAGGCCCGAATCCAGTCTATGCCACAGCAAACAAGGCGCACCAACTTCAGTAAGAAGCAGTTCAGATATGCATGCACTATAAGCCTTCAACCAGAAATTCCCAGCTCAGAAGGGCAGAGTCCAGCCTCTCCTCCTACAAGAGTGCAGACCACGACCCCTCTTAATGTAAAATAACTGGCCTGAAAGCCCAAGTGCTTAAACCAGAATTAATACACTTTTAGAATAACAGACTCTGAGCCCTCAATCAGCAGTTCCCAACCTAGAAGGATGTAAGCTACCTGTTCTGCCACTACAGTGCAGACCACAAACCCTCTCAGTGCAAAACAACTGGTCCGAAGCCCAAGTGTTTAAACCAAAAGGCTTAGAATGAGTTACACCAAGCAGTAATAAATACAATTGAGCACTTTTAAGATGATGCAAAAGTAAAAAAGTAGGTAGAAACACAAGTACAGTAAAAGCAGATGAAATGTTTTTTTTTCTGAACAAGTGCTGAGATCAAAGAAACAGATTTGAGTGCTGAAACTAGAAAACTGGCTAGTTACAAGAAAAAAAACCTAAGCTAGAAGGCTTCCCTCCAACACAGAAGGGCTTGGGGGCTCAGAAGCCTACAAATAGTCTATACCACTTAACAGGAAAGGCAGGAAACAAGCTTACATTTTTTTTTTCTGTTTCCCAGATGCTCTCTTTGTACACAGTAGGAGTGCCTGAAATCAGAATATGATCCCACTGCACTCAGTTGAGTGAGCAAATGAGATGGGCCCAGAAGGAGTATCCAAACACAAATTTACAAGAGGGGTGGGCAGTTGCAAGGCCACTAAGATTAACACCAAAACATAAACAGGGAGAGTGGGTGGGACTAACTGAAGAGCAGAGTGAAAACTTCCATTTCAGTTAATATTCCTTCCACACAGTTAAAATCAATTTAAATACTGTATTTTTTTGAAAAAAAAAGAGCAGATAAAGGTACTTAAATTCTCTTAAACGTCCAGTTGAATATAGCAAGTTCTTAGCCTGCCAAAGCTGAGGGTTTAAGCAGAAAATATTTCACACTGTACCACTTAAATAGGCAAGGACAGGAAATCAAAGAATGTGACTACCCCCACACCTGTAATTACTAGCAAATAACAAAATTCAGCAAACACTGACTAACTTCCAGTTCAGCTAATATTCCTTCCACACAGTTAAAATCAATTTAAATACTGTATTTTTTGGGAAAAAAGAGCAGATAAAGGTACTTAAATTCTCTTATACGTCCAGTTGAATATAGCAAGTTCTTAGCCGGCCAAAGCTGAGGTTTTTAAGCAGAAAATATTTCACACTGTACCACTTAAATAGGCAAGGACAGGAAATCAAAGAATGTGACTACCCCCACACCTGTAATTACTAGCAAATAACAAAATTCAGCAAACACTGACTAACTTCCAGTTCAGCTAATATTCCTTCCACACAGTTACAATCAATTTAAATACTGTATTGTTTTGAAAAAAAAAAAGCAGATAAAGGTACTTAAATTCTCTTATTTGTCCACTTGAATATAGCAAGTTCTTAGCCGGCCAAAGCTGAGGTTTTTAAGCAGAAAATATTTCACACTGTACCACTTAAATAGGCAAGGACAGGAAATCAAAAATGTGTCTACCCCACACCTGTAATTACTAGCAAATAACAAAATTCAGCAAACACTGACTAACTTCCAGTTCAGCTAATATTCCTTCCACACAGTTAAAATCAATTTAAATACTGTATTTTTTGGAAAAAAAAGCAGATAAAGGTACTTAAATTCTCTTATACGTCCAGTTGAATATAGCAAGTTCTTAGCCGGCCAAAGCTGAGGTTTTTAAGCAGAAAATATTTCACACTGTACCACTTAAATAGGCAAGGACAGGAAATCAAAGAATGTGACTACCCCCACACCTGTAATTACTAGCAAATAACAAAATTCAGCAAACACTGACTAACTTCCAGTTCAGCTAATATTCCTTCCACACAGTTAAAATCAATTTAAATAATGTATTTTTTTGAAAAAAAAGAGCAGATAAAATCATTATAATCAAAAGCCACATATATATGACTTCACTCAAAAACAATTGGCCACATCTTGTCATTAGAAGGATTTAAACTAAATTCTGATAAAGTGAAGGAAATCAATACGCAAAAAAAAGCATTTGTAAAGTAACCAACAATGCCCAGTTAGCCTGACTCAAAATATTTTTGTCTTCCACAGAGTAAGCCTTTTATATACTTGTATCCTAACTCTGCACATCATTCCCAGTTGAAATTCATTGCATAACAAACTACACTAAATTCAACTCTTATCTATTCATCCATCTACAAAAAACAGTTGCACGCAAATGCTTCTCTCATCCCCATAACATGAAACATTTTAGCCCTCTTCCATCAACAACTGTCCCTCTGCTCCACTGCATTAACCATTACCCCTCCCCTTTCATCACTGACCTACATATCGACTAACTACCCCTAACTAACTTTTCAACCTTCAAGACCCCTTTTCCTAGCTAGCTGCTGCTCAGGCCTTTTCTGAATGCCAGTACTCTCCTCACCACATCCTTACAATGTATATGTTGAGAATTCTTACATAAATAAATAATTAAACACAAACACACACACACACACACACACACACACACACACACACACACATAAACAAATCACTTCCTATGCATAGTATAATATCTCTTTAAATTTATTTCAAACGTATCTGATCTGATCTAGCACATACATTAAAGAAGCTTATAGTGTATGCTATAAAATGGATTTGGTCAACAAAACAGGAAAGCATTTCTGACATGTAGAAATGTCTTGTCAATGCAGAAACTAAGCTTAAGTATTATGGCATTCATACATTCTGATTGCAGGAAGGTGGATTACTTTTATATGGTTCAAAGTCTTCAAAAGACTTCTAAAATGCAATGCTCAAACTTAGGAAGTGAAGTTAGCTATTGTTTTTGACTATCAGCAATTTCTGTTTTCATTGTGGCATTAGATTGCAAATCAGTTCAAAGCATGTTTTAAAAAATCACTACAAAAGGCATCTCCAAGACTCCATGGAATTTTACTCAAAAAAATATGACTTGTAAGTTCAGAACAAGCCTGATAAACTTGTACACAAAGTATATGCATTAAGCTGCATGCATCTACTGGACTGTACGGGAATTTAGTTTGAGGAACATCTTGAAGTACACAAGCTGTTTATTAACTACCAATCACTGCCTAAAAGTTTCTAGAACTTAAAACCTGTGCTCAGAATGAATAAGAGTTGCAGCTGCTTTAGAATAACATTAAGCAGGTACTGCTGAATCACTTAATACATAAATGATGGCTTATACTCTATAAAGAAATTAACTGTCAGTGCTCTGTGGTTTGTTGCTTAAAGAAAAAGAGTAATAATTCCTTCATAACTAAGACAGAATATACCTATTAGAATCCATGAATTAAATCTAAACACAAATACAAAGAAAGAAATTATAATTACCATGTGTTATTCTAACATGACAAATGAAATAGATGTTTAAGACTATTGAACTTAGAACCTATACAAAAATCAAAACCAGAAAGATAAACTTATCCGCTAGGAATTGTGCATCTACAATGGGAAAAAGCCAGTGTAGAGTTAAGGACAATCATTTTCATTTTTTGTTTTGTTAGCAAGTTGACTATTATTCTATTACTTGAAATGGTAAAATAAATACATGTCAAACTTTATTCTTATGTAAAGTCTGTTATTGTGAGACATGGAATAGTAGAGAACATAGCCATGAAAAATTAACCACAGTTTTTTAGACACGAGTTTAGCATATTTGAGAAATTATGGGAGTTTAAACATAGGACCTGAAGAAAGAATCTGCTACTACATCCACTGAGGGACAGTGCCTATGATCATTCAATTTTTTCTGGTATCTCAAAATATTTGTAAACAACAACAACGAAGATAAAATATAAATCACTATAAAATAAGTGAGTGAAGTATGGCATTTTTAATTTATTTGCATTTGGTTATCAGGAAAATCAGACTGGCCATGGAAGACACCCTTTTCAATGACAGTTCATAGAGAAAATCTGTATACAAGAGCTCAGCATCAAATAGATTAAAAACTACATGAGAAAATTTGACTTTATGTGTATAAGAATTGTGTCTTTCGGCTTATCCCGGTTAGGGGTCGCCACAGTGGAACTCCAGTCCGATAATGTTTGGTAGTGGATTTTTACGTGCCGAGTTACCAGCCCTGACGCACAACCTTCAACGAAGGCACACCCATTCATGCATGCCTCCACACAGAAGATGCTCTAGCTGAGAATCGAACGTGACAACGTCTTGCTATGAGGTGACAATGCTACCGCAGCACCACTACCGCGGTTTATGTGTATAAGAATAAATATTAAAATTGTTTGCAGTTACAGGAAATTGCAACTGTGGAGAAAGATTGAGAGTACTTATAGACTAACATAAAATTAACACTCCCCCAGATTCAGCAAGCTCTGCATGGAGTGCAGGAATAGTGCAAGAGCTGCTGCACACAATATGGCCGACAAGTAATCCAGGACTGAGTCCCGGAGACGTGAACGAGCTCTCCTACACTATTCCCGCATGGACACCACTGCCATATGCTAATTACATCATTTGTTGGTGAAAACCATGCAAATGAGGTGAATTAGTGATCCAGGAAGCAGGCAGACATCTGTGCAGGAATAGTGTAACCTGCAGAAATGTATTCGGTTACTAACCAAATACATTTCTGCAAATTACAAAACGGAGGCATGACAGCTGGAAAGAAAGCATGTATTCAATGTAGTAGGCATGCCAATGGCCAAATATATGGCCATTGGCATGAAAAATAGCTGAAATTTTATAAAAAAAAACAAGTTTTATTTTTTTTTTGCCTGATCTCGGCCGTTTAAGAGTAGGGCAGCGGTGCGCAAATGGGATCGTTACGAAAATAAAAAAAAGGGGGAAATAAGCTTTTATACCCAAATCTGCATTTTGCCATAATAGTCAATGGCATGCATAAGACAGCAATACCAGTGAATAGTGGTTGCTAAGGGGGAAGGCTCAGTGTGAGTGTGGTAACTATGAATTAGCAGTCTGGTTTATACAAATGAGGGGACTGAAACTGAATTACAGATTTCCTCTCAGTGTTAGCTTGCACCCAACCATGTAGGTGCAGTAACACCATTGTATAAGAGAAGAGGTGGATGACCTCACAAGGCTGTGTGTCATGCAAGCTGTAAGCTTATTGGAGCTCTGTGGCCCATGTTTGCCCTTAGCTAAGCACAGCTAAGGAGAGGGGAGTGTCTAACATTGTTGAGCACCATTTTCCTTGCTTAAACAGGTGTGCGCTCCGTGCACCAGGTTTTAAACATAAAAAAAAAACAGGAAATAGCAGCACTGTTTACATCTGAGCACTCGGTATGCGTGGCACACCTCAGGGCTTAAATGGGGATGAAATGGGAAGGGGAAACAATAGTAAGAAGGCAATCAAGGAGAACTAACATAGCTGGCAGGTGAAATGTATCAGAATCAGCCAATTACACTGGCAGCACCCCAGTACACTACTATAGACTATGCAAACACCTTTCAATCTGTTTTCTCCCACAAACTCTACACCACCAGTGTACACAGATGGGGAAATTTTACCTGACAAAACTAACAAAATCTTAGGGGCTGCTGTTGCTCTCATACATCAATATGTGCAAGAGGCTAAGGGTGGTGAGGTTGTGAATGCTGACGACCATCCCACAGCGAGGAGGAGAACAGTGTACAGACCCAGGGTAACCTACCAGGGGCTACATGAGCTGGAGATAGTGGAGTGTTATAGGGTGGACAGGGACATTCTACAGCAAATTGTTGAGGTGTGCCAGCCCCGCCTCACACACAGAACCAACAGAGGGGAACCCATCCCAGTGGATATCAAGGTATGTGTAGGGTTAAGAATACTAGCCACAGGTACCTTCCAAAGCCCAGCTGGGGATATCATGGGTTTCTCACAGGCATCAGCATCCAGGGTACTCCACCAGCTCCTGGATGGCATGTCTGCACATGCTAGTGAGCACATAAATTTCCTCAACTCCCGTGAGGCATTGACCAGCAATATGCATCTCTTCTACCACATAGCAGAATACCCTAAGGTAGTGGGTGCTATAGACTGCATGCACATACACATCAAAGCACCACCCTGTGAGCGGGGTAGGGTCTACATAAACCACAATGGCTTCCTCTCCATCAACTGCCAGGTCATGTGCGATGCCCAGGGCATTATCATGAATGTGTGTGCTAGCAGCCCTGGACACTATCACAACTCCAACATCTGGCATATGACACAGCTGTACCAGTCATTTCCCAATGGGGACATCCCATATGGCCACCAAGTGGGGGATGCTGGCTATGTACTGGAGCCATGGCTGATGACACCCCTGAGAAATGCGCACACACCTGAACAAAAACTCCATAATGAGGCACACGATCAAACCAAAATCATTATAGAGCATGTGTTTGGGATGCTCAAATCACAGTTCCACTGCCTTGACACATCCGTTGTAGCTTTGCAGTACTCTCCAGCTACATGTACACAAATGTTCATAGTATGTACCATGCTACACAATATGATCCTGCAGAAACAGCTGCAACAGGAACAGCACGGGCAGGGCCACACAGCCCCCCATCATTTCCAAGGCCATCACAGGCACAGAGTGACTTGGAGGAGGAAATACCTGAGCCTGCCCCTGTAGGCAGAAGGAGGCATGCCCAGTATGCTCAGGCCTTGGCATAGAGGCAATGCATAGCACATACGCTGACATAGTAGGGACCCAGGGAATGACACCTCCCTCTGACTCACACATACAGTAAAAGGGATGCCAAACATGACACTACCTGTGCCTTACCATGTATAGGAAGTGTACTGTGTGCATCTGACATAGTCAGCCCTCCAGCACCATTTGAAGTACTGGCCCAGGAACAAGGTAAGTCACTCCTATCAATTAGTGAATGTAGTAATATGCTATGATACTGATATCTATGGTATGGATGCAAGCATGCAAGGGAATTGTGTGGCTGAATTGGATAGCATCAGACAGCTGACAGCTATATGGAACAGCAGGAAATCCATAACAAATACTGGTGTCAACATACTAGGCAGTAGTACACAAGGTGATAACTCCCACTGCAGTACATGTGGTGGCCCAAATAATTGGGTGTCCATAGGCCACACACATGGCTGCGAATGAGGGTTCACATACCCACCCCCAGCCTCAGCCAGCAGGACAGATGTAGATGACCATAGAGAAAGGTCAGGCTAAGGCCCTCAAATGCTGCCAATGGTGAACAGCCCCCCTACAGACCTACACAGACATAGTACAACAGGTCTGGCAGTTGCATCATAGTTATGAAGGGCAAGACGTCTGAAACTGAAATGTATGCAAATACAATCTAATGTGTATTCTACTGAGATGCCTCTTTTGTGCAAGATAGGTCACCATACAGTAATAAATGGGCATAAACAGAGTAAGTGGAATACCACTACAGTCATTGCAAATGTGTAAAGTCGTCAGGTGTGCCCCCCCCCACAACCCCATGTAGAAATGCAGTAACATGTAAGGTTGTGGAGTAATATCAGTGGAACACAGAATGCCAGAGATGTCCCAAACAACATGATAAAGTAGTGCATGTCTACAATATGAAGGGGTCAGTGTGCTAGGTTTCTGCGTGATTAATGTGTGGAAGTGGTCAGCATGTAGGTCTGCATGTTGTGTCTCAGTGGCCTAGGTACAGTACTGTGCTTGACAGGGCCATGTCCCAATAACTGCAGTGCCAACCAATGTGCTTCTCAGTGACAATCATGTTAACAGTTGTACACTGCCCAGATGTCAGTAGCAGTCAATGGTGGAAAGCCAGACAGACCATGAACAGGGGGCCCTACATGGAAACACCACACAGGTGGACGTACCCTATGCAGTGCCTACAATAACTCTCAGCTGCATATAACTGTGGAATTATATATCTAGAGGTTAGCATAACATTAGTTGTCCCTCCACTATGGAATACAGGTTGCCTGCCCAATCACTGCCACACCACCAAAGCACTGTTACATTAGCCAGACTGCCGATGGCCATACACAAAGTGGGATATGGATAAGGTCCCACTTATACCTGTGAGGCAGGTGCCCTAAGCTGACATATCACACATGTACTCAGGTCACCCCCCAACACCCACAGGTATCTCACTGGTGAGATCCTTGCTGTTAGGAATGAGGACAGTATGACCCCACTTCTGTATGGGAATACCCACATAATGCAGCATGCTGAAAAGGTGTCCTCTGCAGGTGTATCCCTAGCTGTAAGCAGCACCCTGCCTGCATCCAGACCAATGGATCAATATGGACAGGAAGTATTGCCAGTAACACCTTGCACACTTACAATGTCACCCCAGAGGAACCCATTGTCTCACAACCTAGGAATGTAGGAGTGACAGAATGCACTGGCTGCTACAGATGGCCTGCATAACTACCAAATGGCCTACAGTCCTCTGTCAAAGGCCTGTGCCTCACCCAGACTGCAAATGTATGGTATCTTATGGGGTCCTATCTAACAACCTAACACAGGCAACAGAACACAAATGCAAGGCTATGCTGACAAATCCCTGTAGCATGCCCCCCATGTCCTACTGCAAGAACTGTGGACCAATCCATAAATACTGCTGGGATGAGGGGCCAACTATAGGGGTACTTCTCAGATATTGCTTGCATAATGTTAGGAAGAGGATAGAATAACAGGTGGGTATAGAAGCATAGATGTCATGGAGTGTGTGAAGTCTGAAACTCTGATGTGTGCCCATACTGCCCCTGCCTGTAATCCCATTAATGGGTGGCTACAAACCTACTCATAAACTACAATGTGAAGGGAAACTGACCAGATATATGAGTCCTGCCTCTGGGTAACCTGGGTGAATCTGTACAGCTGAGAGGTATGTCCACAGCAGGATATGGCCATTCTGTTAAGTCGATATATGTAGAAGAAGGGGATCCTCACCCATCATACTACCAAGGTGCTTGACCATTTACACAGACCCATCAGCAAGTGTCTGTAGCTACCCCTCCAGAATGGCAGGAGTGTGCAAGAATGTGTTGGCTGCGGCCCACAATACTGGACTCAGCTTCATTCATCTTGTATTTTCATGGTAAATAACTGTGAGCAAATAATTATATCTGTCAGTAGTTGATGACATAATACATCATGGTGTAAAACAGTACATATGTCTGAATATCTCTACTAACACCAACCATGTAACACAAGCAGCACAGACAGCAATAGTTACAGTATCCCCCTATATTTTGCCCATTGTGTCTCCATATTGTCAAATTATCTGCAGATATCCTGCATAAACAGGTTTCTAGCTGTAGGTGTAGAACACCAAACCCTGGACTGGAGTACAACCCTACCTGGAATGGATTCACACACTCAATACAGAAGGTCATACTGGGCATGCTCCTACACTTAGAGAAATGAAGCCCATGTCTGACAACACAGTGGACTATACAAATCTGTTATTTGCAGATGTCTTTGCACACACACCAAATTTCACACCATTTATGCTTCACACATTCATTGGATAGGAATACTCACATATATCTAAGGCCAAACAGACTATGATATGTCAAACATACACACACAGAGAAGTGGGGAAGAGAGAGACAGACAGTGACAGAGAGAATCCCATTATGAGGCCTGTCCCACCCACTACACATCCCATTGGCCTATATCACATGATGTGCTGATGTCATTCACTGTAGAAATTCCTTTTGGCTGCCCTCATCCTTCTAGTGTCTGTGCTGCTTGTGATAACTGTGTAACACATACAGTAAAAATAAGTAGTCATGTAGCATTTGTAAACTCAGTTCTGTCAAATGTAAAGTTGTGTGTGAGTGTGTGTGTGTGTGTGTGTGTGTGTGTGTGTGTGTGTGTGTGTGTGTGTGTGTATGCTTCCAGACGAATGATTTATGGTCCATTCATACACACTGCACTTCTCATTGCCCTATGTTAGCACTCCTGCTGATGTCAGTCACCCTGAAATAACCCTATGGCAAAGTCTTGGCCCTATAAGCTCTGTGGTGCTCACAATAACTGCGTAATAGTGTAGTATAGCAAACTAGTTAGGAGTTCTATTCCCTGACCTGGTAACTGTGAAAATGTGTGTGTTTGTGTGACAGAATGTGTGTGTCTTTGTCGACAACTGATTTTGTGGTCATTCACACTTACTACACTTCCCTTACCCCTCATTTAGCACTGCTGCTGATATCACTCACCTTCAAAGATACCTTTGGACAGCTTTCCAACATGTAAGCTCTGTGGCACTTGTAATGTCTGCATAATACTAAAGTGTAACAAACTGGTTAGGTAGGAGTTCTAATCCTGGTCCTGGCAGCTGTGAAAATGTGTGTGTGTGTGTGTGTGTGTGTGTGTGTGTGTGTGTGTGTGTGTGTGTGTGTGTGTGTGTGTGTGTGTGTGTGTGAGAGAGTGTGTGCATCTTTGTTGATACCTGATTTTGTGGTCATTCACACTTACTACACTTCCCTTACCCCTCCTTTAGCACTGCTTCTGATGTCATTCACCTTTAAAGATACCTTTGGAGAGCTCTCAAAGGTATAAGTTCTGTGGCACGTCTAATAACTGTGTAATACTGTAGTGCAGTATACTAGTTAGGTAGGAGTTCTAATCTCAGTCCAGAAAAATATAAATGTGTGTCTGTTTGTATAACAGTCTCTGTGTTTGTAGAGACATGATTTTGAGGACATTCCCACTTACTACATTATCAGTCCCCTCCTTTAGCACTGCTGCTGATGTCACTCAACTTTAAAGATACCTTTGGAGAACTCTTAAATATGTAGGTTCCATGGTGCTTCTGATAACTGCATAATATTGTAGTGCAGTATACTAGTTAGGTAGGAGTTCTAATCACAGTTCAAGCAAATGGAAAAGTGTGTCTGTTTGTGTAAGAGTGTCAGCATTTACAGAGACATGATTTTGAGGCCATTCCCACTTACTACATTACCCTTTTCCCTCCTTTAGCACTGCTGCTGATGTCACTCACCTTTAAAGATACCTTTGGAGAACTCTTAACTATGTAGGTTCCATGGTGCTTCTGATAACTTCATAATATTGTAGTGCAGTATACTAGTTAGGTAGGAGTTCTAATCACAGTTCAAGCAAATGGAAAAGTGTGTCTGTTTGTGTAAGAGTGTCAGCGTTTACAGAGACATGATTTTGAGGCCATTCCCACTTACTACATTACCCTTTTCCCTCCTTTAGCACTGCTACTGATGTCACTCACCTTTAAAGATACCTTTGGAGAACTCTTAAATATGTAGGTTCCATGCCATGTCGAATAGCTGAGTAATACTGTAGTAGCAATAACTAGATAGGCAGAGGTTAGAATCTCATTCCTGGCAAGTGTGTCTCTGTCCGTGGTTGTGTCATTAACATTGTGAGCCATATACATTGGGAGGGTGTTTTGCTACACTTTTGTGTGGTCCACACAGTACACTACCAAATGTCCACTGTACAGGGCCAACTTTTGTGGTAACTGTGGACACACTGCAGTCCTACAATATATTTTTCATGTGAAATAACTATAAAACAGTATGGAGTACAAAACAACATACGTGGCCCTTGTAGTCCTGGGATACAATTCTACACTCAGGAATCATAGGCAAACACATTCATCTGTTCATTCATTTCTATGTCACTAAGTGGTCCGCAACCCAGCTCATGGATGGTACCCACAGTGTGAAAGCAGCAGACCCCATGTCAGACTGCCAAACAGTCATGATTGGTGACAGCCTGCCAGTCATGAGTGGAGTATCACAGGTTCTTGTCCTGGGTCAACTCTTGTTTGTTATATGTGGCTTTGACATCCAGCCAAACATGAATAAACTGTGATTAGCAATGTTTGCATACATCGCTAATTGGGGGTATGTTCACATCCCCAAAATATGTACACATCCTGCATAAAGTTGCCACTGACACCTCCAACTGTTGTCAGAACACTGACCTTAGTCTCATTGTCAAGAACTGTGTCCCAATCCCTTGTTGAATCAATGTGTTGTCCACAAATGACCACACTGGTAATAGTCCAATGGGCACAGATCTCCTTATAGGAGGTCTGTGAACACATCTTGACAGCAACCTGTCTTCTGACCACCACATTGCCACTGTGGACAGAAAGTCCTTCAATGTGGCACATTGCATAAGTAAGGGTGTGTCATTGAGGAATGGAGAAGTCAATGTCCCCCTCTACACCCCGCTCAGTAGGCCAATCAGCAGGTATAATGGTCCATTTGCCATGTAACTCACTGTACACCTACAGCAACTGTGTAGGCTGCAAGTGTACCACACTTATAGGACCCTAGCCATCACACAACTGTCCTATATGGACAGAGACCTGAACCTCCAAGTGTTCCTGGTCACATCTTGGCTGCTTACACTGACATGTATGCCCAGCTGTGTTACGAATGCCACAGCTAGGAAACCCCACTCTGTATGCACCACATGCCATGGATACCTCAACCAGGCTACCACAGTCAAAAGAACATGCTTGGGGACAGATCCCTAACCCAGACACTGGCCATGTTATGCAATATATGTTGCATACATGTCAACTGGATCACCTCATTGGCCCCCTTCAAGAGAAAACCAGATGAGTGGATGTTGAATTAAACTGTCACCCTGGGGATCACTCAAGTGGCAGCAGTTGATAGATGACCTGCTGACTAATGTCAGCTGGCATTATACCAGTGTACTCATATGCCATACTCTTCTTATCTCTCCATGGACATTAGCCTGGTACACACCTAGGAACACCTGCACCTATGGACATCAGTACTGACAAATGTGTTTGTGTACATTACTGAGTATAACAGTGTTTGTGTGTTTATAAACTTGTAGTTGAGAATACTCTGAGGGCCTTCTCACCTATTACACCCCTCCCATTGCTATACTTAGAAAGGGCTGCTGTTGTAATTCATATTAAATTTACCTTGTGATACTCTTCACACTATAAACTCCCTGGAGTTTGCAGTACCAGCATAACACTGTTCTACAAATGGGTAGATAGGCGTGAGTTACCCTCTGAGTCCTGGCAAATGTATGTGAGTATGTGTGTGCAAGTGTGTGTGAGTGTGCATATTTGTAGGAGACAGCATTCTGAGGCTCATTCTCCAAATACACTAAACATTGCCATACATTATAAGGGATGGTGATGTTGCTCACATTAGGAGACCCATGACAAAACCCTCACCCTACTATCCCTGTGGCATGTGCAATGAATTCATATCCCTGTAGTAGCAATAATTAGATAGACAAGGGTTTGTATTGCAGTCCTGGTAAATGTGTGATTGCGGGTATGTCAGAGCAATATCATGGGTTTCAGTGAGTACTATATCCAATGTGGGGTGGGAGTGCTGGGTATACTGTCTTTATACCATGGTACTCCCCAGTACATGTCCCAAGGTCCACTGTATGAGGACCACTGTCACCATCAACCATACATGTAACTGATGACACTCTTCAGCCCAATAATGCATGTGCTGTGTGTAAAAATTCTGTAACAGTATGGACTCACTAACAAGGTAGTCAGCACTGTTAAACCCAGGTCTGTCAAATGTGTCTATGACTATATGTGTTTGTCAATGTGTATATGTCAGTATGTTATACTGTGTAGTGTCCATTAACACTCAGTACATCCCTTATTACCATACTGTACAAGGCCTGGTGATGTTGTTCACTTTACAGGAATCTAGGGACACACCTCACCCTACAAGCTCTGTGGTGTGTGCAATTAAGGCCAAACACATTAGTAGCAATAAGTACCTAGGTAGGGGTTTAATCTAAGTGTTACCAAGTAAGTGTGTGTATATGTGAAAAGATCTACTTCAATTTACAGAAAAATAATTCCCCAGGAGATTGTTTGTTCGAGAACTAACTGGAAAAAGGTAACATCGCAAAGCAATCATCTTGTGAAAATTCATTCCATCAAAACTAGTAGTGAATGTGTAAATGCCCTTTTCCCCACTGTACAACTGCGCAGTGATAGTGGAGTCAGTATATATAGTTTGGGGTGGTTGTTGTGGGCACAGCCACCCACATTGGGGGTATTGTTGTGCGTATCCCTGCTTAGTGTGCTGTTATACTGTCCAGTTTATGTTATGAGGTTAAGTAGTTGCTAATGACACTATGTGTGGTTCTACATCACCCCACACCAGCACAACTATTTATACCAACTCCAGGATTGCACTACATTGGGGAAAGGACCTATACCCTGCCAGTACTATTTTCATTGAAATGAAATTTAGTGGACTGATTATTTACTGATGTGATGTTTGGCAATTTGGTCTTGGTGGAATGACATAGGCCAAAATGAGTTCTCTGCAAAATGAAGTACATCCATGTGAACAGTATTCTCTGTGTTGCAACAGCACATAAGCCTCTGTATGTGTGTTATTCACAAACATTTGGTGTGTGCCACCCAGTACACTTACCATTGTCCACTGTAGAAGAAGAAGAAGCTGCTTACATCAGCCACCATGCACTCACCTGTATACATCCCTTAGACCTATCAACCATGTGGCACATGCAATAACTGTTATACAACTGTTACTTGTGTTCAGCTGTACCCTGGATATGACACAGAAAAGATAGCAGACCAACATCCTCCTGACACACAGACACCTAGAGCAAAAACAGAATACATTATGGAGATCACATTCAGTCAGTGTAATAATGCATCACGGCTGGACAGCTACACACCCTGATGTGTAAGCATTAAACATTCCAGCTGACAACACAGTAAACAGCATTAAATTGCTAAACTATAGTACATTCACCCTGTGTATCAGAACCATATTAGCATGTCCCTGCATCGATGGTATGGATGACAGGGATGTGGCACAGGTATCATCATATGCACAGGGTGTAATGTGAGTTTGCCAGAGGCCTAGGCTGAGCCATTTGGTTGACATGTGTGTGGGTAAGGGGGTTGTTTATTAAATGGCCTGTGCAGACATGGTGTGTGTAAATATGGAGGTGCACTAGCTGTGATGGTGATGTCTGTGTGTATGGATGCACACAGTTCTGACATGTGACTACCCTATACAGGGGTATGTTGGACAGCTGCAGACTGTACATGACAGGGTGTACTGTTCACTGTGTCCGGCCATGGACACAGGAACTGCACCTGCCAGGGGTTGCAAGGGCACCACCAGTCAGAAGCCATGATATGGTACTCTCCCCTGACAAAGACAATTGTCTGCTGGATCCGCATCCATGTTGGGACTGGCCAGGACCACATGCATGTGGCCTGCTGCATTGTGGTGTGGACAGCACCCCTCTGCAGTGGTGCTGCTGGTACTGCCACTACGGGACTGGGAGTGAGATGTTGCATGTCCACGTAGACTCCACCTGTTTGTGTTGCTGACCTACATCCATGTGGCTGATGCCCTACTCCCACCACATGCTCTACCACAGACTCCACATGGGTGAGGATTTCCATCATCTCACCCAACCATCTATATATGACCTCTTCAAAATAACAGTGGGCATCTGCATGATCACGGATGTAGTAATGTACAGCAGGAAGGGTAGCCCTCTGGAGCCTCAGACTATCTCTGGTGTAACATTCCACACATGCCTGTACCTCCACGATAGCCCAAAACATGCATCTAGTGACACCTGCTGTGGCACGTCTGCCAGGGGCATGATGGCCAGCAGCCCTCCTACAAGCACCCATGTCCATCTGCCTGGGTGGGACCTCGCTGGTTATCCAGCTATGACTGCTATGTACAGACACACTTGACATAGTCACCACACTTTCCTGTCCCATGCCACCACCCACCAACTGTCCCTCATCTATGGCCACTGGTGATGGGGTATGTGTGGGCATTGTGACTGTGTTCGGGGATGGGGTGGATAAAAGTGGGATGCCAACCAATGGCACAGATTCAGCCCATGACAACCCTGCCTGTGCCGCACTATGCCTATCATCACTGTCAGAGTCTGTATGGACACTAACATCAGTATGCCTGCAGGAGGGACCCTGACCCACCCCGCCACCTGTGAGGGGCAGACAAGAAATTTAAATTAAGACCTATACATTATGGTTTACTTCTACACACACACACACACACACACACACACACACACACACACACACACACATGCACACACTTACAGGTGAGGTGGCACAAAGATATTACACAGACCTCTCATTATCCAACAGTTGACGTGCATGACATATGGCACTCAACAGCATGCACTGCATCCATTCTTAATCCTTGTTACCAACAATATACATCTCTGTGATGCATGAGTTGTGTTAGTAGGTGATGCCCCTTCCCCTGGAACACACTACACCCATGTACACATTATTGCTGTGCACCTGCACAGCACACTGCCATGTACTCTGCAACATACCTCACATGTGTACAGACTATTGCTGAATGTGTAGATGTCTGGCAGTTATGTTTTCTCTGTTTCTCACAGCCCCTATGTGCTTGCCTGACACATAACTGGGATGACATAGGTTCATAGGTTGGTACTAGGCTATCGGCCCTAGGGCATATACAAGCCTAGCCATAACAATTCCCTTGCTATTTCTTCCCACACTATTTACTTCCCTGGACCCCTGTCTATCAGGGCGACTAACATGATCCCCAGGGTAAATTTCCTTTCTCCCATCCAACCATCGAGGTTCCTTTTGAAGAGGGCCAAAGAGGCACTCTGCTTGACATGTATGGGCAGTCTATTCCAGAGTCTGGGGAGCCTCTGAGTCAGGAACCTATCCCTTCAGCATGTTTTGTTTATTGTGATGACAATATTTAGATCTCTGGAGCGTGTGGCTCTGAGGGTTTGGGATTTCTTTAAATGTAGCATGTCCAATAGCTCTGGGTTTGACATGGCCTTGTATGTTAAGCAGAAATTGCCTCGGAGTAAACGATATGCGACAGGGTATAGCTGGAGTTTTTAAGATGGCCAGCATAGGGCATCTGCTTTAGTCCTGTGATTCTTTTAGTGAGGTATTGATGACTGATGTCAATAATTAATGCCTGACCTTTGATTTGCAGATCTCGTTATCAGCAGTGCATGTATGTGCAATAAAATCTGGTTACACCGACAACCTTCAAAGCATAATGTGGATATGAGTAGTGTACACACCCCCGTTGACACACCAGCTTCTTCTATGATATGCAATGGGGCCACACTACTGCATTTGATATCATTACACACACCAAATATGTGACATATGACCTGTGCAATCCAATGCAGTATCAAACAAATGTGTTAGTCATGGAGATGCTGAATGAGATGCATACAATATGTGGGTTGCATAAGTGTGCACACCTTTAAAACAATGGTTTGCTGAAGCACCTGTTAAGTCAACTACAGCAGTCACTATTCCTGGAAGGGGTATACTAGCATGGCCCATCTTTACTTGGCATTATTTGGTCTGTCTGCCCTACAAAGGTCTTCCAACTCTGCCAAATTGCAAGGTCAGCTCATGTGCACAGACCTTGGAGGTCACACAGTGGCTTCACTATTGCTGTAGAGTCTGGGTTATGTCTGGCAAAATTCATAACCTTGAATGTGTTCAGATACAGCTATTCTTAGCTAACTTTGGATGTATGCTTCAGTTCACTGTTGTGTTTCAAACTGACACCCCTCCCCATCCTCAGCCTTATCTCAGATGCTTGACAACTATGGGCCACACATGAGTGTTATTTTGCAGTGTTCCAAATTCCACCCACTATGTCTACAGGCCTAGTCCCAGGTAACAAATAGCAACCTTAAAGGTGTACACTGGCACCAGCAAGTTAAAAGTTGGGGATGGTGGCCCTGAGGTGAAGTAAGGTTTTGTTTGTGCACCACACGTATCTTTATGAATACTGTCTGTAGGTTTGAGCCTTGGTCTCATGACACCATTACACATTGCAACACATGCCTTTAGGAGAATTGATGTTATACTTTTGCTACCTGTACAGAGCTCAGGATGATGTTTCATGTGGGACAAATCTTCCATCTAATTAACCTAACCCATAGGCCACACTTATGCAGAATCCAGGTAATTGTCGACACAGATACTACATAGGCAGTACTTACTAGACTGCAACTCCCTCAATGTTGCTGCATGTCTCTGGGCAGCCTTCCTGACCAGTTTGCAACATGTTTTGTCATTGGTTTTGGATGGGTATCTGTTTCTTTTCTACATCACTGTTGTCCCATATTTAATATATCTCTAGATCACTGTCTGCACTGTTTGCCATGGTACATGCAATGGTGAGGTAAGGTTACTTTTCCCACTCCTGACTGCTACCTTTCAGATATGGGATTCATTTCATGCTTTGTAAGATGTGTGCAAGATGTGGCTACCTCTGTTTCAGGCAACTGGGCAAATGTCATGAACATACTTCTTGGACAGCAGACCATTACTTGGTGTGACAGTGACTCCCTGTACTTGATGGCAGGTGTGTACTCAAGAAGAGTGAATGCTGTCAGTACATCACAAGCTGCCTCCACAATATGTTATTTGGACTGTGTGCACACATGTGCTTCCAGTGTTTTGTAAGGTTTGTATACCTCATATTTGTTGTCCTAACATAGGATTCTATATTACACATTCATTGCTTATGTTAGGATCACATTACAGGTTGTAAAAGGTGTGGAATGTGTTATTGTGGTCTGCCGTTATATATATATATATATATATATATATATATATATATATATATATATATATATATATCAGGAACAGTTGCCATTGTAATAGTGGTGTATACACTGTTGTAGCTACTGTATAAGGGTAATGTTTCGTACATGCCCCTACTTTAGGCCATTTGTCCCACCACTTTGTTTATCTCTATCTACACATCTTACACTGACAGGTTGTGAGGTATACTGCAGGAATCTTACATACCATTCATATATGCCACCATGGTGACCACTGTGATGCAGTGCAGTTAACACCAACAAAACTGAACATTACAGCATGCATTATGGGTAGGTGTGTTAAATGTGTGCATAGCAAATAGCATGGCCTTAACATGGCCAGTGTATTGGCAAACCTGAACAAAACAACTCCATACTCACCAGCTGCAGGCTGCTGCCCCAGATGTATACCAGAGGGACCTAAATAGTTGAGGGAGAGAAGTAATGTCAGTAGCCCCACCTGTGGTATTGGTACAGGGTGGAGGTTGCATTTCAGCACATCAACAGTACAAACCCCAATACTAAGGATTATGCAGGCCATTAACATAGATGTGCACATCTGTGCATTACTACACTACAGCAACAGACTTATCTGACATATGCATGCAGATACTATACAGATAAAAATAGATAAGCAACAGTGTTCTAGTATGTGCACTGGGGCCTTACCTGCATGATCCTCGTCCATTGTGTGTGTGGCACCCACCTCCAAAATGCTGTCTTTGGCTTCACAACTTGTCTGGTGGGAGGGTGCCCCAAGGCTGGCGAGGAGCTCCTCAGCATGTGTCAGTGGGGGCTGGGTGGCTTGACCCCCACCTGTGGCTAGCCGGTCCCTCACAATGGCAGCAGCCTGCTAACATGAGTGGTGGATGAGGTCAGTGCAATGATGCCGCACCTACTTATAATTTTGGCTATGCAGGCCAACATTGTTTACCCTGTGGACAAACTCATTCCACACGGTGGTCCTCTCCTGCAGAACCTTTGTTCTGCGGCTGAATAACATGACATAATGCTGTGTCACATACTGTATTATGGTGTCATTCTCTGTGTTGCTGAATGCTGGCAGCTGTGGACATTGCATATTACCTGGAAGACATAAACAGGAAAAAAGGTCACAGGACCTCATACGGTTGTCCACTTGCACATCAACAGTGGATGTTACTTGCAAATAATCCAGACTATGCCATAACACTGTAAGCTATCATGGCTTTGGCATCTTGCATTACACTCCTGGCCCTGACCTGTCTAGTTCCCCCATTGTTGGACAATTAATTGCATAATCCCCTAGTCTCCATTCATTTCTGTGTAGAGGGATGACAGTGACCATCTTCCACGTGGATGGTGTGTAGATGGTGGCGAGTCTATGTTTGACTGTAGTGTGTGATGGAGCTGTGAGCACATGCCTGCGTTCATGTAGGAGGCAGACTGTGATGTTCTCATGCCCCATGGAGACTTGCTATTGTTGCCATCAGTAGGCATTATGTACATGCTTACCATTGATGAGGGCAGGGTGGCACTGTTACCACCTAACCTGTCTGATGCAGGTTGCCTGTATCCATGGCATGTGTGTATGAGGTGTGCTTTACCCCAGTACAGGGTGAATTGTGTTACTGCCTCTGAGACTGACTACATATGTGGCGACATTGTGGCAATTGGCCTTGATGGTGTGGATATGCCTGATTTATAGTCATACATGCTTGCTCAGATAGAGGTGGACTTGCTTCAAAGTTGTGGTCTGCACCTGTGTGTCCCTGTGCAGCCACTATAGCAACCTATTATGTGCTTTGTGTATTGCTGCTGCCCACCAAGGGGGACTACTCTATCCTTGGTGGAGATTGGTTTTACAGGTCAGGTGCTGTTGATTCCATTTAGCTACAGTGGATATAAACTGTACACACCCCTGTTACAATGCCTGGTATTTGTGAAATTGAAACATGACCCCACAAAAACTCATTTCAAGACAATCCCCACCTGTAAGGTGACCTATAGCCTGCTCAATTCAATTGAAAACATAATCTGTTCTGTGAAAACATATGGGAAATAATGCTCAGTACAGTAAGCCAGTTGACTGGGTGTGCACACCCTTAAACTGATATATAGTGTAAACACCTGCTGAGATGTCTACATCATCCATTTGTCTTGGTTTTTACTCTAACATCATGACACATATTTACTTGACAATGGTTGCTCACCTTCCTTGAAACAGCTTTGTTTCTTTTTCAATAGAATTGTACAGGTTATGGGTCACATTTGAAGTGAAAAACATTATGAAATGATTTTCTGTGGTCTCACTGACATACAGCACACAAACCTGGCATGCCAACAGGGGTGTGTACACTTTGGATAGCCAGTGTATATGGGTGTTGACATATCTGTTAGTGGTAGGTATGGACAGTGGCTCATAACACAGTTGTACATTTCTCTTAATACTATATGATAGTCATGCCTACTGTAGTACTCATACCAGTGTCATGGCAATGCAACAACCAGTATCTGTACATATTTATTTCTGTTGTATGCAGTGACACTGATATTACACACGTGCAACATGCACAACCTATTTTCCAGACTGCTTGTAACCCATGTTATTACTTTTGTGCCTTTCAGCTGAACATATGTAGACATACACGTGCTCAGAGGATACCTGGCATACATTTGTGTTCAATGTTAGTATGGCACACTGTATTTACAGTCTTGCAGCTCAATCATACTTCTCAACCTGTTATACCAGGACTTCTGGACAATGGCCCACATCAATGGGTGACAACAGGGAAATCAATATTGATAACCTATTAATATAGCTGACATAACACAATTATATATGCATGTGAATACAGATATCAGTCACAACTGTGACTATTGTCCGGCAGAACACTGTACAGTTGAATGTTATTAATTCAACATATCACATGCAGTTTAACACACAACCTATTTTCCGGACTGCATGTAACCCACATTATTACTTTTGTGCCTTTCACCTGAACATACATAGACATACACATGCTCAGGGGATACCTGGTATACATTTGTGTAACAGTACTTTACTATGCACATGTCGTATATAGGTATCTTAGATTTACAATACAAACATGTATAATACTCATATTCACAGGTAACATATGGATATGGACAACATCCCTTTAACTGGCCTAGCAGTGGCACAGTAATGACTGTTTGACAGACACTCTAGTGGTTGCCATACGTGAGCTATCCTTTCCCAGGGTGAGTCAGGCTCCTCAGCTGTGATCCTACCTCTCCACCTCTTAGAGCATCACATCTGGACAAAGCCTAAAATTAAAGAGGGATAAATAGGGACAGATCTTAAATATGCCTGTTACAAACCTATGAAGTTTGTAGCATAATACAGTTTGCATTACCATGACTGTTCTGAAGGATGTGTAGTATGAAACTCAAGTGTTTGTCATTACTTCATGACTTCCATCCTCAGCTATTTGCCAGAAAATACAGATGTTAGGAGGAACAGACCAAACACTATGATGGGTAAATCTTGACATTCTGTGAAGGTCTGTACAGTTGACAGGTATGGCCCACTGCAGACAGAGCCAGATGCTATGCCCATAGCAGCTGTTCAGCAGGACACCATTACAGCAAGTCTTGTTGGCACATATAATTCTTTCAAAATCATCTAACCCATTATTACAGACCAAGTACTACATTCAATTACATGCTTACATGTTTCACATACCTGTTTTATTTTTATGCTCTCTTCCATGTTCTGGTTTAGGTTTTGTTTGTTTTTGTTTGTTTCTCTCTCTCTGCACTACAGGGATCGAGCTGGTTTGAAGAGGCTGCAGCATGGCTTTTGTAGGTGATGCTAATGAGTAGGTGATGGCCTCTGCACCAATTGGTGTTCCCCACTTGCTAACTGCATGCAGAGCAGCTGTGTAGTTCTTCCAATATCCAATGTCATAGCAACCCACTACTATAACTGACTATTTCATGTGGGTGTTGTCCCTTTACCTTGCCTGTCTGGAAGACATCCTTCATGTGTGGGGGCAGCAGTGTTACAGACAGCAGGTAGGAATACCTCTTACAACAAGATTTGTGGACACAGGCCAACTACATGTTTGTATAAGGTTCCAGACCTAAGGACAGAGTGTGAGAATTGCTGTTATATGCTTTGAATACTGCTAGTTTTACAGGGTTTGTGTGTATATGCTAGTTTTGCATGGATTGCAGTCTGTCTGCATAGCTCTCAACTGTGGGGCTGTCCACATAATGACCAGAGGTTTGGCTGCTATGATTTGTCTGTTCCCCAAACAGGTGTTGTCCTTGACAAATCAGTGGCATTCTCTCTGTTGATTGCTATCAGAACATGGCAACATCCATTTGTGTTTCTGACGTCATATTCCTCAGAAAGGGTATGTTACAACTAATCCTGTAACACCAGCAACTTTCACATTGTATAACAGCAATATTTCAAATATAGCCCTGTGTTTTGGCCTCTGTCCTCTGTCCTCCACTTATATACCAGGCTTTGTCCAGATGTCCTGCAGTAAGAGGTTGATAGGTATGGTCTATCATTATTTAGTGCTGACATTCCTTCTATCATCCCAGTGATGTTGTGGACTCCACACATGTTGTGGGGTAGGGGCCATAAATATGAGGGCTACAGCTGGACAACTTGTGTGACCCTGTACAGTAAAGAGGTCAGTGTATAGAGAACGCTGTTATATGCCATTGTAAGACATTTTATGGGGAGGGGTATTACATGTTTTTAACCTAGGCTGTTAGTACATGTGAGGGATATTACTAATAAGAAACATAAAGGTATATGGCTGTACATTTTCATACATTTCACCAAGGGGATAGTGGTGGGTTAGAGCTTACTGTTTTGCAGACTGTTATGTTTGTCAGTGTGATAGTACAGTTTGAAGTAAAGCACTGTTATGTAAAAGATCCATTTACATTGTAACATTTGACACTTTTCCCCCTAGGTGGTTAACTATAGAGTGCAATTGGAGGCTGTTAAACTAAATCTGTAATTAAGTGTTGACTGATTCTTGTATTCAAGGCAAGTGTATTTTTTACTGTTGTACTACTTGAAGGCTTTGGCCAAGACAGTAGAGTATCTTATTTTTCATGTATTACTTTGGGTTACCACCTGTCCCTCTTTGTGAGGGACAAACCCTCTTTGTGCAGTTGTGTCCTGCTGATAAAAACTGACAAATGGCAAATGTCCTGAAATAGTAGGACCAAGAATGTATCATATGATTTCTTTGATAGTTGCATAAATTAGTTATTTTATATTTCAAACAGTTAAATGCTATAAGAAATGGCATAAACAACTTAAATAGTAAACAATTAAACATTTATATTTATGTAAAATGTGTGGTGTTTGCCTTTGCATTGAGTGTGGGTATATGTGTTAATGCAATAATTCTCATTTCCAGAAAATAATCATACTCTGGCCATTTGAAAAGGTGTCAACCCTAGGATTACTGGCTGCTTGAATTTCTGTGCTCTCTCTATATATACTCTCATTATATATATATATATATATATATATATATATATATATATATATATATATATATATATATATATATATATATATATATATATATATATATATCATTTGAATGTTTAGTGCTTCCACATTGTACATTCCCTATGGTAAACTGACTGTTCTGCATGATATGTTAGAGAAATTATCCCAGCCCCTTGCAGTTCAGATGGTCAGATGGCTTAGTGGTTAATTGCTGTGTGCATGGTGTATAGGATCCTGGGTTTGAAGCTGGAGAAGGCTGTTTATTTTATTGCTGGGCAGAGTGATTAAGGCACTTTAAAGCAGCTTTAAGTGTGTTTGCATGGGTTTGCATGATGCTAAGCAGAGCTACAACACGGTTAAAAGCATAGGCTCTTACACTATGTACGCTTTGCTTAGCGACGCTTACTAATGCACAAACACACTGAGCATCTATACTTAAGCAAGTCATATACCAGCTAAGCACAGATGTGCATTGCTAACCATTGCTCACTTTTCCTTTTTAGTAGATATCACACTAATGACAAGCTTATTTTGTACAGCGCTGGTGGTGTAGTGGTATGATTTCTGACTGCAGTGCACAGGGCTCTGGGTCCAAAACATGGGACTACTAGCTTTTTCATTAATGTTAAATGAGCATACTGAATGATATGTTTGAAAAAACAAGTATTATTAATACAGCTCTGATGGCATAGTGGTAGTGTCTCTGACTGTAGTGTACAGGGTTCCGGATTTATGACCTCAGAGAGCTTTTTCATTAGTGTTAAATTACCAGACTGTATGATAAGTTTGAGAAAGCAAGAGCAATTCTTAGAGCTCAGTTTTTGCAATGGTATGTTCACTGACTCTATTGCAGAGCATCCTGAGTTCAAGACTTGGCATGTCTGTTTACTTTGTTGCTGGGCAGAACACGGGTGTTGGATACAGAGTGATTAAGGCACTTTTAAGCGGGCATGAACAGTGGTAAGCAATGCTAACTTCTGGTTAACTATACTTACACACAGTTACCCTTAAAAAGTGCTTAATCTGTGTAGGCACTGCTCAAACAGGCTTACTACTGCTTACCCCCATGCTAATTTCTTTAAAAGAAAAGAAAAAAGGGGTGATAAGAAAGTGGTGAAAAAAGGGGCACAAAGAGGGTAAAACAATATGAAAGAGAGCTAGGGATGTGCAGGATGGATGTAGGGAAGGTCCATAGCTGTACATTTCTTCTACAGCAACAGCTGTGCATATATACTGAATTTGGAGGTACATTTGGACACTCAAACCTCTGAGAGAGAGAGGGGTGAGGACAACAATAATGTGTTGTGAAGCCAATTAGACAAGATTACATGTGTTCAGTGGACACATGTGCAAAATGGACAGCTATGTATGGGGCAAAACATTTTTTTGGGAACAGATTGTCCTTTTTTTTAAGGTGAAAGTGGGATGCTGGGGAAGGATAGTAGGTATATTTGAGGAGGTATGTTGGGTAGGAAGACAGACAAGACAGACAAGACAGCATACAGTAGCAGTATATGACACATGTGGGTGGTAAACACCTTGGACGGGGAGGGGTGTTTGGTAATTGGAAGCCCATGAGCCCCCAAATGGACACAGTGGGACTGAGGTCCCCACCCATGGGCAGTCACCACTGCACCTTCACGGCCCCGATGGTGGCTGTGCTGGGAGCTGAGTAGGAGGGGCAGGCTGACCCTCTAATTGTGCCATGCGACCCTCAAGCTGGCGTAGCAGATCTCCAAATTCCTTGTGAAGCTAGCGATGCACCAGACCCCAGACCTGGTTTCTGGTGACAGGATGCTGATGTGCTCATGCCCAGGGGGCAAGCCTCTTCCCCTGAGGCAGTTCCACCCAAAGGTGGTGCAGAACCAGCAGATGAGGAGGTCCTGAGGTGGGTCCCAGATGTGCTGGGGCCCAGTGCCATGGCCAGTTGAGGCGGGAGAGGAGGATCCACTGAGATCAGCCTTCCCTGACGTGCTATGGTGTTGCAATTTTAGAACATATGTTGGTTAGTAATGGTAAACACATTCCAGGATTAGTTATAACAGCATGCATGAGTAATCCATTTAACCCAAAACAACAGATATGGAAAATTTGCATAGCAAACAGTACACATGCATATATGGAACCACAGTGGGAATTATACCGGCATGCAGGTTACATTGATAGCAACAGGCCACCAATTATAGTATATGAACAGGGAACATTAATTGGAATAAATGTCAACATTTGTAGAACAACAGGACACATGTCCCAATAGTAGGTTTGGTGGAAAACATACCCATTCATGTATGTGTTTAGATTACTGGTGAAGATAAGGTGGGTGAGAGAGAGAAAGGTCAGTTAACAAATGTAGATTCTTGCAGTGGTCACAGCTTTAATGATTATTGTTCTACTCATTACTCTACAGGTATTATTACAACTATGACATTGGGTTGGGCAGTGGTATGTTTGTACACAGTATAATTACAACCTTCTTATAGCTACTTTATACTTTCTCTTACATGGAAGACCTGTGGAGGGAATGTTTGTTAATACTACATGACTGTTTCTACCCATATTCACATAGTCAGGGTTATATATGTGCACTCATAGTGTGTGTGTGTGTGTGTGTGTGTGTGTGTGTGTGTGTGTGTGTGTGTGTGTGTGTGTGTGTGTGCGTGTGTGTGCTACTGACACACTCTGCTTTGATTTCTATTGGTCACCCTGGTTGTTGTTAGCAGGGACCAGTAGCTGTGACAGCATGACACATTTGAATATTTCTTTGGGGAGACCACTTGGTGTATGTACTTATCTTGCTGTCATTTGTAGTCTTGGGGTTGGACCATGGGTGTTGGACACAGTATAACTACAGGCTTCTTATAGCTACTTTATACCTTCTCTTACCTGGAAGACCTGTGGAGGTAATGTTTGTTAGCACTACCTGACTGTTTCTAAACATTTTCACAAAATCCTAGTTGAAAGTATGCATACAGCTTACTACTATTCCCAGGATTCAAACTGTGGCTGTTTCTGCTATATATATATGACACGTGTGGGTTTCATTAGAAGGAGCTATTGAGAAACTGCTGTCTTGTCCTTGAATGATTTCTTTCTCATTCTCTCTTTGTAGTACTATCTGACCTTGTAATTGCAACACTCTTATACATACATTCCTATACATACCTTTTGACATAGCACAGTGTGGAAAACAGTGGTTAACACAACATTACTATTCAGATATCAGATCTTGGTGCATGACATTTTTAATATCAGTTAATCTTGTGTCTTATAGAGGCACTAACTTTGTCAGATGAGACTTGATTGTTTAATGATTTCAGAGCTATAGTTGCTATGCATAACATGTACACATTTCAGATCATATCATACCAGAGTAAACACAACCAGTCCAGGGTTTTGACTTTTATTGATAGGCAGTTACAGTTTTCTTTATATATAACCTATATGAGACTATTACTGTAATATTGTTATTCTACTCCTTTATATTTATTTGGTATGAATACTACAAGCTAGATTGTTACTCACCACCCTCGCGATGCAGCCTTTGCAACCTGCTGGCATGAGCTTCCTGGTTTGCAACCCACTCAGTTGAAGCTGCAATGAAAATATAGAAACATTTATGCATACTTATGCATCACATACACAAGCTGGACTTTGGTAAACAGTTATTACGATGGATACTTACACATTGCTAGGACATCACCCCTTTGTCATGCTTCTTGGAACCATTGGTCCAAGAGCTCCCTGTCCTCTGCTTCAAGTCAGCATAGTGGTGCTGAGCCTGCTCACCAGTCCAAGGGATACCAGTGGCACTGGTGGGATTGCGAGTGAGACTTTACCAGGTCTCCACTTTGTACTGGGTGCCCTGGTACTGGTCCTGCAGCAGTCTCACATCATGTTTTTGAAAAGGAGTCCTACCATGACCTTAGACTCCTGTATGCCCCAGCGCTGCACCCGAAAGCACATGCACTCTCCAACACCTGCCATATGACCAGTTTTCCACCCTTTGCCATGATTGAATGGTTTTGAATATGCTGAGCTAAGCTAAGCTAAGGGCAAACCTGCTTATCTAAGGTTGGCAGTGGGTACAGGGGCAGATTCATCATTGCTTACCAATGGGCAAATCGCTTAGCTGGGCTACTCATTGCTTAGTATTCATATTTACACAATACTTATACCCAGTCATCATATCTGTGCAATGCTTAGCATTGCTTATGTTTTATTTTATGGACTAACACCTGTATGGGATTAATTCATCTTTCCTGACATATTATAAATCTGTTTACCTTCCCTGACACCCCCCAATGTGCTTTCATTACATTTATTCTTGTGTGACTATACTGTATGGGGCACTTGTGTTTATATGGGGGTTTCACAATTTTATTACACTCACACCTCACATCTGGACCTACTACACTACTCTGGTTAACAAATAGGTGTTCTTTACTACCTAATTATTAAAACATAAATGATGCACTGCTTTCACATGTAAAATATTAATTGGCTTTACTGGGGATCAAACCGGGAGCAACTACTTGCAAGGTGAATTTTCTAACCACTATGTATTTCTGCACGGCTATCCTCTGGAGTATATGCCTACTTTGCTCCTTATGTTGGGTAAGCTAGGCTAAATAGAGCTGAGTGATGCGCACACCTGCTCAGCTACGCTTAAACTTTATTGCGGACTGAAAAAAAAATTTAACTGTTGTATTTTATTTTTATACTGTCGGGGTATGCACATTGATTTCTGCAACATTATCAGTGGGGGGGTTGTGCTTTTACAATGGTGATGACATGGCAGGCTTTGCATTTGAAGTATGCTCCACGGATGCTTTTCTTGCATAATACTTGCCAATTTCTCTGCCTCAATAGAGGACACAGTCAGTACCTCAGAATATCTCATAGCACAGTCCATCACCACCACCAAGATATACTTTTTACATGGCTACCTATGAAATGGTCTCTCAGTAATTGGCAAACATTTCAAAATCTTAACTTTATCTCTTGGCATCCCAACCTTTTGCACTGTTCCTATGTTTAGTACTATCCTGTCCCAGTCTTTATAAAAAATGGCCACTAGACATTCTGCATAAAGCTTCTTTTCATACACTTCATGTCTATATGACCTGAAAAAGAAATATCATAGGCTATGGCCAAAGGTTTCCATAGAGAGGCCCTTAGTACCACTAGCTGCCCTATCCCTTCTTCTCCTAGCTCTTTTTCAGGAGACCATTCTCCATACACTAATATTTTTTTTCGGTATACTGACTCACCTGCCCTTGGGAGTCTGGAATCTCCCTGATTATCTCCCTCAAGTTCTGTAATGTAAGATCAGAGAGTTGAGTCTTTCTTTTTCACCAGGCTAATTTCTCCATATGAAAGGAAGCCTGATATCTTTTGATAGTTGTGAATATTTCTGATACTATTTCCCATACAGAAAAAAAAACGCAAGGTATGCCTTTTAAATCCTGCTGCAGTCTTGCAGCAAAATGACTACATTTTTCATGCAGATTTGTACCTTCGCTGAAAAGTAACAATTGCAAGTTTAATTACATAATGTATCTTCGTACACTTTACAGCCCTACTCTCTCATTGCCGAACTGGATTTAGAACAATTTTCAAACATTTCACAGCTTATCAGCTTGTTGCATTCTTGTTAAAAAATGTTGCATTTCATATACAGCCCTTAACTCTGATAAGAACTAGTCTGGTGAAGTTTAATAAAATGTTGACTAGTTCATGAGGGAATACTAGCAGTTTTTTGCCATTTTTGTTATTTTTCAGATATCTGCACAATCTACCAGTAGATGCATTGGGTTTGGATTGCCTCTTGTATGTGGTCACAAGCCCCAGGTATTCTTAAGGCAATGAGTAGATTGAGTGCAAAGAATCTAATACAAATGTGAACATTTCCAGTACCAATAATTGTAATATATGCATCGTGGAATACCCCAATGTTCCGTTAATATCAGTAGAGCAAACATCAGCTCAGATTCTAATTGGTATATGTCTGAGATCGGCATTTCTATCAAATGTTATTTTTCACTGTTAGAACCACATAGTATGCACTGTGATTTATCTGTCACAGGAAAGGCAAAGCAGTCAAAAACTTTTCTGATAAAAGAAATGGGATAGGGTGAGCCTAAACTTTTCCGGATCAAATTAGGAAGGTATAGTGCCTCAACAGACTTTCTGATATTTTACTGGATAAAAGTTAAGGTTAACAGGATTTAAAAATAGAAAGAACAAAAATAAATCAATCAATAAATAAATAAATAAATAAATAAATAAATAAATAAATAAATAAATAAGACCTGACTCAAGAGATCTACAGAATGCTACAGACAAATTAATTTTAAAAAAGTTCTGATATTGTGCCACTGCAGTATATGATTATTACCTCTGCTAATGGAATCGAGGATAGTCTCTCCAATGACTTGTTGGCTAAAACTGAGTTTAGTGCCATGATGCAAATTCTTTTGAGTTTGACATAATTAGCCTGCTGTACAAAGAACATTTCTGTGCAATTACCTAATATGAAATCAGTACTACTTGCTGTTTGATTAAGTAATTGGCAAAATTAATAAAGTATTCAAAATCAAATGTATGACTATATGTACTAGGGTGGTACACGCAGCAGAGTCAGTGCAACATTTTATTACAAAATAGTGTGCGGCCTTCTTGCTTAAAATAGGCATGTCCAATAATCCTATCAAGTACATGCAACTGTCTTTTGTTTGTCACTGGAGAGACCACATTTTATCATTGTTTTTTTCTTTCTGTTTACAGCTGCTAGTACATTTAAGGATTAGAATGCATTTATTTTGTACCAATTTACAGTTTTACCTTTACTGTGCATTTTTTGTTTCCTTTTGGTCTTTTATTTTTTGATTACAAAATCAGCTCGTGCCACAACACTGGACACATACACTTAAACGATCAGTGAAAATAAATGTATAAGAAAGGAAAATATGAAGTGAGTGAAGAAGTCAGGATATGCTCCCAGACGTGGGATAAGAATAATATAACAGAATAAACTGAGTGAAGGATGAAATCAAACCTATCAACAAAGTGTTTTGTGGACAAGAAGACAAACTGTGCCCAGAAGTATTTAAAGGGTACTATGAAGGTGCATTTATTTAAAGAAAAGGTTGTGCATCTCTGGGCTAATGTTCCAGTAGATGTGGTGAGAACAACCTTGCAGGAACAGTTGAATTTTTCATAAGCAGGCAAAAAAGAACCTTTTCAAAAGGGAACAAAATAGGAAGTACATGAGTTTTCTGCCTATGTGCGTGTGTGTGTATATACACATGCATGTGTGTGTGTGTGTGTGTGTGTGCGCGTGTGTGTGTGTGTGTGTGTGTGTGTGTGCAGAACTTACAGACTTTCCTTTGGTTAAGGAAATGCATTCACAGGATTACTCCAAACATTTTTTTCATCTTCCATTAGTTTGTGTTGCACTAAGCATAACAAATTATGAATGCAAAGATGTGTGTTAATCGAAATACCATGCTGAAAACCTTGCAGCTTATAAATAATATATTAATCCCTCAGGCCTATGTTTAGATTGCATCTGATGAATAGTGTACTAGTAGGGAGGTGACCTGGAATGAATCAATGGGCAGAAATAACTAAATTCTGGATGTGTAACTCTGTGTGTGGAGTCTACATTTATCTCAGAAATGTTGGAAGTATAAAACAGGAAGGATCACTTTAAATCATGCATTGTATTTCCTTCAGAATTGCCATGCACTGAGCAGACAGTGGCATAATGACAAAGCAATACCCTAGACAGCTCAATTACATATGCATTGCAGATCATCTTCATTTCCTCCTCTGCAGGGTTTGTAAGATTTTTGGCATGTTGTAGAAGCTAAGCTTTCCAGCTTCTGCAGGTTTTTGAAACTTTGTCGCCCTCTAGTGACAATGTAAAGCTCAAACACAAGAAAGAAAGCAGTCATTACAGCCACAGTTTGAGGGGGTGTGAATGTAAAATTCAGACTGTTAAAAGAAAGAAGAACACACAGCAACAAGAACAAAGCACAAACAGGATCAGTATTCTTTGGTGGCTTCTTAGTACTTGTGTCAACACCTGATCTTAAATAATGCCAAGAAAATCTTCTACACTTGTACAAACATGAAAAGGCAGCACAAAACATAACAGATTAAAGTTTATATTAATTTGTTATACAAAAACATAAGAAAATATTGACACAATCATTAACATTTAATTAAGAACACTGAGAGTAAGTTCATTTCACTTGCTCCTTGTATAGAAAATAGTAGTGTTTTAAATGTGTGATTATTTTAAGCATGTATAATAGTATTTCTAGTATAAAACAGACTTGATGGCAAATGCACCATGCAGAGAATCTAAAGATGGACTACAGTATTATATACTGAACCTCGGAGACACACAGTCATGTGTTCATAGGGTTTCATTTTACATTACAGTTATATAAAGCTCTTTAGAGTCATAAAGTTGGTGCTCTTTATTCATCTGATCATGCATTACCTTATTAATCTGCATTATAACGAAATAATTGAATGTCAGTAACATTCTGCACTTAAAGGTAGTGCATGAGTGAATTAAGACAATGCATCTGCTGGTTCACAAGAAGATTTATACTGAGAAGGCCTTATAGTCTGTGAATATACATTCTTATAAGCTATAATAGCTAAATGTCCAGTCTATTCAAAATGGTGGTGGAGGGAGAGTTTATTCCCAGAGAACTGTAATTCCCAGAATTTGGAACTGTAGTGTTTTATACTACTACTACTACTACAGTGATGTAAACATGACGCAGATTGATCGGGCATGATATTTTGAATGTTTATTGTTGAGGAATGGAGGGTAATAGAGTTGACCAAGCTTAAATTTAACATATCAGTCCATTGCCAAGGCAATGCTGGGATTCATATTGCCGAGTCAAAAATGTCTGAGTGATTATCTGTCTGCATGTTTGATGCAAGACAGTCCAGCCTGTCTATAAGCTGTAAATGCAACAGTTTTACTTAATCAGTGTCATGAAGGGGATCATAACTGATTTACTGCTGGTTTACATTTAATAAAAATTAAAATTGCAGTAATGTTAAAGCTTTGAGTACATGCATCTGGAAAAAAAATAGCATGCCATAAAAATAAGAAAGGATTACAGTAAAGGCTAAGGTACAGTTCATCAGTTAGTCAAGACTACCTTACTTAGTAAACCAAAATTGTTCTGTGGAAAAAGTAACAGCTTGGTGGTTTGACATCATCCCAGCACTGAAATAGCATGATAATCTGCTCATCTCTGAACCTGACTATGGCAATTTTACATGTTTGGGTTCTGAGTCAACTAGCTATAGTACTGATATATTCATTCATAAAAATACATAGGCTAGATTTGATCAATCAAATTTGTCTTCAAGACATTCATTATAGAAATTGTTGATGTGGTTAGGTGGGATGTTCTTAAAATTATATATTGTTATAGGGATGCAAGAGAAAATATGTAACAATGAGTGAAATTTTTGGAAAATATTTTTCTGAAGAGCATGTCTATATTAGTAATGGGTGATTTTAATTTTCCCAGTTGAAACTTCACAATTAATTATTAAGTCCGTGTGCAAGTCCGAATTTCTGGAAATAATGGTTGAGAATAATTTTATACAGTTTGCTCAATCTCCTACATGCCTCTTTAACACATTTGATTTGATTTTTACTAACCAGCCTCAGAGGGGGACCAGGTGCCTTGGACTGTCTCCCCCCCACCCCTTCTGGGAAGCATCCATGGTCACTATGGCCTTGTGCTGAGGGGGAACAAAGGAACAGCCTAGAAGAATCTCCTCTGAGTGCATCCACCAGGATAGATCATTCTTGCATCGACTGGATATGAAAACTAAATGGTTCATAGGGTGAGTTAGAACAGCCCATTGGTTTGCAAGTCACCAATGGAGAAGTCTCATATGATGTGCAAACTGACCTTAGAGGGGGACCAGGTGCCTTGGACTGTCTCCCCCCCCCCCTTTCTGGGAAGCATCCATGGTCACTATGGCCTTGGGCTGAGGGGTAACAAAGAATAATCTCCTCTGAGTGCATCCACCAGGACAGATCATTTTTGCATCGACTGGATATGAAAACTAAATGGTTCATAGGGTGAGTTAGAATAGCCCATTGGTTTGCAAGTAACCAATGGAGAAGTCTCATATGAAATCCTGCCAATGGAACCAATGTGATTGCTGCTGCCATGGAACCCAATGCCTGCAGAATCAGATAAGCAGAAGTTTTGTTTGAGTTAAGAAGAGGGAGAACCTGAGACTGAATTTTTTGTAGCCTGTGTAGTGGAAGCGATGCTATGCAAGAGACAGTGTTGAAGCAAGCTCCAATAAATTCCATGTCCTGAGAAGGGGTTAGCCAGGACTTTGCAGGATTGACTGTTGTGCCTAACTGAAGGGCTAGTTTCAGAATGTAGTTCGCAGTTTGAAGAAGTAGATGCCTGATGGGAGCAGTCAGGACCCAGTCTAACTAAGGAAACACCCGGAATCCGAGCAGCCTCAAGATGTGCTGTGACTGCTGCCATACATTTGGTGAACAACCTGAAATCTGTGGTGAGACCAAAGGGCAGCACTCTGAATTGGAAATGACTGGCTCCCATTTGGAAGTGGAGAAACTTTCTCGAGCGTTTGCCCAACTTTATTTGGTAATAAGCGTCTTGAAAGTCAATAGAGCACATCCAATCATTTTCTTTAAGAAAGGGAGAAATGACTGAAACGTGACCATCCACAATTTTGCTTGTTGGATGAAGCTGTTCGGAATACTGAGATCCAAAATTGGCCTCCAGTCCCCCATTATCTTTGGCACTAAAAAGAATCTTGAGTAAAAACTGGACCCTAGTTGATCTGGTGGGACTTCTTGGATGACTCTATTTTTCTAGCATCTTTTCTAGATCTATTGCTGCTTGAACTCTCTGACTGGGTGGAACATCAGGGAGTCTTGTTGGGGATCTTGGGTAAAGGGTGAAGGGAATTAGATAACCTCTGGAAATGATCCTTAGTACCCAGGCATCGGTGGTTATGTGTTGCCAGGCATTTGGGTGCAAGGAAAATCTTCTCTTGACTGCTTCTAGAGGTAAGCAATTGGGCCCCCCTTCAACACTGCTGATAGAGTTGACCAGACAACAAAGTCCTGGAATGCTGATTCTGCAGATCACCCCTGCCTCTGGGATGTTGTCTTCCACTATAACTCCCCTCTCTGCCCCAAGGGGAGTCCGAGCCACCTGTGTCCTGGAAAGGCTTCTGGGATTTCTTGAACCACATTTTACCACTCCTTTGATTCCTGGAATAGGATCATTGAGGAGTAAGAAAACATACGCCCACAGCAGACAAAATCTTTCAATCCTTTTCACACCTGGACAAAGTTTCCTTTACTATGGGACCAAACAAGAAGGACCCGTGAAAGGGGGCATTGACAAAGGAAGACTTGAAATGGTTCCGCAGACTCGCACAGGCACAACCAAGCATGTCTCTGAATTACAATGCCTGAAGCTGCTGACCTGGTAGCCCCTTTGGCTGCATGTGCAATAAGCCTCATGGAAGAGTTTGAAATAGACTCCAGGTAACTAGTTGGGAGGCCACTTTTTCCGGGAGCCCCTCAGCCACAGCTCCCGCCAGGATATTTAACAGCTTCTTGACCAGATCCCTATGGAGCCTTGTGAAATGTGCCAAAAAGTTCAAAAACTTGATACAGAAGGTTGATGATGCATAGACCTGCTTCCCAAATCTGTCCATTGCTCTGGACTCCTGGTTCAGGGGATGGACAGTACAACTTTCCTCGGCTAGTTCTTTTTTTGTGGTGGCCACTACCACCATGGCATCAACTACTAAGCCCTTAGCCCAATGTGGTTGATCTTCTGAAGCAGTAAGGATTTTGTCATGTCACCAGGGGATTAGTTCCACAGCATCAGGAGCCTACCAAGACCACTGAGGAATTAGTTTAATCAATTCATCAGTGGGCAGGGTCACCCAGGAGGTAGATGGGTGAGCACCAAAGGCCTGCAAGTACACAGATTCCTCCAAAGATGGATTTTTGAACTACCAATCATCCCTCTGTTTCAGAATCTCTAGAATGTCTCCAAAGGAGATGTCTTTCAGGGGTGGCCACGGGGAACCCTCCCCTTCATCTAAATCTGTGTCCTCTGTGACGGGATCTTCAGGAGAATCAAGGTGTTTCCTCTTACACAATCTCTTCTGAAAAGGCTCTTCAGTGGGGACATCTGAGGAGGACTCGGAAGAGGGAGTTTCTTTAGAAGGCAAGTCTTGTGACTGCTGTGCGCTCTCCAGGGGTAGAGGTTGGAGGCTAAACTGAAGAAACTGAGGTCACAGGGGAAGACTCCAATAACCCAGGAGCCACCTGAGATGAAGCAGTTGCTAAAACCCTTTCCATAGTCTGAAAGGCAAGACCCACTGAGGAGGGATGGGAGTCCAGAACTGAGACAGAAAAACTCATAATTGGGGTCGCACCCCAATCCAAGAGTCCCACCTGACAGACCGGAATGAAGGAAGGGTCCACCACTGATGCAGCCAAAAGGGACATGGTCAGCTCCATGGAAAAACTCAGACCCAGCTTGAATCTCCAGGGCCCAATGGCAAAAACATTGTCCCAGAGACCTGATGGTGCTGAAGGCACTGAGGAAGCCAGGGCTAGATTCAGCGGCAAAGACAGAAGTGTTGTCAGTGCCAAAACTATCTGTACCTGGGATGCTGAAGTCAAAAGCTCTGAAGCCTGCATCGAGGTTAGAGGAGGAGAATATGTAAGCTTAGATGGAGAAAAAACCCACTGCACCAGAAGTGAGAGGGGCTTGAGAAGAGGACTGAACAGCCCAGGCTGCCAAGATCTGATCCACCAACCTAACAATACCGACCTCAGAAAGACTTCTAGTGGAGTGCATGGATAAACCAGTAGGCAATTAAGATCTCTCCATGAATGGACTGAGGAGCTGACCATGGAATGGGTCCAAGGATGGAGAATAGATAGACCTGGGTTCTGTGGATAACACTAATTTTGATACTGTCTGCACCAAGGGTGAAATGGACATGAAACTGGTCAGAGTGGCAGATGGCACCAACATTGGAGCCATGGTCAAGGTCAGAGCCATAGTCGCTATAGTAGGGATAACTGTTGTAGCCTGTGTAGAAAGCACCAGTAAAGTTTTCAGTGCTGAAGATTTGGGCTGCTCTGAGAACCTCAGAACCTTAACTTTCCATTCTGAAGATGAACCCATGGAAGTGTGCTTATGTTTCTTGATGACTGATGCTAATGTAGATGCCAGCACCAAACGAGAAGACTTAGATCCAGAGGCCGGAGGTGGCTTGTTGACCTTGGACAAGGCTTCTTGGAAAGGGACTTTAAGGAGCCCTTTGAGAATCAACTTATTTTTCCTTTCTGCCAGAGTTTGATTACTGAAACCCTGGCAGATGGAACATTCTATACTAAAATGGGGAACTCCCAAACAGTGCACACAAGATTCATGGTTATCCGAGTTTGGCATGTTTTTGCCACACACTGCACACTGATAAAATCCAAAGCTCCAGTAAAACACAAAGCACCAATTAAGGCAGTCCAGAGTTCTTCCAAAATGTGATCCCAGCAATGTTCTCAAATTAAATTATTTTAGTCCGCATGCAAAACAAACAAAACAGCAACTGAACAAAGATTTAGCACTTTTGTCTCTCTACAGGAAACATCATCAGAATCAATATAGGTAACTTCCTTAGGCTCTTAAATACATACAAAAACACTCCCATTGGTTAAATTTCATAATAATACTCCTCCCAATGAACACAATCAATTTAAAATGAAAGTTAAGATTTTTTAAAATAATATATAACACATATAATATACAAATTAAACCATGCATAGAAAAATGCATAAAATGTATGTATATGTAAAAAAAACAAAATATACTTGTATGGATATATATATATATATATATATGGGTCTAGGTTACAACGTCGACAGATGAGAAGACCGACAGCGAAATCACAGATGCGAGAAGATCGACGGATGAAAACACTGACGCGGAGAACACCGAGATGGGGAAAGGATGTGTAAGTATGCGGTAGTGACGGACGTTAGGGTGCGAGTAAGGTAAGTGTGCGATGTTGGTGGTCTGTAGGGGTAGGGGTGGGTTAAGTTAGTTAGGGTTAGGGCGCGAGTTAGGTAAGGGTGCAGTAGTGAATGTTTTGGGTTAGGGGCGGGTTAAGTGAGTTAGGGTTAGGGCGCGAGTTAGGTAAGGGTGCAGTAGTGAATGTTTTGGGTTAGGGGCGGGTTAAGTGAGTTAGGGTTAAGGCGCGGGTTAGGTAAGGGTGCAGTAGTGAATTTGTTTGGGTTAGGGGCGGGTTAAGTGAGTTAGGGTCAGGGAGCGGGTTAGGTTAGTGTGCGATAGTGACGGACCTTAGGGTTAGGGTTTCGGTTAGGGTAGTGAATAGTTGTGTATGTAAGGTTTAGTGTTTGTTTGTTAGGATTTAGGTGTGCTTGTGTTGTGTGTGTGGTTTTTGGTCAGGGGATTTGTTTTGTTTATTGGTTGTTGTGATGATGTGTTGAGTGTGTGTGGTGTCGTGTTTGTGAGCTGTCGATGATGTGGTGTCGGTGATGTCGTTGTCGATGTTGTGTGCTGTCGGTGTTATAACCTAGAACCATATATATATATATATATATATATATATATATATATATATATATATATATACACACACACACACACACACACACACACACACACACACACACACACACACACACACACACATTTACTTCACATACGTTAAAAATATGTACATATAAAAATATATATGCATACGTATGTAAGTATGTAAGAATATGTAACCCACATATACATTTTATGCATTTTCCTATACGTGGTTTAATTTGTGTATTATATATTATTTTAAACAATCTTAGCTTTCATTTTAAATTGATTGTGTTCATTGGGAGGGGTATTATTATGAAATGTAACCAATGGGAGCGTTTGTGTGTATTTTAGAGCCTAAGGAAGTTACCTTTACTGATTCTGATGAAGTTTCCTGTAGGGAGACAAAAGCGCTAAATCCTTGTTCAGTTGCTGTTTTGTTTGTTTTGCATGTGGAATAAAATAATTTAATTTGAGAACATTGCTGGGATCTCATTTTGGAAGAACTCTGGACTGTCTTAATTGATGCCTTGTGTTTTACTGGAGCTTTGGAGTTTATCAATTATTTAATTCTCCAGGAATCCACTGTTTTTCTGTTTATTAACACTCTACACATTGCTTAAACCCTGTAGCAGAGCTTTGTGGTTTCTCTGCCATGATCCTGACAAAACAAAACAAGAAAGCAGAAAAAGAGAGAAGAAAGAAAATTAGATCTTCAATCACAGGACAGGGAAAGAGGAAAAAATCTACCAATTATGGTAGACAGACTACCAATGGTAGAGAAAAAGGAGAAAAACTACCAACAATGGTAGGGAGAATTTATCAACAGTAATAGGAAATTACAGTACACTCACAATGGGTAGACCAAGATTTAAAGGATAGGAAAGGTTTTAGCAGAAAAAGTGGTAATAATAATATATAAAATTATACTTAGCTACACAAAAGATGGCAGACGCATCTTGTTGTAAGTGCGGCAAACAAGATCTGAGGTAATGTGGAGAGGGGCATTATGGGTAGACTAGAAAACCTACCAGTCAAAAATAGATGAAGATTGACAACATCAGATTATGTTTTATAAATATGTTAACTACCAGAAAGTACAGTTGTATAAAATATTACCACAACAGTAGATGTCCTTGCCTTCTCTGCTTCAGTATTCATCATGTATGGGATTCCCTGCTGTGGAAGCCCAATGTCCAGCCAGTCTACCAAAGCCTACCATTGCTTTAAGGTACATTGAACATCACCCAAACACTCATCGCATAGCATAGGGCATAAAGGTGACATTCCGGTGTATCAGCCACAGAACTGATAGCCCCAGTAGGAACACCAATCCAATGAATACCAAAGAGAACCTGCACATCCAGGAAGGAAAAAAGACTAAGGGGATGGAGGGAGGGAGTGAATGCTGCAACAGTGAAGGCAAGGACATCTACCGTAAAGGTAACATTTTACACAGCTGTACTATGTTCTTACATTCACTGCTGCAGTATTCATCATGTATGGGAGAGTGCCAAAGCTCAAGATGAAACTTGGCAGGAGGAAGCAGCAGTAGAGCCCTCTAAGATGCCATGAAGAATGGCATTAGCAAAACCAGCTCTGGCTCTGAAGATACCACCCAACTTGTAATGATTGGTAAAAGTATGCACAGAAGTCCAGGTAGCTGCTTCATGAATAGAATTAGTGTCTAAGGCCTTGAAAAAAACACCAGAAGAAGCTACAGCTCTAGTACAATGAGCCTTTACAGAAGAAGGAAGGTTTTACCATGAAAAGTGTAACAAAAAGAAATAGCCTTTGAAATCCATGTAGAAATGGTTTACTTGGAAACAGCTAATCTTAAAGACCTAGGACGAAAGGAAACAAACAACTGATCAGATTCTCTGATAGCTTTAGTGTTATCCAAATAAAATTTGAGCTGTCTATGCACTTCCAAAGTATGCAGCACTCTCTCATTGTCAGATTGCAGAGAGGGAAAAAGTAGGCAAATTAATGCACTGATTAAGTGACACCTCATTAACCACCTTAGGCATAAAAGAAAGATTAGTATACAAGGACACCCTGTCTTCATGGAATATCAACAAAGGCAGACAAGCCATAAGGGCTTATAACTCAGACACCCATCTGGCAGAAGTAATAGCTAACAAAAGAACCGTCTTCCAAGAACTATGTTTCAAAGAAGCTGAAACAGCAGGTTCAAAAGGAGCCTGAGTTAATTTCTCCAGAACAAAATTAAGATCCCAGGGAGGAGGAAAAGACTTCCTGGGAGGTCTAATATTAAGGATACCTTTAAGAAATTGCTTAGCCTCAAATCTAAAAGCTAAAGGAGTAGATAAAGGCAGACAAGCAGAAGCAGCTGATAAGTGGGCCTTAATAGAAGAATAGGGCAAACCAGCATTGAGCAACTCACACAAATAAGAGAGAACCAAAGGAACACTCACATTAAGTGGGTCCAGGTTATGAGAGATGCATCAAATACAAAACCTCTTCCATTCAGATAAATAGGATTTCCTAGTAGTAGGACCTGCAGCACATCCTCAGTAAAAGATGTCTATGAGGAATCAAAACAATATCACCCACATTGTCAGTTGAAACATGGACAGATGGGGACAGGATGAGAGCTCCCTTGTCTTGTGTGAGTAAATCCACCCTGTGAGGTAACCTGTGACGATTGCCTTTGGCTAGATACAGAGATAGAGGGAACCAGTGCTGTCACGGCCAAAACAGAGTCACTAACAATATTTTGGGCACATCCTGTTGAATCTTGAACAAGACTTTCTGAAATAGAGAAAGGAGAGGGAATGCAGAAAGAAACATCCCCTTCCAAGAAAAAGAGAGAGTGTCCACCTTCCACAACATAGGACCTGGGACTCTGGCACAAAAGAGGAAGTTGATTGTTCAGAGGGGAGGCAAAGAGATCTACTTGAGGAGTACCCCACTGGTGAGCAATGTCCAGAAACACATCCCTATGAAGCATCCATTTGTTGGATTAAGTGAAGGACCTGCTCAGAGTGTCTGCCACAATGTTCTGATCTGAAGGAATGTAAACTGCCTGAAGAGTCACTTGATACTTGACAGCCAGATCCCATACCAGACGTGCCAACCGGCAAAGAAGGTAAGACCTTGCTCCCTCCTTGTCTGTTGATATACCACATAACTGTGGTATTGTCTGTGAATACACTGAGAGGTGGACAGAAAAGCAGATGAAAGGCCTGAAGAGCCAACAGGTGAGCTCTCATCTCTTTGATGTTGACGTGCTCCTTCTGCTGATGAGGCAACCACATGTCCTATATCTTCAGAGAGCCAAAAGTTGCTCCCCATCCCACATATGAAGTATCTGAAACAGATCGTGATAGGAAAAAGAGGGGTGAAAAAGGAGCCCTGGATACAGACACAGCTGCTGAATCCACCAGAGAATTTCTTGAGACAAGGAAGAAGAGGACCTGTAAAGTCTAGGGGATGAGCATGTTGAAGCCACACCAACTTCAGAAACCACTAGAACCTCCTCATGTAGAGATTGGCCAGAGGGAGCATTGGAATAGTAGAAGCCATGAAACCCATACCCCTAAGAAACTCCCTGGTTGTAATGGAGGCCAGGGGAAGAAGAGTTTGAAAGTAAGAAATGAGAATTAAAGCCTTTGGAGGATGCAGGGTTGCCAGCACAGGCACTGTCTGAGTCCTGCTACCCAGAAAGACATGATCCTGAGAAAGGGGCAGAGAAGACTTTTTGAAGATTATTATGAACCCCAGGCTCTGAAGAAGACAAATGGCAAAACAAAGATTTTGCAAAAGGATCTTCAGAGAGGATGTCTGAATCAGTAGGTCATCCAAGTAAGGAAATATTTGGATCCCTTGAAGCCTGCAAAAAGCAATCACAGGAGGGTGGCATTTGATGAACATCCTTGAGGTAGTAGAAAGGCCAAAGGGCAAAGCACAGAACTGAAAATGCCAGGAAGCAACAGAGAAATGCAAAAGCTTCCTGAAAAAATGATGGATCAGAATATGGAGATATGCATCCTACAGATACAGAGACACCAGAAAGGCCTGAGGGAGCAAGATAGGAAACAGAATCTGAAGAGACAACATTCGAAAGGAAGGCACCTTCAGAAAAGTGTTTAGATGAGAGAGGTCTACAATCAGTCTCCAAGTACCCTCTTTTCTGGGCACTAGAAACATCCTTGAATAAAACCCCTTCCTCTTTTGGGACACAGGCACCTCATGAATAGTACCCTGAGACAAGAGATCTCAAAGAACATCTGGAAAAAAGGAAGTTGTTCCTGAGGTAGCTGAGGAATGCCCATAAAAGGAGCATGGAATATCCACACAATGAAGTACCCTTGAAGAATGATTAACAGAACACAAGAATCAGGAGTGATTTGAATTAAAATACAAAGAGAAAAAGAAAGATGAAGAGAATGAGAAATGTGGCTGAGAACAGGTGGATAGTCAGACAGCACCTAGTTTGTCAGGAAAGGAAGGTTTCTGAATCCCTGCAGTCTGAGTGGCCTTAGCAGAAGGAGTCCATTTACCACCTTTTTCACCTTTAGCAGGAGGGTAAGATTGTCTACGAACAAAGGCTGGCTTAGAAGGGTAGTTTCTCTGAAATTTAGACACAGGAGAAACAAACACATGTTTAAGCTCCTGTAAGGCCTTCCCCTTGTCCAGAAAATACTTAAACAAACCAGTAGCTGCTTCCCCAAACAAAAGTTCATTAGCCAGAGGATCATCCATCAACTTAGCCTTTATATCATCAAGTAAAGGTTGAAGTCTAAGACAAGAATATCATATCTCCTCATTATTGAACCAAAAGCAACAGAACTAGAAGAGGCCTCTGCTGCATCATAACTACATTTGATAGAATGATGAATTACTTGAGAGGAAATCCCTAGCAAAGAAAGAGCAAAAGATTTCCGCTCAGAGTTTAGAAGATCAGAAAAAGCTGACAGGCATGAGAAAGAACAGCCAACACATACCTAGATGTATGGGTCTAATAATGAATTGCCCTAAAAGTTAGGCTAGTAGAAGTATAAACCTTCTTACCCAGCCAAAGGAGGAGGAATCTGAGTAGAATAAGTAAGAGATTCTTCATCAGAATCCAATTCTTCCTCAGAAGAATTCAGTTCTCTGGGCCTTTTAAATGGAGAAAAGGACCAAGGAGGGGCAGGAACAAAACCCCCCTGAGGAGGCCTCAATGACAGTAAAGCATTAAATAACCCAAGGCCTGCCACTCACTTTGTGGATCCCTAAGAGTAGAAGAAACATGTTTAATTTTCTGTTTCTTTTATAAGGAAACATCTGCCCTAAAATACTGAGAAGGCTCTGACTCAGGACAGCAATGGGCAACTGTAGTAGGAACGTCTTCCCTAAGAAGAATCTGCAGAACCCCATTTGACCCTTCAGAAACAATCAACCATAGTTCCTCCTGAATGTCTGAAATGGATGCCTGTAAAGCCTCATTTTACATACTTCCCACCAGATCCTCGCCAGCCTCCAACCCAGTCATGGCAGACAAATCTAACAACACAGCTAGGCGAGCCTCCAGGTTTGCAACACTCTTGAGAGAAACACCCAGCAAAGGCTGGACAGCAGAAGATTCTGGTATTACCTTTTTCACCTCCTTCCCTGACAGCTGACCCTCTGGGTTCCTTCCACTGTATCTTCAGCAAGAAGCTTAAGACGCTGGTTCTCAAGATACAATAAAAGCCTACTACAAAGGAAATGCCTGACAAATTGAACAAGATGCATGGTCGTGAGAAACTCCTAGGCAAAAAATGCACTTATCACGGCAGTCTTTATGGGGAATCTGTCTCTCACACTGGCATTTACCCTTCCTGGATGACATTAACCCCAAACAGCACAAAAAATTCAAGAAAAAGAATGAAACCCCAACTGGGTACTTATCTGCAACGGTGAGGACTTCTGCGAATAGGAGTAATCATTGGAATGCAAAAAAGCAGTAAAAATGGCTGAAAATGGATGTAGACAAACAGACCAACAGTTAGAAACAGAGTTTGGACTGGCAGCAAAGAAGTTCTGAGGATGGTATGCTGGAATGTCACCTTTATGCCATACACTATGCAAGGATATTTGATGTACCTTAAAGCAATGGTAGGCTTTGGTAGACTGGCTGGACATCTGGCTTCCATGGCAGGGAATCCCATATGTGGTCAATATTGCAGCGGTGAATGTAAGGACAGCCACAGTTATCTTAAAATTGGACCCGTTCTTTGAAAATTCTCCATTCAGTGGCTTTGTGCCAAGTGACAAAATTTCTTGAGAATGTTTTTTTTTTTTTGCCTAGTTTCAACCAGTTACATTTTGCATTATTTGTTTACTTATTTATTTATTTATTTATTTTGTTGAGGTTAAATTGGTTAGCTGTGTCAGTAAAGAATACATTAATGAAAATCAACAATTCGAGCAGTATGGGGCTTGATAATTTCTACTCTCTTTTATGGGTCAAGATAGTTCCATCAGTCTGAAAAGCAGCATGTGTTGTATCTGTATATAATGGAGGATGGCTATATATGGTCAGAATTATAACCCTGTAAATTTTATTTCCAATGTTAGCTGGTGACTTCAAAGCAAGGGAGGCTGCAGGAAGCAAATTAATATGTAGAGCTAACTGGAATGGAGTGGGGCTATATTATGGTAGGTTAAAGGCAAATAACATCTAGTGGCAGTCATTTTTATCTGCAGCCTCCCTTACTATTTATTCATTCTTTCTAACCACTTTGTTATATATCTCCAAACAGCACACAACAGACTGTGCAAAATGGAGGCAGTAACAACAACTAATACAATAAAACCAATGCAGTTGTCCTCAGCACTATACAATAAAGCACTATAAAAGTAATATCAGGTTTATGAAATGTTTTCATCCACAAAAATCTAAAGAAATCCTGTTGTTTTCTAGTAGCAGGCTTTCTGCACATCCTCAGTTTTCACGTGCCTAAAATGAATTAAGATCCTATTATCCATTTAGTTGAAGATGATTTCTGTTGGGGTGTATCAAACATCCTTGTTTTTGTCTGAGTAGATCCAGTTTATGAGGAAGCTTGTGGTAATTGCACCTGGCCATTTCCAAAAGAAGGGGGAACCATAGCTGCCTAGGCAGAATGGAGTCACTACAGTGATCTTGGGGGATTCCTTCTGAATCTTCAGAAGTACCATAGATATCAGTGGAAAGGGTGAAAAAGTTTATAGGATCATTCCTGTCCAGGAGAAAGAAAAAGCATATTTCTTCCAGATCTTGCATGGAGTCCTGGAGCAGAATTTTGCAAATGATTCTTCAGAAAGGAGACAGAGGTCTACCTGAGAAACTCCCCACAGATGGATCAAATCTTGGAAGACACCTTGATCTAGTTTTCGTTACTGATGGTCTACCCTTGTTCTACTCAGCTTGTCTACCACACAATTTTACTCTGACATAATGTAGGATGTCTGTAGAATGAGATTGTGCTGTAAATCTATATCTCATGCTAATATGGCTAGTCTGCAAAGGGGGTATGAACCGGTTCCCTCATGCTTGTTTATGTACTGCATGACTGTGGTACTGTCTGTAACCACTTGATGAGGTCCTGGAGCATGGAAATAGTTCAGAAAATTGAATGTCTTGATCAGGCCTAACATCTCCTTGATATTTATGTGCTTGCATTTGTCCTTGGTGTTCCATACCCCCTGCACTTATATACTTCCTGAAACTGATCCCCAAGCAAAGTCCAAAGTGTCTGTGGTGACTGACTGCTTTGGGGCAGGAAGCAGAAGGGGAGACCTGGATTTAGATTTAAGGATATCTTGTCTCCACCAAAAGGTTTCTTCTCTGACAAAACCCAGCACTGGGATTTGAAAAGATAAATGATGTTAACGTTGGGACCAAAGAGATTTCAGAAACCACTGTGTCTTTCTCACATGGTGTCTTGCCAGGGGTATCGTGAGAATCATAGATGTCATAGGATCCAAAATCCTGAGGTATTCCCTTGCAGCAACTGAAGTCTGAGTGAAAACAATGTATAAACTGATCTAAACAAAGATCTGTTTTTTTCCTGTAGAAGAAAATCTTTTTGAACTGAGGTGTTTAGTTGACATTCTAGAAATACAGTCCTGTAAGAAGGAGTCAAAAAAAACCTTTAAATGTTCTCTTTAAATCCCAGCTTATGTATGAGATCTGTCACCCAAGAGTTTGAGATTTCTGACACTTTGGAAAAGACTCCGCAAAGGTAAGCAAGTCATCTAAATATGGAAAAAATGCAGATACCCTGTAGCCTACAATGAGCTATAACTGGAGCTAGACACACTTGGTGTCATGGATAGTCCAAAGGATATGGTAGAGAACTGATAGTGTAATCCAGACACATGCAGCCTTAAGAAACATCTGAGGTCTGGATGAGTAGGGATGTGATAATAACCATCCTTTAAGTCTAATTCTACTAAAAAACTTGAAAGAGGAATAAGAAGAAGCATGTTGTGAAGTGACATCATTTTGAATTTGGGCAGTATTACAAACAGGTTTAGGAAAGAAAGAGTCAGTACTGGTATGCAAGCATTTTCCTTCTTTGGCACGCTGAACATCCTTGAATAAAAAATATTCTCCACCTGGTAAGGAAAGACTGGTTATATATCACTCCTTGGAAAAGTATGTGATGAAGAATCCATGGAAACAAAACTGTCTGACCTGGAGTATGAGGAAAGACCACCTGGAAAGGAAGAATTTCCTCCCACCTCCATCTGTAACCTTGATGAATAATTTTTCAGAACCAAGTTTACTGAAACAATCTGTTGCCAAAGAGAAAAAAATGAAATACATACTTTCTGGAAGGTGTCATTCAGACTTGATGGATTGCCTTTGGTTTTGAGAAATTTAAAACTTTTTTTTGAACTCCCTTGCCATTTTTTTCTTAAATGTCTGTTTACTTGAATTTTGCTGAGACTGTTTATTCTGTTTTTTGCTAAAACTGGATGAGGACATAGAAAATCCATTGGACAATTTAAAAAAGGAGAGCTGAAAAAATATTAGTTATTCCTTGGATCAACTTTCTCCTTTCATCACACTTTTTGATCACCTCTGCAGCAGAGAGGCCAAACATTAAATTTCTATCCAAGGGAGAATTTAAAATCACATTTTAACACCAGGTGGAAGGTTCTGAAAATGCAGCAATACAAACCTCCTCAACACAATACCAGTGGCCATAGACCTGGAAGAAGTATCAACAGAGTCATACACACACCATAAAAGAATGAGTAATGACCTGTGCAATAGAATAAACTAAATTATTTAAATCAGATGTTTCATCACAAGAAGAAAGTGCAGATAAAACATTCCTCATGCATTCACAATTTTTCAGAACAAATTTTAACATATGAGCCTGACAATTCAAAATTCTGAAAATCAAAGTTGCAGAAGTATACACTTGTTTCCTATACCTATCAATAATTTTCCCATCCTTATCAGAGAGTGTAGGAGTAGAATTAACTAAGCGCTTAACACCAGTGGCATCAACTAAAGCTTTAGCTGCTGGGTGAAGTTTGGGGATAGTGTATAAAAATGAAACGAATGAGAAACTTTAAACATCCTATCTGCCCATTTAGAGGCAACTGGCTGACTATCTTGACAATTTAATACAGGAAACCATGCATCCTTTCAGGCAAAACAAGAGTAATGGGTGTAGATTTTGGAAAATCCTTCATTAACAATTCATAGTATTTTCTGAGGGAGTAAAAAACCTCAGCATTCTCCCACTGAAAACACTGTCACATTCTAGTAGTAGACTCAGGAGCCGAGAAACCTCCATGGGGAGAATAATAAACTGGGTTCTCCTCTGAGTCTGAACCAAAAATCTGAGAAAAAAACACAGTATCTTTCCCTGCATCTTCCTCTTTAGATTCAGAATCTTGAATCTTTTCAGTAAAAGAAGAGTCCTTCTTTTTTTTACCCAAAACTGTTTTACAAGAGGGATCAATAGCCTTAATTAAATCCTGAACCAGACCCAGTAAACTACTCCTATCCAAAGACAGTTGAGGAGGAGTAGATACATCCTTGGTTTTCTGTTTCTTTTTGACAGGAAAATGGAGCCAACCATGTTACTAATGGCAGCTGCTGCTTCCCCAGGGGTGGGCACAAGATTCTGACACAACAGGGAAACATATTCTGTTCTGTCTCTCCCAGGACTGATAAAAGTGGCTTTTCCTTACCCACTGAAGGATTCCCAATAGCCACAGAGTGCATGGCTAACCCCTGGTCCATAGTGGCTATAGGTGCTACACCAGAGGGCTCCAGGATAAAACATGAGTGGCCTGATGTACAACACATGGCCATAGCTGAATTGCGCACCTGTAGCTGAGGCAAATTTCTAGCCTGCTTTCTCTTTTTGTGGCTGGAAGAAGTGACTGTGGGATTAGTAGTCTGTTTCATGGTCAAGCTGAAAATGGTGCCTCTTTCCCAGGGACTGCAAGCAGCAAATGCCAGTAAATACTACCAGGAACTTATCTTTCCAACATAGGAAAACACAAGCTGAACTTTGATCCTTAAAAGCTAAATGAAACCAAGAAAAGAGACTCATGATTTATAGTCCACTGATTTTGCAGGATCTAAAGGAAGCAAATTTAGCTTCTCCAGTTAAAAAAAACTGAAGTTTCAAGAGGACAAAAATATGTCTTTTTGGATGTCTTTGATGCTGAACTCTTTTAAGGAAATTTCTAAGAAGGATTATCTGCAGTCTGAGGGAAAGCAGGACTGCAGATTGAAAGTGAAAATATAAACACTGTACTATGGGATATACTAGGTTATTTTCAAAAAGATGATTGAAATAATCCAGCAGTCTTGGCACTGGAAAACTAAAATGGTCTATACAAGATATGATTTTGAGGTAGCAGATCCCTCTTAGCTTTATTTAGGATTTTCAAAACTTCAGAAGAAAAAATACGGTTTGGAATTAAAATCCTACTCTCCAAGCTAAAATATTAAACATTTTAAGATGGCATGAAGTAATTTCCTTTATTTTTGATGCATTAATGTTTTGCTTGGGAAAAGCTAAAGAGGTGGATGAGAGCAGAATTACATAAGAGAAAACTATTGTTTTGGTCAGGTTGTGGCTACTAATATCAACTTGGTCTAGTATGACTGATATTAGAAGCATTTTGTGAATTAATGGAAATGGAGGGAAGGCATTTTTGATTCCAAGGGAATAATAAATTATCCATCCTCTGTGTGTTTGGATGCTAACCTCCAGAGCAGTCCCTAGACCTTAAGATTTCAACTATCAGTTAGATTCACTTTGGTTCACCCTAGACAGAGATGATCGTAAAGAAAGAATGAGCTGTTCATTTACCACTTTTGTGTCAGGAGCACCGTGACCTCTCTCCTTAGAAATAAGTTGCCCACTCATTGCATTCTTTCAGTAAATAAACTGCCTTCATAAACGCATTTTGTTGAACTGCCTATTTAGTTGTTACACAAGTTTTATATGAACTTGGCAAGACTTTGGATGGTATTTATAAATGCTGGAGTAAAGCAAAGCATGCTGTTCAGTATTGTGGAGTTATGCTGAAAAAAATAGGATTTAAAGACATATATGATTTGGTATTTAGCAGACAGGATTAAGGCTCTGACCTGTAATAAGCTGCTTTCTGTACTCAAGGTTCTAATTTTCTCAGCCTCCATTTGCCTACTGTGTGACTCTGAACAAGTCACTTAACCATTTACTACCCCCAGAAAGAGTCTATAAAAGGACCATATGAAGTTGTGCTCCTCCCTAGTTAAACATAAATGAATAAATAAAAATAAAATTATTAACTTGGCAACAGATCCCATATTTGACTCTGGCAAATTTCACTGGATCACTGATACAAGCAGTTGAAAGAACTATGCATCAGCACCCCATTGTACAGCCTGTACATATGCAGTACTGTACAGTCTGCTCTACTTGGTAAAGTAGGACATGTGGCTTGCTGCTAATTTATTTATTTTATTTATTTTACATTTGTTAACCGGGGGTGTCTGACTGAGCTGAAAAGGCCCTTTTTCAGCAGAATCCTGGGGAGAAGAGCTCCACATAGAAAAATTACTGATACATTTAGATATTTAGACATGATCAGTATATACACAAATTACAACAGACATGTTTTTACAGTGGTATGCAGCACATCAACAGTTACAGTGGAGAGAACAAACAAGAAAATATTAATTCGAAAATAAAGGTAATTAATAGATTTGTGGTGTACAGCTGAAATTTGGAACATAGGTAGAATACATACGTAATACACAGGTACAGTACATACATTGTAGATTAGCCAGCGTTTGTGAGTAAGAGTGAAAACTTTTATCCAAGTACTCTAGGTTTAGTATGTGTACCTCATCTGCTTTCACTAGGCTAGGGAGCAATCATGGCACTGCCAACTTTGCTTGAGATGTTGCCTAATGAGGTTTTTAAAGAAGGCTTTGGACAATGTGTTTTGTATGCTAGTGGGGAGAGAGTTCCATTTTTAGCCACTGAACTACTATATAGTGCATCTCCAAAGCTATTGTAGCTGTTGGTGACTTCTAGTAGTAGCTTGCATGATGATCTAAGAGGCCTTTTGGCTGAGTGATGTTGTACTAGGTTTTTGAGGGCAGGACACTTATTGGGGAGGTAATAGAATGACAGAGGCAGAGCAGATTGTATGTTAGGAGGTTGGGCAGTTCAAGCCAGTGGAGCTGTCTCAAAGCAGTACAGTGATTAGTTCTATATGAGCAATTTACAGCAAAGTGGGCAATTCTGTTATAGCAAGCTTCCATTTTGCTTAGTTCAGTTTTGTTGAGATTAGTCAGAATGGGAGATGCATAGAGTAGGATGGATAGAAGTTGGGAGCGAGCAATGGCTGATGTTGTGTTGCTGGTAAGAAATGGTTTGATACGGTAGAGTGATCCCAGTTTGGTGTGTACTTTTTTAATAGTGTAGTTGAGATGACTATCAAATCTTAGGTGGGAGGCTATGTTTATTCCCAGTAGCTTAGCCTTTGCCACTTGAGCGACTGGAGTAGCATTTGTGGAGTAGATAGTGAACTGACTGTTATCAGTGTTTTTGTTAGAACTGGTTATAATCATAAGCTGAGTTTTCTTTGGATTGAGGATAAGTTGGGCTTTGGTAAGGTAGTTTTCAATGTCAGAGAATGCTAGTTGAGTTGTTTGCAGGAGGGTGGGAATGTTTTGTGCAGCACAGATTAAGGTAGTATCATCTGCATACTGAATGATAGATGCATGCTGTGTGGAGGTATGGAGGTCATTTTGTGAAGATTGTAAATAGTAGTGGTCCTAAGATAAAATCCTGTGGGACTTCTATAGTTATGGCAAGCTGAGGAGAGAGAGAGTTTTCCCATTTCACAGCTTGGTACCTGTCAGTTAAGTAGCTTTGGAACCAGGTAAGAGTGGAATTTGATAGGTGATATTGGTTTAGTTTGATTAGCAGGATTTGGTGCAAGACTGTGTCAAATGTTTTGGACATATCCAAAAAAGAGTTGACACCTGCAGGCCTTCATTTTTGAGACAGTTTACTGTGTCTGTGAAGCAGAGGAGGGTTGTAGTGGTACTATGGGCAGGTCTAAAACCATGCTGAGTAGGTGACAGGATGTTGCTGTCTAGGAGATATTTTAGCACCTGGGTATGGATGCATTTTTCTAGGATTTTGGTCAGGGGGGAGAGTAAAACAATGGGTCTGTAGTTATTAAGTTCAGTGGAGGTCCTGCCTTTATGTATGGGTGTAACATAGGATATTTTTCAGTGTTTGGGCACATAGTTTTCAACAATTGATCTGTTTATGAGAGTGGAGATTGGGATAGCAATAGCATCTGCTGTGAGTTTCAAGAAATAGCTGAGGAGTAGGTCGGCTGCTGTTGATGAGGTTTTTAGTTTGGAGAGCATGCTTTTGATTGAAGTGGTGGAAACTGTTTTGAGGGTAAAGCTTGTATTAGTGTTATTTGAGTTGGGGATAGTGAGGTAGGAACTGTCCTGTGATACTAAGGATAGAAATGAGTTCACAAAGTGGGAGTTGAATTGTGTTTCGATGGGAACTTTAGTGTCAGGGGTGGTTGGTTTGGGGGTAGCCTTTTGGGTGGATTTTAGTAGCTGGTTTACATTTTTCCCAAATTTTGGGGGTTGTCTTGGTATTTAGTTTGTAATGTTGTGTAGTAGGATTTTTTGTCCAGCCTAATGCATTTTTTTGCACAGTTGTGCAGCTCCTGGTACTTAGTTAGGCTTTGTTTTTCTTTGTTTTTTTTGATAGTAAAGCCAGGCAGTGTCTCTGGACTTGAGGATTTGTTTGGTTTCTTTACTAAGTCAGGGGTTTGTAGAGGTTCTAACCTTGATTTTGTGCAATGGAGCGATAATGTCTAGGTGGTGTAGAAATGTTTTGTTGAAATATGCTACAGCCTGGTCAAGTTTGAGGGTTTTTAGGGGGGTCCAGTCACAGTTATAGAGTAAAGTATTGACGTCCTCAGGAGAGAATCTTTTTGTGTTTCTAGTGGATTTATAGTTAGTGGTTTTGCATATGTTTGTTCTAATACGTATAAGGTATATTATGTTGTGGTCACTTAAGGAGTCTGGGAGACTGCCTGTGTGTGGGTACAATGTGGGGTTGTTAGTTAGGACCCAGTCAAGGATGGATTCCCTTTTAGATTTTTTATCACATCTAGCTAGAATTTGGACTAGCTGCTTGTAGCCATGGAGATTTATTAGATTACTTGGTGGTTCTGATATACAGGTGAACCAATCTAGGTTGAAATCCCCCAGAATAAGGGTTTCTTGTGAGTATGTGGAAGAACACCAGGATAAGAAGTCTTCAAGGCTAACAGGTGTATTACCAGGTGGAATATAGATGACAATTGTGGTGATGACCTTTTTAGGGTGAAGTTGAATTTGTGAGATAAGTATGTCCTAATTATTGGGGAAGGGTAGGAGTTTGGTAATGGATGTACAATTAAGTTGGACCTATACATTAAGGCAGTTACGAAGTGGTCTGTCTTGTCTAATGATATTGTAGGTGGTACGGAGAACTTCTGAGTTAGCTATGTTTTTATTTAGCCAGGTTTCTGTTAAAACAACTATGTCTGGGGAGTAGTGTGATATTGTGGCCTGGAGTTCAGGTATTTTATTTTTGATACTTCTAATATTAATATTTAGCATTAAAAGATGATTGGTTTTGCTGCTGTTGTTGATTTGCCCAGGGAGGAAGATACTGGGGGTGTTATTTTCTGAGATTTGTGTTGGAGCAGTTTATGTTGGACAGGATGGATTTGGGCCTGGGTTGGGGTGGATATCCTCACTTATGGTGAGCCTGGTGTTAAAATGGTGAAAGCGATGTTGGAGTTTGGTGATGAGTGTGAGAAAGTATTGTGTTTTTTTGGAGTAGGAATAAGAGCATATGTGTTAATTCTGAATTGGTATGTTATGTAGTTCTTGAACAATTGTGGGCAGATATTATTATAATGTGAAATGTCTGTATATGAGAGTGCATAATATAGTGTTGTGCTACTAAGTTTAGGGATATTGCTAGAGTGATAACTGGTGGAGTTATAAAGAATTATGACAAGACAGACTAGACTTAGTTGTGTGATAATCATGGTTATAAAGTTAAAGTTGGTTCTAGGTGGAGGTCTGGATAGGAATTATAGGGTTGCACTATATGTGGATGGGTAAGTAGTGTGGGGTGATCTAAATATTGCCTAGTGGGAATGAGAGTGGTTGGGAGTATTTTGTGGTGGAGCAAGGTGGTGTGGTGTAATGTGATCTGACTTGAGGAGCTGTGATTGGTGGAGGTGATGTGAGGTTGAGCTGTGGGTCTGGCTGTGATTACTATAAATGTAGAGGTAGTGGGGGTGGGAGGAAATTGGGGTCAGGGCAGGGAAGCGGAGAGAGCCCGAGCATTAGCAAGGGTGAACAGAGCGGGGCAGAGCCCACCAAGACAAGAGTAATGGGCAGCAAAAAGTAAGCGTTACTTTACAAATCTGAACACTTTAAACAAATTCCTGAGGTCTAATGGCTTGCCAGCAAGCAGAATTCAATTGCTGAAGAGCACTTGTGTTCTGGTGAGAGACTAGTAATTTAAAGATGGCTTCATGCTCAGCAGAATTCTAATATAGACTTAGTATTGGGGGATGGGGATAGCACAAGGGGTGTAAACCAGGTGGAATGCAAAGAAACCAGCAAAACCGGAGAGGCAATCAGTGGAAATCTATCAGTGAAGGCCTCAGAGGAGGGAAGTAATAATTCAAACTTTAAGTAAAGTGAAGGAGAGAAGAGACAGCAAAGTTTATTAAGGTTGGGAGTGTGTCTTCCCATTGACTTGCTTATTAGTAGCCAGTTTGTGCACAGATTACAGTAGGGAGATACATTAGTAATGAAGGGGAATGTATAGAGATGTAAATAAACAGGTGGGCCTCAAGTGCTACAAACTAAGGCAGAAAGCACTGAGAGGGATGCTTGGTGGTTAATTTAATCAAAGAGATCTGAATTAAGTGTATACTGTCTATTGGACAGTTAGGATTACTGCACTAGCTGGGGGGGGGGGGGACACAAGGCTACAACAGTTAGTTTCATTAGCACGCTGAGAACTACTAAGATATACTGCTAATGTTACAGCTTCACTCTCATAAAACATACAAGTATAATGGCTGGGTGGACTGACCCTGCTCTTGAGGCTCAAAATGTATATCCTTGTTTAGTTTTGCAGTACTGATTCCTTCTTGTACTGTTTGGGTAGGGTGGTAGCCACAGACTGCAGAGTTGCTTGAGTGTGCTCCTGCTCTTGAGGCTCAAAATGTATATCCTTGTTTAGTTTCGCCGTACTGATTCCTTCTTATACTGTATGGGTGGGGTGGTAGCCACAGACTGCAAAGTTGCTTGTTAAAGTAGGGCATGTGGCTTTCTGCTGTTTCCCTTCTGAAATCAATAGATGCAGTAGAGTTTATCCCAGCAGACACTTCTGCTGCTCGGATTGTAAGTTACATATTACAGCACTGCATAAATCACTGCACTATTTTACTTTTGAAACCACAAGGTCATCGATGACATACAGAGACTAAATGTATTTAGGCCATGCACATAGTCTGCTACATTTGTATGTAGCTCATAAATCCCATTTCTGCTTAGTTGTGAGCCACTGTGCAGCAAAGCAGCAATGCTTTCTGAATCGCTTTTCCTTTGTGTAGTACCAACGACTGTACAAAGTGCCCTTGTGTAGTACATGCATTGGTGGATACCTTCTTTGTTCCACTTACTGGTTGCTGTACCTCATTAGTGTAGCATTGTCTGCACTAATCTGAAAAGGTATTGCAGAAAAGTGTCTTGAAAGGAACTCATGTCCTTTCTATTACCTACCTCTCTTTTATAATGATGTGAAGATATTTTGTCTTCTGGAGACCAGTAGATCTACAATGACAATTTTTTGAAATGGGATCACTATGTGCAATTCAGTGAGTATGGAATTTTAAGAAGTAGTGTTTCCCCAAAGACAAATTATGTGGAGTCATTCACCAAAGCCATCCCTTCTTTCCTAAGTGCAATGTTGATATTTCTGATTCAAGAATTTTTGCATGATTCCACATTTTATTTTATACTCACTGATGTTTTCTCATATGGAGTCTTTCATAATGAACCAGCAGTATGCAGGAAGATATGTAATCCAGAGCTTTGAGTATCACCGCCATAAGTTTCTCCAGAAATTGGCAAGAAGGCCACTTTTTTTTTGGAAAGAGAGAAGACAACTTTCAGTTCTTGTATTGGAAAGCCGATACTTGGAGCAGCAAATGATTTTGTGTAAATTTCTAAATGGGAAATGACTGTAGATAGCCTCCACATCTAACCTTACCTTGCCACAAAGACATTTCCTATAAGTGGCAGCAAAATTTTCAGAGTTATAGCTTTAACTTGTTTGGTATTATGAACTGATTCAGCTTGGAAAGATCGAACAGTGGTTTCCATTTTTTGTATTTTTGGAAAGTGAAAATGTTATTTTTTGGTGGTATGAATCCAATGAGTTTCAATAAAAGTTGTTTGATTAAATGTAAAGCAATCCCCAACCTGGTGAGTCATTGTCTGATGGACTGAGGAAATAGCATATGCACTTCAACCATGTAAAAGCCTTTTGAAGCTGCCCAAAGATCTAAGCAACTGCAACAACAAAGAACTGATATGATAATAAAACCTTCCTAGGAAAATAGGTAGGAATGAATTAATCATAAGCGGCTGAGGTCTTCAGGTTTTCCTCGTTGTGGCTGCTGTTGAACCTTCCTTTGATAACCAACAGACAAGGCTGCTACAGTCTGCTTCTACTTGTATTATCTGTGTTTCAGCAATAGCTGTTTCCTCTAAAAATGCCTTTTACTAACCGAGAAGTTTTTGAAATGCAGTCATGTAGATATGTAATTTATAGCTTTAATTGATAGACTGGGGGAAGCTAAAACTTTCTTGACATATTTATTTAATACAATATATCCCCAGTCAAAGTACAATAAAGATAGAATAAATGTCTGTGTGATGCTAGCCAATATGTATGAAACTGGCTGGACCAGCTTTAAAATTCTTAACATTATCGCAGATTGTTTACAGGAGCTCATATATACCTTGTCTACTTTGGCTAAGGCTGGCACTTGATTGCTGGAATTATATTACATTAAATTTGCTTCATGTCATAATGAGACAATACGCCTATGTATTGTGCCCATTTTCTTGTATTTAACATTCAACCCTCTCTCTGTCTTTACCTTTCCCCTAACTATTTTTTCACCTATTCGATTTCTGCTTTAATGCCTCTGTTGACTTCCTCTCTGCTACCCATTCTGTTAGTCTATTTTAGCTCTGTGTGAAGAAATGTTTTAGATCCAACCTCTCCATTGGCACAGAGACAAGAAGCCCTTTCTGTGACCAAGGCAACTTGAGTATGTATAGAGCAGAGGCTTAGCACCTGCTGGACTACAAATGGGGAGGAGAGAAATGATGAGGATCAGCCTGGTCATCTCTTCCTGAGGAAGGGAAGGGGACAGGCAGGGATGGCACACAACCATGCCAAGTGAGAGCCAGTGTTGATACCAGAGTCATGCAGTCTCACAGTGATTGTATGCTGAAGATAGGAACCATGAGGGACATGTCACACATGCTCCCTGTGATATCAGCACAGTGATTCTGAGGGGGCAGGACTTAAGACGAAAGCACTGACACAGCAGCATACGAGATGCTGCTTCTGTAGGTAATCTGACTCCTGGATGGTTCCACTGAAAATGAGGTATAAGAAATCAGACAGGGGTGTTTAGCAGTTGATGGCCAAGCTGTAGAGCCAGGGGAATCCCCAAATAAAAATAAATACTTTAGATCTAGGAAACAGTTGGTCACTAAAGTCTGCTGTCTGTGTCCTGTCCTCCCACCCTATTGATCCCATTACATCTCTATGCCTTGATCTTTTACACCCATATCATGTCCCCCAGTTCCTGACTTTTCCAGTTTCCAGTGAGAAGAAATCTCACTCATCCAGTCTCTGTTGATAACATTTCCCCTTCTTCCCCTTCATAATTCTGATAATTTTACTTTTGAATAATTTTGGCAGCCTCATATCCTTTCGTTTGTATGACCTCCAAAATGGTCTACTCTACTCAGGGTGTTGTCTACACAACAGAGCAGAGTGAATCCTTACCTCTTCTTTCAGAATCTGACCTATTAAAGATGCATTCCACAATTTTGTTTGTTGCTGTTGTTGCCCTCTCACTCTGCTCCTTTCAGGTTCATTCCACATGTAACAAATGAATCTAAATACTATTCTTGCTGTTATGTCATTAGTTCTGCTCTCACAAGTGATACCCCACACTATGGTTCTTGCAACCCAAGTGTATTATTCTGTGTTTATTTCCAATGAGCTTCAAATATCTACTTAAATACCCCTTCCAAATCCTTCTCTAGGGTCTTCATCTATCCTCCTCTGAGACTTTCAATCATCTTTATTGAATCATCACATGGGGACAAATACATTTTATAGAAAAAAAAACATACCATAGTAACAGTTCCATTATTACGTATCATGCAGTATAGGTATGTTTTCATAGGATCAGGCCTTTATAAGCCTAGCCAAGAGTTTAGCCCATGTTTAGATAAGTCAGCACCCAAAGCTCCTGTCCAGCAGAGACACAGGTAGAATCCCAGTGGTGTATTTTCTGTTTCCCATCCAGTTATCCAGGTTGCACTTGAAAAGGGATAATGAGGTACTCTGCTTGATGTGGAGAAGGGAGTTGTCTATTCCACAGATGGGGGAGTCTCTGGGATACAAATCTGTCCTGCCAAAAAGTCCTATTGATGTAACAGACCAGGTTGAGGTCGCGCATGTAGGTTACTCCAGTGGAGCTTGACTTGCGGATATGCAGCAGTCCCATCAAGGCGGGGTCTGAGATTGCTTTGTATGCCAGACAGAGGTCACCTCTGAGGAGTGTGTATGAAACTGAGTAGAGAGACAGGGCTTTTAGCCTATCTGTATAGGGTAGATGTTTGAGGCCCTGGATTTGTCTGGTGAGGAACCTCTGTGGTCTCTCCAGCTGTTGCATGTGTTTTGTGAGGTACATGCCGAAGGGGGCATTGTACTCAATAACTGGCCTTATAAGGGAAGAATACAGGGATGTTATGACCTCTTTGTCCCACGATGAGATACCCTCATTTATGAGGTGCATCATATAGAAAGCTTTCCATACAACAGAAGCAACATGGTGCTCAAAAGTTACGTTCCTATCAACCTTGGTGCCCAAATCCTTCATGACTGATTGTGTTCTTAGGACATTGTTATTAATGTGATAATATGTAGAGACATCACTCTCCCCAAAGGGATGATGATGCATTTTTTGACATTCAGCTTGAGGCCATGTTTCTGGCACCAGTCATTTGTTTGGGCGAGACCCTCTTGGAGGACATCCACATCACTTGGGGAATTGATGACCACAACCAGCTTGCAGTCATCTGCAAACTTGGTCAGTCATAGCCCACTGGTTTTGGCCTGCACCTCAGAGAAGTATATCCTGAATAACAGAGGCCTCAAGACCAATCCCTGGTGTACGTCACTTGTTACAGGTCTACTGCTTAAGGTGGCTTCTCCTATTTTGATTAGCTGGGTTCTATCAGTGAGCCAGTTTGCTAACCATCTGATAACATATGGATTGATACCTAGTTGAGAGAGTTGTCTACTATGCCTGAGTGGGGAATAGTGTCAAAGGCCTTGGCCAGGTCAAGGTAGGTGGTGTGCACCGTCTTCCCCTCATCCATGGTTTTGGTGACTGTCTCAAAAAAGTTGACCAGATTTGACAGACATGACCTCCCCTTGACAAAGACAAACTGTGTGGGGTCAAGTGTTTGGAGGTTGCCAATGCCCCTGTTAATGAGGTCCATGATAATCCATTCCATGGCCTTGCAGATCAGGCTAGTTAGACTGACGAGTCTATAATTTCTCAGATCGGTGGATGCTCCACCTTTGTGCAAAAGGATGACAGTGGCTGTTCTGCACTCGGCTGGGACAAAGCCGGTACTCAGGCTTTGGTTAAATAGGGTGCCTAATGGTGCTGCAAGTTTATGCCTGAGTTCATGTAGGATGCAGCCTGGGATGTTATCGGGTCCCATGGAGGCTGTATTTTTTGCCTTTGAGAAGGCAGTAATGACCTGTTCCCCTAGAGATAAGGGGAGGGGGATAGGTACTGGGAATGTCATGATTTACTTATGGGGAGGACAGAGGGGTGAAGTTTTCACTGACTCTGTCAGCCAGTAGGTTGGCTATATCTACAGCATTTGTGTATGTGGTGTCATTGACCACTAGTTCAGAACAGATTTGGGTGCTTCCTTTGAGGTTGCGGACATATGTGAAGAAGGTCTTATGACTGTCTTTAGTAGATGTGGCCAATTTGGAGTCGAAGTTGGCTTTAGAGGATTTCACTAGTGCTCTTATTTGCTTGTTCAGGCTAAGGAAAGATTGCTTCCAATTGGGCACCTGCTTCTTCTTGGTCCTGGACAGCAATTTTTTTTCTTTTTGTTATATGAACTATTTATTGCAGATGTCCACCAGACAGGTTTATTCTTTCTTGCGGAGAATGATTTTTGTCCTGTCAGGTATTCCTGATTTCATGCATCTATATAAGTGATCATACAGTACTTTGGTGTAGATTTGGACATTTGTGTCAGTTTCAACAGAGGGGAGGGGGCTGTGAAGCTGTTTATACCATCCCTCAGGAGGTTGTAATCAGCTTTGGAGAATTTTTTTGTTTGAACCTAGCTAGAGGGGGATCAAGGGAGATGCTGACTTTGAAATTGACCACTTTATGGATGGATTTTACCAGGGAGGATGATACTATAGGGCTGCTGCAGTGGTTACTCATGTTGGTTAATACCAAGTCCAAGATATTATCACCTCTTGTGGGGTATCAACTAGCTGTCCCAAGGCATTTGCATTGATAAAATCAAGGAATCTCTGGGCATTTGCTTTCTGGCATGAGTAGCTTTTCCAATCTATGGTTGGGTAGTTAAAGTCGCCCAGGATCAGGGTAAAGGATTGAATCTTGACAGATTCAAAGAGGTCCAGATAGGTGGAGTGGGCATCCTGAGTCAAATTTGGGGGCCTGTAGCTAGCTATGATTTGAATAGGGGTCTTGTCAATGGTTAACTGCACCTGGAGTGTCTCCTGCATGTCATACTTTTTGACCAGCCTGGACGTGTGTGTGTCTTTAATATACATTGAAATTCCACCTCATTTGGCTTTGCTGCCCACAGTTTGGGGTTTGAATGTATGATAGGAGGATAGGATGAGTAACCAGGTAAGGCTGGGGTGCTTTCAGCAGTTTTGAACCAGGTTTCTGTGACTGCACAGATGTCAGCTACTTCTGAGGTTGAGAATGCTTGCAATGAGTGCAGTTTCATGTTTAGACTTCTAGCGTTTAGCAGCATGACCTTTAATTTACAGTTCATTGAAATTATTATATTGATTTTATTGACCTCAGGAGTTTCCCTAAAAAAGGCACTATGGGGGAGGCAAGAGCCTTTGCCAGAAGCCTGAAGCCCAAGTGAGACAGATGCAGACCATCTCTAGCAAAGCATCGTGGTCTATCGATCATATCTTCCCAGGCTGTCAGGTATTGGATCCCCCTGGAATGACACAAGAAACTAAGCCAATTGTTAAAGTCAATCATTTTCTGTTTGTATTGAGGCATCATTCTGGGTGACGGCAGGATGCTGCTTAAGGCTAGGGACATACCTGCCTGGGACACATATTCAGTAAGCTCAATCATGTCTCTCTTCATATAGTACAGGGAGGTACGTCTCAAGTCGTTCACCCCAACATGGACTATGACAGAGTCATAACAGTACTTGTTGTTGAGAGACATGATTGTGTATGTGATATGGCGGATTCTGGCACCTGACAGACAACTAACCTTGACTTTCTCCTTATCCAGCCTGGTAAGAGACACATCTGTGTGTCTCACAATGGAGTCTCCTATGACTAATATGTTGGATTTATGGTTAGGCCTTTGTGGTTGTGAGACACAGGTGTGTGGACTATGCATGGTATGTACTGTGGAGGGTTATGGAGTTCACATTTTTTCTTTTGCCTCTGAGGTCTCCTTCGTTTGGGTATGTTTTTGTTGAGAACCTCCACATATGTGGGTGTGTGTTGTATAGCTGAGGGTGGTGTTTGAGGTGTAGTGATTGTGCTGATAACCATATCAGTATCAGATATACTGGTTTGTGAGGGAGAGAGCATAGACTCTAGGCTCTTAATGTAATTGTATCTCTCACACATTGTGTTCCTAGGTGGAAATAGCAGATGGTTGTCCATGTACATGAGGCAGTTGCTACACTGCCTCAGGATACCCATATCAACCAGGCTGGCAGGAGAAACTGTAGGAAATTGTCCATCCATATTTGTCCAAATCTGGGGAAGCGAGGGTAGGGAAAGCTAAGGGGAGGTCCTAAAGCCCAAGTGCTTAGACCAAAACTAAGAGGTTTAGAATAACACTTAACAATTTAAATAGGCTAAAAACAAGCAGTAATAAATGCAGCCAAAAAGATGCAATTAAACACTTTAGAGAACAAGTAGCTGAAAAAGCAAGATGGGGTAATAGAGTAGGAGGAGGAAACACAAATACTGTAAAAGCAGCTGAATTTTTTTTTCTTTTTAACAATTTTCATTCACTCCAGCATTGCATACGTTGCTCAGTTCTTGTCTTCCCTTATGCCTCACCCATCTTCCAGAACATTATTGTGCATGTATTGTTACCACAAACATCCATTTATTTATATTTGCATCTTCCCTTTTCTAAAAATCCTAGCTCCACTTCTTTTATCTCCTGTACAATATTCAGTGCTTCAGTTGCATTCGGTTTAGATTTTGATTTCCATTTCCTAGTAATTGCTTTTCTGGCAACCAATAGCATTAAACATAGCAAGGCCTTACTATAACTAGGCAATTCAAATCCTATATCCTAGCTCAAGAGAGTCATTTCCTTAGTTCCAGCTATTTTTTCCCTCAACATTTCTAGTAAAATTCCCTACAGAGATCTTTTAAAATCTTCCAACTTGTTACATTAATGTGCATCTGTCTTTGTGTCCCCAGCAAAGATGTTGTTCCTGTTCTCTATTTCCGATGATGTGTTTGAAACAAACATACTGATAAATACTGCACTTTTCTTGTTCCTGACATAATTCCTTTCACTATAGTTCTCTACCTCATAGCTTTTAGCCTTGCAGCAAGCTGGTTCCTCTGCTGTAGGTCCACCACCTACCCATCCATTTTGTTTCCTTTCAGATACCAATACTAGCCAGTCAAAGGCCTTGTTTCTATTGACCACTATCACCACCACCATCTGACGTTCAGTCTGTCCTGTGCAGCGTCTCAGAAATCACTTGATCACTGTTGTTAGAGTGCAAACAATGATTACTCAAGATCCTTGGGCACCACGTTTGAGGACTGTGAGACTACAGAGGGCTTTAGCTACATATGAGAGCGCAGGAGGCTTCTTCATCTGCAATTTGTGCCATTAACACATGGGCTATAAGTAAGATTAGAGAAGGCTTGACTACCAAGCTTTTCTTTAGGCACCCAACTCTCAATCTTTCATAGGCTCCTGAGAGCACCCCAGCACTATCAGGTTTTACCTCATATCATGCATTCCGGCCACAAAACCCGGACAATACCAAGAAAGGAGGAGGGGTATCCATATTCATCAAGGACACCCACACCTCAAGATTGGTGGCATCGCACTATGCATCGGAAACCATCCAGGTGCAATTAACCATAGGCAAGGCTGCTCTGCAAATTGTAGCATGTTACAGGCCACCCTCGCAAACTCAGGAACCTCACATGGCCTTCTTGAAAACACTGGAGGATAAATGTATCTCGAACACCATCATACTAGGTGACTTCAACTACCCTAATATAGACTGGGAACACTACTCAAGCCCAAACACTCTAGCCCAAAAGTTCCTGGAATTCATAAACTCAAATGCCATGGAACAACTAGTCACCATCCCCACAAGAGGAGAGAACATACTTGATCTCATCATCACGAACATGGGAGCACAATGTTCAACGCCAGAAGTATACCCCTCACTGGTGAGATCTGATCACAAACTAATCTCGCTGGAGGTCCTCATCCCGCCCCCACCAGAAAAGAAAAAGACCACAGTAAAGAACTTCTCGAAAGCCGACTTCACACTTCTAAAGACTAGTGTGGTCTCCTTTAAGGCCCCTGAGCCGGCGGTTAACATTACTCAAACCGCTGAATCACTTAAAAATGCCTTCTACCAGCACCTGCAGGGCTGCATGGATCAGGCAATCCCAAGCAAAACAAAGACTCTTTGTACCAAAGGCAAGCGTCCAGTCTGGTGGACCCCAGCCATAAACAAACTCTACAATAAAAGGAGAAAGCTACTACAAGATAGAGCAAAATCCTTAAAAGGTAAGACACCGCTGATCACTATAAGTAAAAAGCTAAGAGCTCTCATAAAATCATCCAAAGCTAATTTTGAGAAAAAATAGCTAAGGACTCTAAAGACAACCATAAAGCATTCTTTAGCTATGTCAGAAACCTAGGAGGAAACTCCCAGATATGCTCAGAATTAGTTCAAAATGATGTGAAGATTACTGATCCTACAGACATTGCCAACATACTGGCTGACAGGTTCAGTGCAAACTTCTCCCCACCCTCCCTGCCTAAAGAAGAGATATCTATACCAAATGATTGTAGCCCCCCAAACATCTCCAACGCTCAGGTGAGAACTGCTCTCTCCAAGGCAAAGAACACAGCATCCATGGGACCTGATGGTGTCCTCGGCTGTGTGCTCCATGAACTCAACGAGGAATTAAACCCACAGTTAGGACAGCTGTTTAATCTTAGTCTCACCTCCGGATACGTACCCAGGGAGTGGCGCACAGCGACTGTGGTCCCACTCCACAAAGGCGGTGCCTCCACCGACCCTGGAAATTACCGTCCCATTAGCTTGACAAGCCTGATCTGCAAAGCCATGGAAAGGATCATAATGGATCTCATAAATAAAGACATAGGGAATTTGCAGACTTTGGATCCAACCCAGTTTGGCTTTGTCAAAGGCAGATCATGCCTTTTAAACTTGGTTGACTTTTTCGAAACAGTCACCAAGGCCATTGACAGGAAAGGCAGTCCATACAGCCTACCTAGACCTGGCGAAGGCTTTCGATACAATACCCCACTCGGGTATCATTGAAAAACTCATCAACTTAAATGTAAACCCATACATTACAAGATGGGTTGCAAACTGGCTGAGTGACAGAACCCACAGGGTCAGAGTTGCTGGCGCCATGTCAGACTCTAAGCCTGTCACAAGTGGTGTCCCACAGGGCTCAGTCCTGGGCCCACTCTTGTTTGGCATCTACTTTTCTGAAGTACAAGCAAACACAGGAGGGTTATGGCTGACAAAGTTCACAGATGACTGCAAACTGGGCGCCATAGTTGAGAACACATCCGACACAGATATCCTTCAGAAGGGTCTCACAGAAACGGATAACTGGTGCCAGAGCCATGGCCTCAAGTTAAATGCCAAGAAATGCATAGTCATACCCTTCGGGAAAAATAAGGTTACCCCTAGCTACCATATAGGTGGCAATCCCCTGAACACAGAAGAAGTTATTAGGGACCTGGGAACCCAGGTTGACAGTAGCCTTTCATTCGACACTCATATTGCTAAAGTAGTTAGGAAGACCTTCTACATTGCCCACCTTATCATGAAGGGATTCACATCTAGAACACAGGAAGTCATAGTCTCCTATACTCATCACTCATCAGACCAATGATCGAGTACAATGCCCCATTCGAATGTATCTGACCCGACACTTGCAGCAGCTGGAGAGGCCACAAAAGTTCCTCACCAAAAGGATAAAGGGTCTCAAAATCTGTCTTATGCTGCGACTGAAAGAACTCCAGTTATATTCAGTTGTGTACGCTTGCTCAGAGGTGACCTATGCCTGACATACAAGGCCATGTCAAACCCAGATTTGATGAATATGCTTCATCTCAAAAAATCTAGATCCCTCAGAGCCACAAGGGCGGGTGACTTAAACCTCGACACGGTTATTAATAGGACGTGCTGGAGGGATAGATTCATCACCCAAAGACTCCCTATGCTGTGGAACAAAATCCCGGTTTATGTGAGGCAGAGCACCTCACTGGCCTTGTTCAAGAGGAATCTTGACCAATGGATGGGAGATCGCAGATACACCCCAGGGGTTACCTCAGTGTCACTGCTCGACAGAGGCACAGCTAAATAATGGGCATAGTTTCTCCAAACTAAGGGGTGGCGTAAGCAACAAAACTATGGGCTAGGCTAATAAATGCCCTCGGGCAGATAGCCTAGTATGAACCTATGAACCTATGAACCTATAGTAATCACAGTAAATGTTAAGTTAATTTAGAATCCAGTCATAAAAGTGTAACAGGTTTAACTTATAGCTCCCTCTGACTAAACAATGGCTGCTACCTTGGATATTTTACACCAGCCTCTGATCTAGTGACAATATCCATCAAAAAGCCTGCTAGCATATGGGTCACATTTCTGGGGACTTTGGGAGCTAGTTCACCGGATTATTCTGCTCTAGTATCCATGCAAAGAGCCAGTTTCACCTTTACCTCCTTTCTCACTGTAAGTTATAGATCTCCCCACTCTTCCCTGCCTCCCTCAACATGCTATCCTCTCCTTGCTTCATTCATTACCTGTGTTTCTCCAGTCTTCTGTGATCTCCCTCACATCTTTTCTAAGTCTTGCTAGGTCTGGCCCTCCCTTCTTCCTTTCTGATATATACCCAAAATGTCCTTGTTTCCCTTCCTGAGCCCTTATGGCAATTGCCTTTAATTTGATGCTAAGAATTAGCGTCTGACAAGTAATTAAATATGTAGAATAATGTGGGTTTAACAATGTGGTTTCTTCAACCTCATCATTGTATGATACCACTTCGTTGGGGATAAGATGCTTCTGATACTTCATACTTCAACAAAAAAAAATGTCCAAGCAATTATTGAATTTAGCAAATCTAACATCCTCAAGAACATTTCAGAGAACTGAAGAAATAGGTCTGTAGTCTTGGAAAAATCTATTTTCATGACAAGGAATTCCTCATCATCATCAGAAGAGGGGAAAAGGTAGATCTGCTGTTTGCTTGCCTTCCCCTGCCATTGATGGTAGGGGTGAAAACCCTATCACTTGTCAGACAGCTTAAGAGGGTGTTGGCAGTCAACATATAACAAATTGATTTTTTTTTCTGTCTTTAGTAGTGTTTTAAAATAATTCTTGGAAAATGTTCTGTAATTAAATGGATGGGGTAAAGTAAGTTGTGAAGACTGAAACATAACATACATTTATGAATGTCTACAGAGAGGCACTCTGGATCCCAAACAGATTTTGTCAGCTTGTGTACCGGCAATATAAATTTCTGTGACACCAATGCAGGTACCTACAGGTTAGCCAGATGCTTAATCTAGTAATTTAGCACAGAGACTGATAAAGGTGAGTTTTTGGACCAAGTTATAGCAACCAAAGGTTTAGCCACCTCCTTGGTGGAACTGAAAGTGGACTTTTCTTTATATTTCGCTGGTATTCTGTTTATTAGATGACTGCTGTCATATCTCATCCATTCCTGCTACAGAAGAATGAAGGGAATAATTTTCATTTCTTCTTGCATATCATTGGACAGCTTTTTGTGACTTTCTTTCAGTTATGTATGAATGTAAAGCCCTAAGTCTTGTGGTTTTGTTACAATGTATATGTGTTTACCACAGGCACTTTTATTTAATGATAATGATGTAGAAGATGTACGTTCTGAGGAAAGTGATTTACTGATTTTAATTATATAGGTCTTGTAATGTTGGGAAATGCAGCATAAGTAGAGGCCAAACAAATGACAAATGAGCTTGCAAGTGGAAAACGTAGGGAAAACATAGTCAGTAGAATAACCTGTAGAGGAATGAAGAAAGGAGGCAGACACATGCCACTGCTATTTATTTATGGACCTCAAGCCATCACACACAGGTATCTAAGCTGGTGCTAGACCTACAGTGGTTTACTATGGAAGACAAAACACCTGTATTAAAAATGGCACAGTTTGCTAACAAACATGGAGTACTTTCTAAGGAGGGCATAATTCTAAGCCACAGCTGTACATCACAATATCTAGGATTCAGAGAAATTCTCTCCACTCTAGCTAATTGGAGAATATGGGTTGGTCAATTAGCACAACAGAGAGAATCTCCAATTAAGAGATACGGTAAAGCTGTAGAGAGAAACAGGGTACCAAACACCCTTACTCTAACAGTACCAGTATTCATACAAATTATGTCTTGAGAGTTGTGTTTTTTTTTTTTTTTTGCTTTATTTTTTAGTGCAACCAATTTAAAATTCCTTTTTCATTTGGTTTATTTAGTCAATGAAATTTGTTTTCAGTAATAGACATGTTAGACTGGTCTTTTAGATGTGATATGTATCAGCAATTTATGTGTACACATACATACACATACACAAGCGCGCACACACACACACACACACACACACACACACATATATATATATATATATATATTGTTTTAACACCTCAGTAGATCAACATACCACAATGTCTATAACAAGAAGGTCAAATGCAAAAGGTCAACATATATAAAGGTCGACAGTTGTGCGAGATTGACAATTCCTGTGTGAGAGAACATTCCCTTTTCCCAGGGCTTGTGTGATCTCTAAGTTATTACGTATAAATGTCCTTACATTCACTGCTGCAGTATTCTTAATTATACGAGATTCCCTGCCACGGAAGCCCATAGTCTGGCCAGTTTTCCAAAGACTTCTGAATTTAAATAGTATGCCGAATGTCACCATATGCTCCCTGTGTAACATAGGTGGCATTCAGGCTTACTAAAAACAGAACTTCTTTGCTGCCAGTCTGAAGGTATCTTTTACACTGTCGGTCAGTTTACCTGCATCTGTTTTCTGCCAGTTGAATACAATTTTGTACACCAGTGACTTCCTATGCCTGTTTGCAAGATAAGTGCCCCACTGGGGATTTTGCTTTTTCTTATTTTTTTTGTGTTCCTTGAGGTTAATGTCATCCAGGAAGGGTAAATTTCAGTGCGGGAGACAGATTCCTCATAGAGACCACCACAATAAGTTTCTTTTTTGCTTAGGTGCTTCTCCTGACCATATGTCTTGTTCTATATGTCAGACATTTGTTCCAAAAACCCTTCACAGTAGACTCTCTTTCTTTTCCTTGTATCTTGAGAACCAGTGTCTTAAGCTACTCGCTACAGATACTATGGAAGGAATCTCCAACCCAGAGAGTCAGCCATCAGGGAAAAAAAAGGTGAAAAAGGTAGAACCAGAATCTTCCACTGTCCAGTCTCTGCCAGGTGTTTCTCCCGAGGTCATTATGAACCCAGAGGCTCACCCAGCTATGTTGTTGGATTTCTCTGTAGCGACCATGTTGGAGGTTGGTGAGGATCTGGCTAGCAGCATGTCCGAAGAGGCTTTGCAGGCGTCCATCTCAGATGTTCAGAGGGAACCACAGTTGATTTTCTCTGAGGGGCCTAGGGTAGTTCCTCAGTTTTTAGTCGGAAAACAAGCTCATGCTATGGTTCTTAACTGTCGTCCTGGATCTGAGACTTCTCAGGACATTCTCTTAAAAGAGAAACAAAAAATTAAACATGTTTCTTCTGCTTCTAGGGATCTACAAAGTGAGTGGCAGGCTTTTACTTGGGGGTTATTTTCTGCCTTAATGTCCATAAAGCCTCCTCATGGAGTTTCAGCTCCTGCTCCTCCTTGGTCCTCTACTCCTCTTAAAAGACCTAGAGACCAGGATTCTTCTGTGGATGACTTGCATTCTGCTGATGGATCCCTAATTTATTCTACTCAAATTCCTTCTCCTTTGGACTATGGGTCAGAAAAGTAGGAATCTATTAGTTCTGTCTTCCTTTGGAGGAAATTTCCTTTGGGGACACACTTCTAGGATGATGGATGTTTTAAGTGGGATTGTACTCAGGTCTCTGATATCCATAAGAGGTACTATGAGTTGCTGCAGTTGGAATCTTCTAAACCTGCAGCTATTTTTTCTGTCATGGCTGCATTGCTGGATGCATTCTCCAATGCCTTCCACGTGCCTCATCCACCTCACCCCCCCCCACCCTGGCTCCCAAGTAGCCTGATAAGTTTTATAGGGCTCCTGACAATTGTTCTTTTTTATATAAATGTCCTGCTGCTGACCCCTTGGCCCGTAGCCTCTAATAAGCCATTTCAATTGCTTCCTTTGCCCAAGTTATTGCCTTCTGACAAGGACAGCAGGACTATGGACAGTCTGGGTAAAAAGGTTTACACTTCTGCTATCCTAGCTTTTAAGGTTATTAATTATTAGACCCATATGTCTAGGTATATGTTGTCTCTTCTTTCTCAGGTCTGTCAACTTATTTCTGATTTTCCAGACTCTGAAGGTAAAACTTCTGTTCTTTCCTTGATAGGGACTTCTTCTCAAGTCATTCATCATTCTATTAAATGTAGTTATGATGCGGCGAATGCCCCTTCTAGGGCTTCTGTTTTTGGTTCAGTTACGAGAAGGTATTATTGGCTTAGGCTTCAACCTCTTCCTGATAATATTAAAGCTAAGCTGATGGATGCTCCACTGGATTCTAAACTTTTGTTTGGGGAAGCTGCTGCTGGTTTGTTTAAGTCTCTTCAGTAAAAACATAAAGCCCCATGGGAGCTTAAACATGTGTTTGCTTCTCCTGTGCCTAAATTTCAGATAAACTAACCTGCTAAGCCTGCCTTTGTTTGTAGGCAATCCTGACCTTCTACTAAAGGTAAGAAGGGTAACAAATGAACTCCAACTGCTAAGGATACTCAATTTTTGGGGACTATGAAGCATTCCTTTCTGGACAAACCAGACGTTGTATGACCATCCATTCCTTCCCAGCCATATTCCTCTTTCTATTTCTCTTTCCGTTTGGCTTCAGATCACTCAGGATTCTTGGGTTCTGTCAATCATTCATCAAGGATATTCATGGTGTGGAAATCCCGTCCTCCATTTATGGGCATTCCTCAACCTCCTTGGGAACATCTTCCCTTATTACCAGAGATTCTTCAAGGTCTCTTGTCTCAGGGTACTGTTCAAGAGGTCCCTGTGTCCCAAAGGGGAAAGGGTTCTACTCATAACTGTTTCTAGTGCACAGAAAAGAGGGCACTTGGAGAACTATTTTAGACCTCTCTCATCTAAACACTTTTCTAAAGGTACCTTCCTTTTGGATGTTGTCCCTTTAGATTCTGTTTCCTCTCTTGCTCCCTCAGGCCTATATGGTGCCTCTGGATCTCAAGGATGCTTACCTCCATATTCCGATCTGTCCTCTTTTCAGAAAGATTTTGCATTTATCTGCTGCTTCCTGGCATTTTCAGTTCTCTGCTTTGCCCTTTGGCCTTTCTACTGCCCCAAATGCCATGTTCCTGTGATTGCCTTTTGCAATCTTCAAGGAATCCAAATGCTTCCTTATTTGGATGACCTTTTGCTACAGGCATCCTCTCCAGAGACACTTATGTAAAATTTTCATTTTGCCGTATACCTTCTTCAGAGCCTAGGGTTCACTATATATTTCAAATGTCTTCCCTGACTCTTCATCAGGATCATGTTTTTCTGGTTTGCAGGATTCAGATGGTGCCAATGCTTGCATTACTGCCCCTTCCAAAAGCCTTAACTCTCATTTCTTTCTTTCACACTCTTCTTCCTCTGGCTTCCATTACCACCAGGGAGTTTCTGAGAGCTCTACATTTCCAACACTCCCTCTGGCCAAACTTCGTATGAGAATGTTTCAGTGGTTTCTGAAGTCAGGGGGTTTTAAGATGCACATCCTCTAGAATTTGTAGTTCCTCTTCTTCCTTGCCTCAGACAGGAACTTCTCTGGTGGATTCAGCAGTTGTCTCTGAATCCAGGGATCCCTCTTCACCCCCCTCTTCCCTCTCAGGAAGTGTTCACAGATGCCTCAGACATGGGATGGGAGGTGACGTTTGGCTCCCTAAAAGTACAGAGGGTGTGGTTGCCTTGTCAGTATAAAGAGCACAACAATGTCAAAGAGATGAGAGCTCTTCTGCTGGCTCTTCAGGCCTTTCAGTCTCTTCTTTCTCCTGGCCCTCTCAAGGGTTTCACAGACAATACCACAGTGATGTAGTATGTCACCAAACAGGAAGGAATGAGATCTTATCTTATCTTATCTTTGCCGGTTGACACTTCTGGTATGGAGTCTTGCTGTCAAGTGTCAAGTGACTCTTCAGGCAAGTTATTTCCTTTCCAGTCAGAGCATTGTGGAAGACACTCTGAACAGGTCCTTAACTCAGCCCCATAAATGGATGCTTCACAGGGATGCGTTTCTGGCCATTATCCACCAGAGGGATACTCCTCAAATGGATCTTTTTATTTCCCATGTGAACAGACAACTTCCTCTGTTTTGTGCCAGAGTCCCAGGTTCTCTGGCATGGAAAGTGGATGCCCTCTCATTCTCTTGGAAGGGGGTGTTTCTTTATGCATTCTCTCCCCTTCCTCTCATTCCGAAAGTCAGTTCAAAATTCAACTGGCTGCTCCCAAAATCTTGTTGGTGACTCCCTTTTGGCCGTTACAGCACTGGTTCCCTCTTCTTCTGCATCTAGCTAGGGGCAGTCATCACAAGTTACCTCACAGGGTGGATCTAATCACACAAGACAAGGGATCTCTTATCCATCTCTTATCCATCCCCACCTGCCCACACTTCAACTGACACTATGGGTGATAGGATTTTGATTCCTCATAGACACATTTTTTTCTGAGGATGTGCTGCAAGTCCTGAAGGAAGCCAGAAAATCTATAACTAGGAAATTCTACTTATCCAAATGGAATGAGTTTTCTTTTTGGTGTCTCTCTTGTAACCTGGACCCACTTACTGTAGATGTACCTTTGGTTATCTCTTATTTGTGTGAGTTGCTCAATGCTGGTTTGGCCTGTTCTTCTATTAAGGTCCACCTATCAGCTATCTCTGCCTTTTTCTCCTCCTTTGAGGTAAAACAATTTCTTAAAGGTGTGCTTAATATTAGACCTCCCAGGAAGCCTGTTCCTCCTCCCTGGGATCTTAATGTTGTTTTGGAGAAGTTAATTCAGGCTTCCTTTGAGCCTGCTGCTTCAGCTTCCTTTCAACATTGTTCCTGGAAGCCTGTTCTTTTGTTAGCACTTACTTCTGCCAGATGGGTGCCTGAGTTGCAGGCCGTTATGGCTTGTCATCCTTTTTTGATTTTTCATGAAGACCGAAAGTCCTTGTGCACTAACCCTTCTTTTATGCCAAAGGTGGTTAATGAGCTGTCTCTTAATCAGTCTATTAATCTGCCTACTTTTTCCCCTTCTTCACAAACTGACAATGAGAGGGTGCTGCACACTTTGGATATGCATTGGCAACTTAGAGTTTATTTGAATATGACCAAGGCTGTCAGAAAATCTGATCAGTTATCAGATGTTTCTTTTCATCCTAGATCTTTGGGGCTTGCTGTATCTAAGCAGACTATTTCTTCTTGGATTTCTAAGGTTATTTCCTTTTGCTACACTTTCCATGGCAACAGCCTTCCTTTTTCAATTAAGGCTTATTCTACTAGAGCTGTGGTTTCATCTGGTGCTTTTTTCAAAGGCTTAGATACTAATTGTATTCTTGAAGCAGCTACCTGGACTTCTAAGCATACCTTTACCAAGTGCTACAAGTTGGATGGTATCTCTAGAGCTAGGGCTGGTTTTGCTAGTTCAGTTCTTCATGTTTTTTTAGGGGATTCCTCTTTCTCTTCCTCCTCCCTAGTATCTTCTTGGGCTTTGGTACTCTCCCATATAGTTAAGAATACTGCAGCTGTGAATGTAAAGACATAGCGCAATTGCGTAAAATCTTAACATAATGGCAGATGTCCTTACATTCACTGCTGCAGTACTTACACCCCCCCGCCATCCCCCTAGTTCTTTACCTTCCTGGAATACACATTGCCTCTTGGGTTCCTTGGACTGGTGTTCCTCCTGGGTAAATCAGTTTTGTTTTTGGTAAGCCTGAATGTCACCTTTATGCCCTACTTTATGCAAGGAGTATATGGTGACATTCGGCATACTTTTTAATTTCAGAAGTCTTTGGAAGACTGGCCCAATGTCAGGCTTCCACTGCAGGAAATCCCATATAGTTAAGAGTACTGCAGCAGTGAAGGCAAGGACATCTTCCATTATGGTAAGATTCTATACAACTGTAGTTTAGGAAGGGGTGTGAGGTGCAGCCCCCCCAAATAAGAAATGCAGAAAAAGGTGCCATTTTGTTTCTTGTTGGTTGCATGCAGCAAGGATTTTACTTGCACATGTGTAGTTTAGTGTTGCTGTTTCCAGTGTCGACCTTTTGTGGTTGATTATCTTGCTGTCAACACTGTAGTATGTCGACCTAGTAGGTAGATAGATCCATATATATGTGTGTGTGTGTGTGTGTGTGTGTGTGTGTGTGTGTGTGTGTGTGTGTGTGTGTGTGTGTGTGTGTGTGTGTGTGTGTGTGTGTGTGTGTGTGTGTGTGTGTGTGTGTGTGTGTGTGTGTGTGTGTGTGTGTGTGTGTGTGTCTATACACACACACATATATATATATATATATATATATATATATATATATATATATATATATATATATATATATAGATATCTACACACACAAACACACACAGAGCTATCTATATATATATATATATATATATATATATATATATATATATATATATAAAACAAAAAGGAAACACACTGCCAGGTAAAGCACTCTCCTCAGAAACAACAAATCAGCAGGAAAAAAAAGGCAATGAGTGCACCATGAGCTGAAGTCAAAAGTAAAATAACAAGTAAATCCAAAAGGTCTTCTTTGTATTTAAAATCCTCGTTTATTACAAAAGATAAAACTGCAGGAGATAGCAAGTTGTAAGCGCTTTCGCGTTGTTACCCAACGCTTCATCAGACATAAAGAAAATGCTGAAACTTTCCTCTTATAAAGCATTAATTGTTATGATGTCATTAGTAATTGGAAGTTAAAATTTAAAGAAACAGACATACAAACATAAAATATAAAATATAAAATATAAAATGCATTCTGAGTTAAAACATTGTCTAGAGCAGAGAATATATTTTACATAAATGTATGTGTAGACATTAATGCTTCAGTGGCCTTGAAGCTAAGAAAGGCTTAAGAGTGAGCCTCTCATTAAGCCCAAACTTATGGGCTTGTAATTTGACAATCCACTTGCCTTCCCTTTCTTCAATTCTGTTCTTTATGTTACCTAATCTCCCATCAGTATGCACCAATTCAAGAACCTGGAATTTGAATGTGTGATCGTCACCTAACTCCACAGTGTGTTTAGCTAGGCCGTTCAGAATGTTACGTTTGGATATGGCATAGATATGCTCTCTGATCGTTCTCTTAGGGATCTGGTTGTCATGCCCACATAGAACTTCCTGCATACTTGGCACTCAGCTAAGTAAACCAAGTTGATAGACCTACAGCTCGCATGGTGCTTAAACATGTAGTTCCTGTGTGTTTCAGGATGTGTGTAGTTATTAGTATTGGCAACATATTTGCACTGGTTGCAAGATGAGCAAGCAAAAGTACCACATTGTGCCATAGTGCTCGGTGACATGAGGTTTATCATAACAAAGTAGCCTATTTAACGAAAGCATGTTTCTATAGGCTACTCGAGGTGTGCTATCAACTAAGGACCTGATATCATCATCTATCATAAGAAGATTCCAATGTTTATTGAAAATCTTCAAAATGTGTTTGTTCTTGTTAGTGTAGGGAATTAGAATCCTATTGGGATTCGCCTGGTGTTCGTGTGAAATTTGAACACTGGGATTTGTGTCTTTGATGATGGGTGCGGCATCATTGCCTCTCTTAGTGTCACACTCAGAGATGGCTTCATGTACAGAGTTCTTGTTGTAGCCCCTAGATATAAATTGGTTGGCTAAATCTGTTTTCTGTTGTTGGTATGCTATCTGTGTAGAAGTCAGTTTGGAAGCCCTCAAGGCTTGATTCTTAACAATATTTTTGTAGATGTGTTGGGGATGCATGCTTTCTCTATGTAGTAAGTTGTTCCTCCAGCAACTCTTCCTGAAAAGTTCAGTTTCAAAACCATAATTGTTCCTAGAGACACTCACATCTAGGAAGTCAATGCGGTCACTGGAGTAAGTATAGTCAAAACTCAAGAAATCAGTTGTGGCATTGAGATAGCTGATGAAATCAAAAAGTTGCTCAACTGTTCCTCCCCAAAGAAAGAACACATCATCTACAAACCTGTTGTAGAATATCAATGACTTGACAAATTCAGAATTTTCGTTAAACACAAACAACTGTTCCCAATGTGCCAAGACTAAATTAGCGTAAGCGTTGGCACAAGGAGTGCCCATCGCTACACCTTTGACTTGTAGATGGTAGGTATTCCCATAACATAATACATTATTCTTGAGAATGATCTCAAGCAAAGACACACATCTGTCCACCATAAGAGGTGTGAGTTTGTTATGTGTAAGAATAGCTCTAATGTACTCCAAGCCAATGTCATTAGGAATTGAAGTAAACAAAGATTTAACATCTAAGGTTACTAGTATACACTTGTCATAAGGAGAAAAAGATTGATCAAAATCTGCTAGATTCTCCAAGAAGTTAGTGGTATCTTTCAGAATATGCTTAACTTCTAAGACAATGGGTTTCAATATCTTGTCAAGATATATCGAGAGGGGCTCTGTGAGCCAGCCTCGACTAGAAACTATTGGAAGTAATGGTGGATCTGTGGCGTTCTTGTGTATTTTGGGTAGGCCCCTAAAAGATGGTATCAGAGGTTTATCAACTAATAAATATGAATATAAATCATTATCAACTATATTGGTTAACATCAAATCATACAACATAACATGAACATTCTTAATAAGATTATTCAAACTGTACCTAGGTAAAGGTAAATAAGTCTCACAGTCAGACAACATAGTATTCATTTTCTCATAATATATAGAACTATCCATAATAACGATAGCACCACCTTTATCTGCTTGTCTAATGGTGATAGCTTCATTACATCTCAAATTGTCCAAAGCTTGTTTTTCATCATATGATAGATTGACAAAGTTAGATTTGACTTTATTGTCATTGTAGAGTTTAAATAAGTCATTTTCCACAGCTTGTTCAAAAACATCCAAAAGTGGATGTTGCTGTGGAACAAACGTGGATGGCTTCCTGAATAAAGTATGATTGTTAGCAGACTGCTGATCCTGCTTACCATATAACAGTTTGAGAGTTAAAGTTCTTGTAAACATCTTGACATCCACTATGATGTCAGTGATATCATTACTGTGTGAAGGAATGAATGTGGTGATACCTAGGCAATACAGACCCACAAGATTGTGGTGATACCTAGACAATATAGACCCACAGGATTGTGGTGATACCTAGGCGGTATAGAACCATGTCTATGAAACTATTAGAGATGCTCTAGCAAATCTGTAATTAAAAAAATCATTAAATATTGTCATCACCTATACAAAATCATGACTCAGTGAAGCTGAACTTCCCAGTGAGTGTTTTCCATCGGAAATCACTGCTGGTGCAGTTTCTAATTGTGTACCAGCAGTTATTCATTTTTTTGGGATATTCCTCATGTCTTCACGTTTATGAAACCATGGATTTAGAATGCACAAGAGGTTTGTCTTCACATGGGTAGTACAGGATGGCTTGCTCCACCTGCAAAATACTTAGTTAATATTTGCATTGAACTGATTCTTTACAAGTTGTTTTTAAAGAGTTGCTTCCTCAAAAAATTGTAATTCAACAACTCATAGAAGAAGCTTTTAAAATATGACTGGTGTTTTGTATCATGTCCCTGAGTTGAATGCTATATTTTCTTTGTATATTTAATTTCTCTGTTATTACTTGTTTTGTCATATAAATTACTATGGTTTGTATGGAAGTTTGTATTTCACTGTAATGGAGCTTTTCTCCCCGGGTCTCTGCTGAAAACGGGCTCCTGGCCCAGTCGGACACTACCCGGTTAACAAATGTAATAAATAAATAAATAAAATGTTTCATTTCAGATTATTTAATCTCCTTTGTGTGTTTGTCTGAAAAAGTCCTGTATGAACTAAAATGATGAAAGTGCTTACAACTTAACATTTGGAATATGTGTGTTTTTTCTCTTCCTTTATTTATGATTGGTGTTATTCAAAATGAGTTCTAGATAATCATTGAGTTTATTTTTAGGTTCATAGGTTCATAGGTTGATACTAGGCTATCTGCCCTAGAGCATTTATAAGCCTAGCCAGAGTATGTTTGGCTTTCGCCACCCTTTTAGATTAGTTGACTGTGCCTCTGTATAGTAGGTCACAGAAGGTAGCCCTTTTAAAGTTTGTTTACTGTACCTCTGTCAAGCAGCAACACAGAAGAGATCCCAGGGGTAAACTTACGATCTCCCATCCATTCGTCAGGATTTCTCTTGAAGAGGGTCAGTGAGGGGCTCTGCCTGACATGGATTGGGATTTTGTTCCAGAGTGAGGGGAGCCTCTGGGATATGAATCTGTCCCTCCAGCATGTCCTATTTATTTCTGTGCTGAGGTTCAGGTCCCTGGAGTGTGTAGCTCTAAGGGATTTAAATTTCCTGAGATGAAGCATGTCCATTAATTCTGGGTTGGACATGGCTTTATACATCAGACACAGATCACCTCTGAGTAGGCGGTACGCAACTGAGTAGAGCTGGAGTTTCTTTAGCCAAACTGCATAGGGCATCTGTTTGAGCCCCTTGATCCTCTTGGTGAGATACTTTTGGGGTCTTTCCAGTTGCTGAAGGTGTCGGGTAAGGTACATCCCAAACGGGGCATTGTACTCAATTATGGGCCTGATAAGTGATGAGTAGAGGGGTACAATGACCTCTCTTGATCTAGATGTGAACCCTTTCATGATAAGGTGGGCTATGTAGAAGGTCTTTCTGACCATTTTGGCAATGTGATTGTGAAAGGAGAGATTGCTATCTACTTGGGTCCCCAAGTCCCTAATTACTTCTTCCGTACTTAATGGATTACCACCTATGTGGTAATTTGTGGGCACTTTGTTTTTTCCAAAGGGGATGACTATGCACTTTTTGGCATTTAGCTTTAGGCCATGGCTCTGGCACCAGTTATCCATCCATGTGAGACCCTTTTGGAGGATGCTTGTGTCAGTCGGCGAGTCAATTATAGCACCCAGTTTGCAGTCATCTGCAAACTTGGTCAGCCATAGTCCACCCGTCTTAGCCTGTACCTCGGAGAAATATATACCAAACAAGAGAGGTCCCAGGACTGAGCCTTGTGGGACACCACTTGTAACTGGTTTAGAGTCTGACATGGCACCTGCTATTCTGACCATGTGGGTTCTATCCCTGAGCCAGTTTGCAACCCATCTTGTGACATAGGGGTTTATATTTAAGCTGGTGAGCTTATTTATGATGCCCGAGTGGGGTATTGTGTCAAAGGCCTTTGCAAGGTCCAGGTAGGCTGTGTGGACTACCTTCCCTTCATCTATGGCTTTGGTAACTGTTTCAAAGAAGTCGACCAGGTTCAAGAGGCAAGATCTGCCCTTAACAAAGCCGAATTGGGTAGGATCTAGTGTCTGGAGGTTCCCAATGTCTTTGTTTATGATTTCCATGATGATACGTTCCATAGCTTTGCAGACCGGGCTAGTCAGGCTTATAGGGTGATAGTTTCCGGGGTCTGTTGTGGCACCACCTTTGTGGAGTGGGACCACTGTTGCTGTACGCCATTCCTTGGGAACATATCCTGTAGTAAGGCTGAGATTGAACAGTGACTTTATATGAGGGTTTAGTTCTTCTTGGAGCTCGTGTAAGACGCAGCCCGGGACACCGTCTGGTCCCATTGATGCTGTGTTTTTAGCTTTGGAGAGGGCAGCTCTCACCTGTGCATCTGTGATCTCAGGAAGGCTACACTCTGTTGGGATAGACATTTGCTCTTTTGGGGGGGGGGAGTTTGCACTGAACCTTTCTGCCAGGATGTTGGCAATGTCTGTGGGTTCAGTGAATTTTTTGTCGTTTTGCACTAACTCAGAGCATATCTGGGAGTTGCCTCCCAGGTTTCTGACATAACTAAAGAAGGCCTTGTGATTATCTTTAGTGTCTTGTGCAATTTTTCTTTCAAAGCTGGCCTTAGACGATTTTATGAGGGATCGTAGTTTCTTGCTAGTACTGATCAGTGACGCCTTCCCTTTTTGGGATTTTGCTCTGTCATGTAGTAACTTTCTCCTTCTGTTGTATAACTTATTTATGGCCGGGGTCCACCAGACAGGTCTCCTGCCTTTGGAGGAGTGAGTCTTGGTTTTATTTGGGATAGCATGCTCCATGCATTCCTGTAGGTGTCCATAGAATGCTTTTGTAAAGGATTCTGCATTTTGGGCCGTATTGTCCACTGGCCCAGGGGCTTTGAAGGATTCCACCTCAGTTTTGAGAAGTGTGAAATTTGCTTTTGAGAAGTTCTTCACCGTGGTTTCCTTGGCTAGGGGTGGGGATGGAATATGGATGTCCAGTGCGATTTGTTTATGGTCTGATCTTACCAATGAGGGGTATACCTCTGGTGTGGAACATAGAGACCCCATGTTGGTGATGACCAGATCCAGTATGTTTTCCCCTCTTGTGGGAGTGGTGACCAGTTGTTCCATAGCATTTGAGTTTATAAATTCTAGAAACTGTTGGGCAAGGGTGTTTGGGCTTGAGTAGTTTTCCCAATCGATGTTTGGGTAGTTGAAGTCACCCAATATAATAGTGTTTGGAGAGACCTTCATATTCTCCAGTGTTCTCAGGAAAGCCGAGTGAGGTTCCTGTGTTTGGGAGGGTGGTCTGCAGCAGGCTACAAACTGAAAGGCAGTTTTGCCCACTGTTAGTTGCACATGGATGCCTCCGAAGCTTTGTGCAGTGTCTCTAGCCTGGAGGTGTGGGTATCTTTGATAAATATGGATACTCCCCCTCCTTTTGTGGTTCGGTCCGAGTTTGGGGCTAGAAAGCATGGTATGAAGTATAGCCTGGTAGTGCTGGGGTGCTCTTGGTAGCCTTGAACCAGGTTTCTGTTACTACACAGATATCGATATTCTCCATACTGAGGAGAGTCTCGAGTGCATGCATCTTGAGGTTTAGACTTCTGGCGTTGAGCAGCATTACACTTAGTTTTTTTTCTTTGTGATGGGGGTGGGTTTGTCTTTTGAGCCTTGCCTAAAAAAGGCACTATGGGGGAGGCAAGAGCCTTGGCCAGTATTTGAAAACCCAGGGGTGACAGGTGCAAGCCGTCCCTAGCGAAGCAACGTGGCTTGTCGAGCATGTCATCCTAGGCTGACAGACACTGGATCCCCTTTGAATGACACCAATACTTTAGCCAATTGTTAAAACTGATCATTTTGTCTTTATACTGTGGCATCATTCTTGGTGAGGGTAAGATGCTACTCAAGGTCAGGGTCATACCGGCCTGGGCTACATGATCAAAGAGCTCCTGTACGTCCTTTTTCATGTAGTCCAGGGAGGTACATCTCAGGTCATTCACACCAGCATGGACAATGATGGAGTCATACTTGTACTTGCTTTGGAGTGACCAGAGTGCTTGTGTTACGTGGCGGATCCTGTCACCCGACAGGCAGCTTACAGTGACCTTCTCCTTGTTCAGCCTGGTGAGTGGGATGTCAGTGTGTCTGACAACAGAGTCACCTATTACAAGTGTATTAGGTGTGTTGTTTAGCCTTAAGGGCTGTGACTGTGTGGCACACTGACTTTGTGAGCTATGTGCTACGTGGATATTGCTTTGTGGTAGGTGTTGCTTGGATGTCTGCTTTGGAGGTCTCTGCTGCTTAGGCAGATTTTTATTTAGAGCCTCCGAGTATGTTTTTGTGTGTTTATGTGTTTGGTTTGCTGATGTGATAGGTTTATGTGAGACTGGATTTGTGGTGTGCGTGGTTACCTTCTCCTCCTGACAGGCTGTGCCAGTACTGGGTTGAGAGAGCTTAGCCTCCAGTTTTGCTATATAGTTGCATCTCTCACATATATTTGAGCTTGTTGATAGGAGGAGAGGGTGGTCTGTATACATAAGGCAGTTGTAACATTGCCTCAAGATTCCCAGATTCACCAGCTGGACTGGAGAGTAAACTCGAAACTGACCTTTGGACATGCCTGAATAATATAGGGAACTACTTATTGACTGATCAGAAAGAATCAATATGGAGCAAGTGCTTTGAAGGAGTATAAGAGGATGTAGTGCTTTAGTTTATGTTTACCTATGAGATTACTTATACGAGCAAGTGCAGGGCTTTAGAATGAGAATAGAGTGCTTAATTTGAGATTTAGAGCAGTTCTGAGGGAAAAAGTGAAGAGCAGACTTTGTGGACCCGGGAATAGTTTAAGCTTGTTTAAGCGGCGCTGCCCGACGCTGCTCTGTGCGCAAGACCGCGCTAAAAGAGGGTTGCAGGGTTTTAAGAGATAGAGATCAAGGAGTTTATAATTGACCCAAAATGGCCAATAAAAATACAGCTTCTAGGCAGTAACCACTCCTACAGGGGCAGGCAGGCTGTTCATGCCACTGGTGAACACAGAGACTTCCCTTTAGTCCAAGCAAGCACTGGCCTCCAAGAAACTTACAAACAGTTCAGAACAGCAAATCTGTAACTGAACTTTCTTAAATTTCAGAAAGTGGGAAAAAAGCAAGATGTTTTTGTTTTTTTTTTCTTTTTTGTTTTAGTTTAAAGGCAGCAGAGATACACAAGTAGCAAAATAATCACAACAGTGCAATAAATGACCCCACACTTGAGTGCTAGGCCAAAGTCAGGTAAAATGCAGTTTTAAGAGAAAAAAACAATTTTAAATTAAGTGCAACACAGGAAATGCAGTAAACAGGCTCTAGATGTGTTCTAAATACTGTTTCTAATACAGATATAAACTTTAGCAAGCTGGAAAACGCCGAAAAGTAGGTAGCAATGCAGCAATTCTTAACAAAAAAACAGAAGAAAATACTTAAAATCTCAAAAGTGGCTCCTTTCTCCTCTCAGTGTTTTCTCCCCTGGTTTCATGCAGGTTATACATGAGTAACTCCTGAGAATGTACGCAAAGATGATAAAGTTCAAATTTTGCACACTCCAGTCACAAGAAAATTTTCTATTTGGTCGTCCAACTGGGGAACTGTTAATGTATTCACAAGATAAAGGCAAACCTAAGGATCCAAAGCAAGAGGTGAATTTTCCATCTGTTCCTTCTATGCATAAGAATTAATCCTCTTCAAAAAATGCCTAAAAAGAAAACATTTCCAATAGTCTCCCCCTTCTAGACATCTAAACACAGGAAGGCATCCCACTAGTATATTGAATAAAAGGTACTTTTTATTTTCTCAAGGTACTTTAATTTGATATACACATAGACACACACACACACACACACACACACACACACACACACACACACACACACACACACACACACACACACACACACACACACACACACACACACACACACATAATATTCATAAATACAGAATGCCATTTTGGTTGGCATCCATTTAATTGACAAACTTTGGTTGACTAATCAGATGGTTGACAGGTGTGTGAGATCTCACAATTCTCAGGGTTGGGGGAAATAACCTTTACCTAATATTGTGTCATCTTGTAACAGATTATGTTTTGTGTCTTTTTTTTTTTTGTTTTAATTTTGCATGTGCTAAGGTTACTACTTGTCTCTTTCATAGTAATGTGTTGATGATTGCATTGTCGGCATTTTGCACCCGATGTTTTGAATGTCATCAGTTGGGTCATTTGATTATATTCATTAGACTCTATATGTATGTGTGTGTGCGTGTGTGTGTGTGTGTGTGTGTGTGTGTGTGTGTGTGTGTGTGTGTGTGTGTGTGTGACTATGTGTGTGTGTTTGTGTATGTATATATATATATATATATATATATATATATATATATATATATATATATATATATATATATATGTCTACTTCTGTTTGTTGAAAGCTCATTCTTTCGAAAGACAGAAGTACAACCCCATTTAATGCAAAAGTGCACTTAAACAAAAGTGCACTTTCATGAATACCGGTTCACAGAACTGGTAATAAACACAAAAAAGAAACACTGGATCACCGAAGGACGCTACAGTGGGGATAAAAAGTGCTCTGAGTAAATAGCTGTACATATCACATTATAACTTATATGATAAGTATAAATGTTGCAATTTATATGCAAATATTTGTACAATGTATCCTAATTAAATATGCCTTCAATTGAAGAACCTCTTTCATTTATAATCTTAATGTATTTCAGCGCAAAAAAAAAATTCCAACTATAAGACTTCTTTTTTTTTTAAACAGTTTTTATTAAAGGTATATAACAATGCAAAATTGTTTGCAGGAATACAATAAGAAATTGCTCATCAAACAAAAACAAATAGACATAAAAAGTAATATCAACTAAAGTATTTACATCGGTGTCTAAAAGAAACATAACAAAACACTATAAAACATTAATGATTTCATTAAGTAATGCATACATCTTTATCTAATAAAGTTTTTAAGTTGGACCACATATTGTATGAAAAAGATGTTCTAGTAGTTCTTGATTTGATAGTCATCATTTCTGAATGACAAGTTTCAGTAAGAATACTCTTGAATTCTGCAAATAAAGGAGGGTGCTCAGATTTCCAGTTCCTGGTTACTGCTTTTCTAGCTACTGTTAAAACAGACCACAGAAGGGGGGATTTAATTCTTCTAATACAATTGGGAATCAGGGTATTAAACCGAATCAGGATTTGGTTAAAATAAATCTATCCATAAAAAGTGCTTGAAGAAGATTATTAATGTTTTCCAATATTGCTTCAAGGCTATGCAATCATAAAACATAGGTGATCAATCAGGTTTGGATTCTGTTTTGCATCTCCAACACAATACCTTTTCTTTACTGACCAGTTTCAACATATGAGGTGTGTAAAAAGCTCTATTCATAAATTTCCATGAGTATATTCTCCATCTAAGTGAGGATGTAGTCTGCCTGGATGATTCTAAGATTATTTTTTTATCAAGAACAGAGGGTGCCTTATTATTGATTGATATGAGATAGTTCCAGTAATTATCTGTTATATTTTTTGTTTCTTTATTAATTGTTCTATATATAGTTGAAAGTGTATATTTGTTGGTTATATCTTGACGAATAAGGATAGTCAAACACTTTATTAATTTAGGTGTTGATATTCGGAATTGAGTTAATTTTATTAGTCATAAATTGTCTATATGACTGAAGTTGTAGCCATATGCTTTTGTTTAAATCATATTTTATCATTAGGTGTTCTAATGTGATTAAATTATCACCTTCCATAAATTGACACCAAAAATTAAGATTTTTCTCTTTCATCGAGACAACATTAGGGGGTTAGAAGATGAGATAACATCCTTTGTATAGGCAATAGAAAACAGAATGAATATCCAATGTTTATAAATCATATTTTTATATATACAATTTTAAAAATCTTTTAGTATAAGTTTCATATAATATGTAAAGTTGTTTGGAAGTTTGTTCAATGAAAGTAGTTTTTAAAGATCCAAATGAATGGATTGTTTAAAATTAGGAGCTTATTAGAACTAAATCTCTCATTTGTATCAACACAAAGAGATTCTTGGAACTTTTTCCATTTGGTTGAATAATTTTCATTAATTAATAATGAGACGGTCTTAATTATTGAAGAAATGGAATATAATTCTATATCTGGTAAGCCTATGCCACCAAATGACCAATCTCTCATATGATGTGTAAGGGATTTCCTAGGTTTATTTGGGTACCGCAGAAACTTCAAAACCAATGTATTGATTTCTTTCATCAGTGTTTTTGGCTGCATTAGTGATATGGATTGTATAATGTAAAGTACCTTAGGTAAGATGATCATTTTAATAATTGAAAGTTTTTCATCCATTGTAAATAAGAGATGGTTTCCATTTAGTTATTATATTATTTATAGAAAATATACAATTATAATAATTTAATCTTATTATATCATTTATGTTGTTTGTTAGTGTAATACCCAAGTACATTAAGTAGTCTGTTTTAACTAGATATTTAGTATATTTCTGATTCCAAAGGTTAGTATCTGAATTAATGGAAAGCATTTTTGTTTTATTATCATTAAAAATTAAACCAGATTTATTTTGGAAATACTCCAAGAAATCAAATGTGGCTTGTAATTTTTTATTTGTTGCTTTAACAGAAAGAAGAATATCATCAGCAAAAAGTTGCACTTTGTTGATTGTTTCAGAATTCAAACTAATTCCCTCAATATCTGGATTCATCCTTGTATAATTAGCTAGGGGTTCTATTATAAGAGTAAATAGCAAGGGACAGAGGGATATCCCTATTTAGTTCCTTTATGTATCGGAATGTTTTGTGATAGGTATGAGCCAATCTTTATATATGCATGACTGCCATTATAAAGGTGTGAAATATAATGGATGAATTTATTGGAGAAATGTAATGATTCCAATGTAAAAATTAGGTAATCCCAATTGACTGAATCAAAGGCATAGTTTATATCCAGACTTAATAAAGTTAAATTTTGCTTAGATTCAACTGCATGGTCTATTATAGTTAATACCCTTTTAATACGGTCAAATGTATTTCTATTTAAAATAAAACCTGTTTGCTCTTCATCAATCAAAAATGGAAGGAATTTCTTAAGTCTATTGGTATAAATGGACATAAAAATGTTATAGTCTATGTTCAAAAGTGATATTGGTCTATATGAAGAACACTTTGAGGGGTCTTTATCCGATTTCAGTATAGGCGAAATGAGGGTATATTTTCAGGAAGGAGGCACATTAAACAAATCTTGACACTGAAAGAAAACTTGGTATAGTAAAATTAGTGCTTCATTGTGTAATATTTTGTATAATTCTGGAATGATTCCATCATTACCTGGGGCCTTATTTTGTTTTAAAGTATTAATTTGATTTTTGATTTCTAACAATGAAATTATTTTATCTAAGGCATTAATTTGTTTAGTTAATTTATTCTTAGTATATTTCCTTTATAAAGGATCTTACCATTTCTTTAGAATTTAATATAGTTGGATTTTGATTAAGTTTATTAAAATAATCTCTAAATTCCATTAATATATCCCCTAATTCAGTCACCATCCTCTTTTTTTACCTGAGTAGATCTCTTTAATATGATACATTTTACTGAGCCTCTTGATTTTGACAGCCAATTTGTTTAATGACTTAAGGTTAGTAGAAAACATTATGAATTTATATCTTTTTAAATTGATCTTGGTCATGTGATTCAGAATTTCTAGGTATTTACTATTCAAAGTATTGATTTCCTCCATCTTATAGGTTTATAGGTTCATAGGTTTATAATAGGCTATCCGCCCTAGGGCATTTATAAGCCTAGCCAAAATGTGTTTGGCTTTCTCCACCCTTATAATTTAACTTCTAGAGCCTCTGTCCAGTAGCGCCACTGGAGTGATCCCAGGTGCAAACTTACTGTTTCCCATCCACTCATCAAGATTTCTCTTGAAGAGGGCCAGTGAAGTGCTTTGTCTTACATGAATTTTGATTTTATTCCAGAGTGTGGGAAGCCTTTGGGATATGAATCTATCCCTCCAGCATGTCCTATTTATTGCCTTGCTGAGGTTTAAGTCCAAGGAGCGTGGGGCTCTAATGGATTTGGTTTTATTAAGGTGGAGCATGTCCATTAATTCTAGGTTGGACATGGCCTTGTAAGTCAGGGAGAGGTCGCCTCTGAGCAGGCGGTAAGCAACTGAGTAGAGCTGTAGTTTCTTTAGCCTAGTTGCATAGGGCAACTGTTTGAGGCCCATGATCCTTTTGGTAAGGAACTTTTGGGGTCTCTCTCCAGCTGCTGCAGGTGCCGGGTAAGGTACATCCCAAATGGGGCATTGTACTCAATTATGGGTCTGATGAGTGATGAGTATAGGGGCACAATGACCTCTCTAGATCTAGACGAGAACCCTTTAGTTATAAGATGGGCAATATAGAAGGATTTTTGTGACTATTTTGGCAATGTGATTGTCAAAGGAGAGGTTACTATCAACCTGGGTCCCCAGATCCCTAATTACTTCTTCTGTATTAGTGGGTTTCCTCCTATGTGGTAATTAGTGGGCACCTTGTTTTTCCCAAAGGGGATGACTATGCATTTTTTGGCGGTAAGTTTGAGGACATGGCTTTGACACCAGGCATCTGTCTCCATAAGACCCTTTTGGAGGATGCTTGTGTCGGCCAGGGAGTCTATTATGGCTCCCAGTTTGCAATCATCGGTGAACTTGGTAAGCCACAGTCCTTTTGTGCTGGCCTGTACTTCAGAGAAGTATATACTGAACAAGAGGGGCCCCAGGACTGAGCCCTGTGGGACTCCACTTGTAACAGGTTTAGAGTCGGACATGGCACTTCCAACCCTGACCACATGCTTTCTATCTGTAAGGCAGTTTGCAACCCATCTTGTGACATATGGGTTGATGTTTAAGCTGATTAGTTTGTTTATGATTCCAGAGTGAGGTTTATAGGTTCATACTAAGCTATCTGCCCTAGGGCATTTATAAGCCTAGCCAGAGTGTGTTTGGCTTTCACCACCCATTTTAAATTAATTTTGCTATGCCCTTTTTTGAGGTTAGTATACTGTGCCTCTGTCTAACAGTGACACAGAAGTGATACCCGGGGTAAACCTACAATCTCCCATCCACTCATCAAGATTCCTCTTGAAGAGAGTCAATGAGGGACTCTGCCTAACCTGGACTGGGATTTTATTCCAGAGTGAAGGGAGCCTCTGGGTTATGAATCTGTCCCTCCAGCATGTCCTATTTATTTCAGTTCTGAGGTTCAAGTCTCTCGGAGTAGCTCAATGGGATTTGGATTTTCTGAGGTGCAGCATGTCCATTAATTCCAGGTTGGACATGGCTTTATACGTCAGGCACAGATCGCCTCTGAGCAGGCGGTATGCCACTGAGTAGAGCTGGAGTTTCTTTAACCGGGCAGCATATGGCATCTGTTTGAGCCCTTTGATCCTCTTGGTGAGGTACTTTTGGGGTCTTTCCAGTTGCTGCAGGTGTCTGGTAGGGTACATCCCAAAAGGGCATTGTACTCAATTATGGGCCTGATGAGGGATGAGTAAAGAGGCATGATGACCTCCCATGATCTAGATGTGAATCCCTTCATGATTAGGTGGGCTATATAAAATGTTTTTCTAGCCACTTTGGCCACATGGTTGTCAAATGAGAGACTGCTATCAACTTGGGTCCCCAGGTCCCTAATTACTTCTTCTGTACTTAATGGATTACCACCTATATGGTAATTTGTGGGCACTTTGTTTTTGCCAAAGGGGATGACTATACACTTTTTGGCGTTTAGCTTGAGGCTATGGCTCTGGCACCAGTTGTCTGTTTCTATGAGGCCCTTTTGGAGGATGCTTGTGTCGGTTGGAGAGTCGATTATGGCACCCAGTTTGCAGTCATAAGCGAACTTGGTCAGCCACAGTCCTTCCGCATTGGCCTGTAGCTCCGAGAAATATATACCGAACAAGAGAGGTCCCAGGACTGAGCCCTGTGGGATACCACTTGTAACTGGTTTGGAGTCTGACATGGCTCCAGCAATTCTAACCATGTGGGTTCTGTCCTTGAGCCAGTTTGTAACCCATCTAGTGACATAGGGGTTTATATTTAAGCTGGTGAGCTTATCTATAATGCCCAAATGGGGTATTGTATCGAAGGCTTTTGCGAGGTCCAGGTAGGCTGTGTGGACCACCTTTCCCTCGTCAATGGCCTTGGTGACTGTTTCAAAGAAATTGACCAGGTTTAAGAGGCAGGATCTGCCCTTAACAAAGCCGAACTGGGTAGGATCCAGTGACTGTAGGTCCCCAATATCTTTATTTATGAGGTCCATGATGATCCTTTCCATAGCTTTGCAGACCAAGCTAGTCAGGCTTATGGGGCGATAGTTTCCAGGATCCGTTGAGGCACCACCTTTGTGGAGAGGGACCACTGTTGCTGTACGCCATTCTTTGAGTACATATCCTGTAGTAAGGCTGAGATTGAACAGTAGTTTTATGTTTGGGTTTAGCTCTTCTTGGAGTTCATGTAGGACGCAGCCTGGGACACCGTCTGGTCCCATTGATGCTGTGTTTTTTGCTTTGGAGAGGGCGGCTCTTACCTGAGCATCTGAGATGTCAGGGGGGCAGCACTCTGCTGGGATAGATATTTGCCCTTTTGGTGGGGAGGGGTTTGGAGGTATTGTGTTGAAAGCCTTAACGAGATCCAGATAGGCAGTGTGAACTGCCTTTCTCTCATCTATGGCTTTGGTGACTGTTTCAAAAAAGTCAACCAGGTTTAGGAGGCAGGATCTGCCTTTAACAAAACCAAATTAGGTAGGGTCCAGTGTCTGGAGGTTCCCTATGTCTTTGTTTATGAGATCCATAATGATATGCTCCGTAGCCTTGCAAATTAGGCTAGTCAGACTTATGGGGCAATAGTTCCCAGGATCCATTGTGGGGCCACCCTTGTGGAGGGGGATCACTGTTGCTGTATGCAATTCCTTGGGTACATAACCTGTTTTAAGGCTGAGTTAGAATAGTGAATTTAAGTGGGGGTTTAGTTCTTTCTGGAGCTCATGCAGGATGCAGCCCGGTATTCCATCCGGTCCCATAGATGCTGTGTTTTTAGCTTTGGAGAGGGCTGCTTTTACCTGTGTGTCTGAGATATCTGGGGGACTACATTCATCTGGGATAGACACAGGCCCTTTTGGGGGGGAAGGGGGGGTAAAGTTTGCACTGAACCTGTCAGCCAGAATGTTGGCAATGTCAGTCGGTTCTGTGTATTTTGTGCCATTTTGTACTAGCTCTGAGCAGATCTGGGTGTTTCCTCCCAGGTTCCTGACGTAACTGAAAAATGCCTTGTGATTATCTTTGGAGTCTTTGGCAATTTTTCTTTCGAAGTTTGCCTTTGAGGCTTTTATGGTGGAGTGAAGTTTCTTGCTAATACTGATCAGGGATGCCTTCCCTTTTAGGGTTTTGGCCCTGTCATGTAGTAGTCTCCTCCTTTTGTTGTATAGCTTGTTTATGGCTGGGGTCCACCAGACTGGTCTCCTATTTTTGGAGGAGTGAGCCTTGGTTTTACTTGGGATGGCATCATCCATGCATTCCTGTAGGTGCATATAGAGTGCGTTCATATAGGATTCAGCAGTTTGAGTAACATTTTCCAATTTCTCAGGGGCTTTGAAGCTTCCTACTTCTGTCTTGAGGAGAGTGAAGTTTGTTTTTAAGAGGTTTTTCACTGTGGGTTTCCTTGGCTGGGGGTGGGGTCGGGATGTGGATGTCCACTGTGATCAGTTTGTGGTCCTATCTCACCAACAAGGGATTTACCTCCGGTGTGGAACATTGATCCCTTATGTTAGTAATGACTAGGTCTAATGTATTTTCCCCTCTTGTAGGAACAGTGACTAGTTGTTCCATGGTGTTTGGACTCGAGTAGTTTACCCAGTCTATGTTTGCATAGTTGAAGTCCCCCAATACTATGGTGTTTTGTGGGATCTTCATATTCTCTAGTGTTCTCAGGAAGGCTGCATGTGGGTCCTGAGCCAGAGAGGGTGATCTATAGCAGGCTATGACTTGGAAGGCAGTTTTGCCCACTGTTAGTTGCACATGAATTGTTTCCGATGTATCATGCAATGCCACTAATCTGGAGATGTGGGTGTTCTTGATGAAGATGGATACACCCCCTCCCTTGGTGCTTTTGTCCGAGTTTTGTGGCCAAAAAGTATGATATGAGTTGAATCCTGGTAATGCTGAGGTGCTCTCAGGAGCCTTGAACCAGGTTTCTGTCACTGCACAGATATCGATTTGCTCCATACTGAGGAGTGCCTCAAGTGCATGTATCTTTAGGTTTAGACTTCTGGCATTGAGTAGCATTACCCTTAGTTTTTTATTCTTTATATTGTCTAAGGAGGTAGGTTTGTCTTTTGAGCCTTGCCTAAAAAAGGCACTATGGGGGTGGCAAGAGCCTTGGCCAGTATTCAAAAGCCCAGGGGTGACAGGTGCAAGCCATCCCTGGTGAAGCAACGTGGCTTGGCTAGCATGTTGTCCCAGGCTGACAGACACTGGATCCCCTTTGAATGACACCAGTAGCTTAGCCAATTGTTGAAGTTTATCATTTTGTCTCTATACTGTGGCATCCTTCTAGGTGAAGGCAGGATGCTACTCAGGGTTAGGGTCATACCGGCCTGGGCTACATGATCAGAGATCTCCTCTATGTCTCTTTTCAGGTAGTCCAGGGAGGTACATCTCAAGTCGTTCACACCAGCATGGACAATGACAGAGTTGTATTTGTACTTGCTGTGTAGTGACCTGAGTGCTTGAGTTATGTGGTGGATCCTGGCACCCGACAGGCAACTTACAGTGACCTTCTCTTTGTTCAGTCTGGTGAGTGGGACGTCAGTGTGCCTGACGATAGAGTCACCTATTACTAGTGTAGTAGGGGTGTCATTTGGCCTTAGGGGTTGTGACTGCATGGCACACTGTCTATGTGGGGTATGTGTATGGTTTATGTTGGGTGCTTGCGTGTCTGCTTTGGAGGTCTCTGCTGTTTTGGCAAGTTTTTATTTAGAGCCTCCGAGTATGTCTTTGTGGGTTTATGTGTCATGTTTTCAGGTGTGATTAGTCTATGTGTGACTGGTTTTGAGGTGCATATGTTTACCTTCTCCTCCTGACTGGCGGCACCAGTCTTGGGTTGAGAGAGCTTAGCCTCCAGTTTGGCTGTATAGTTGCATCTCTCGCATACATTAGAGGTTGATGGTAGGAGGAGGGGGTTGTCTATGTACATGAAGCAATTGTAACATTGCCTCAGGATTCCCAAGTTCACCAGCTGGACTGGAGAGTATGACTGAAACTGTGCTTTGGACATGCCTGGAGAGTTTTAAATATTGGTTTATGGGAAAATTCGGAGCCTATTACTACTGTTTTGTACGAGGGGGTAAGTGCTTATTGTTTATTTGCATTTACTGTGAAGCTAGGGCAAATGCTGGACTGTAAGAGGAAAGTAGAGAGTTTTCCTGAAGAGTTTGAGTAGTTCAAAAGATTTCCTTGAGAAGCTAGAGTAAGTGTTGGACTGTAAGAGGAAAGTAGAGTGCTTTCCTTGAGAGTTTAAGTAGTTCTAAGGGAAAATTTGAGGAGCAGACTTTGTGGAGCCGGGAATAGTTTAAAACAGTTAAAACGATGCTGCGCTAAGTTGCACAATGTTGCTCTATGCGCAAAATCCCACAAAAGTGGGTTTTAAGGCAGGGAACTTGAAAGAGCTAGGAATTAGCCCAAAACGGCCAATAATCTACTAGTTTCTGGGCTGAGACCACTCCTCCAGGGACAGATAGGCTGCTCAAATCTCCCCACACTCACTGGTGAACAGAGAAGCTTCCTCCTATCCAAGTAAGGATATGGGCAACACATGAACTTATACCAAAGCCCAGAATTCAACAAAACCTGAAATCTGGACTACTCTAGCTCAGAAAAGGCGGGAAACAAGGATTTTTTTTTTGTTTTTTATTTTCTTTTTTGTAGAACAGAAGCAGAAATTAACAGGAAAACACTGTAAATGCTTTACACAGGCTAGCACACGTGAGTGGGCAGCCTAAACAGTTAAATTAACACAAAAAACAAATTTTAAAGTGCAGGTACAGTAAAAAAATGCAATAACAAGCTTTTAAAGGTAGTAGAGCAGTTAGAAACTCACTTTTCAGCGAGAATAAGCAGTCGCTAATGAAAAGGCAGAGAAAAAATATTTTATCTGGTAAAAGTCACTCTTTTTCATCTCTCTGCTGCTTGTACCACTCTGCAGGAGCACGAGGAGCTTGTGCTGAGTCGGAAACAAGCGCAAAACCATGCAAAAGCAGGTTTTAAGGCAGCGAACTTGAAAGAGTTAGGAATTAGCCCAAAATGGCCAATAATCTACTAGTTTCTGGGCTGAGACCACTCCTCCAGGGACAGATAGGCTGCTCAAAGCTCCCCACTCTCACTGGTGAACAGAGAAGCTTCCTCCTATCCAAGTAAGGATATGGGCAGCACAGGAACTTATACCAAAGCCCATAATTTAGCAAAACCTGAAATCTGAACTATTCTAGCTCAGAAAAAGCGGGAAACAAGGATTTTTTTTCTTTTTCTTTTTCTTTTAAGAAATCTTGTTAGATTTCTTTATCTGATTTTGTAATTTTATGTTATCAATTTTCTCTTGAACAGCTTTTAATTCTTTATCCCAAATCTTTTTTTTTTTTTTATTACTGTACCAATTAATTATTTTTCCATATAGGTACACTTTTAGAGCATCCCAAATATAGATAACAGATGTGTCTTCAGTACTATTGACATTAATAACATTTTTTGTTTCAGAGATAACAAATTCTTTAAAGTCTGATAGGATAGTTTAATATGCTGGTATTCTTTTAATTTGGGTATAATAGTATATCAAAAGTTATAGCATTATGATCAGATAATGGACACAAATTAACTTTAACTTTGTTTAGGTTATTAATTAATTGATATGAAATATAGACTATCACTTCTAGAGTATGAACATGTCTTTGTGAAAAATATGTATAAAAAAGGGAATTTGAGTCTGCAAAATAATTGATGTCCCTAATATGATATGTATCTGCAAATTCAATCAATTTTTTCACTGGTGATTTCATTATCCTCTTTCTAGTGGCAGTTGAAAATTTTTCATTAAATATACAACTGAAGTCCCCTCCTAATATAATATCTCCTTTGGAGAATTGTACTATTTGATTTAAGTGTTGATTGACTCTGTGAGTACTTATCCCTGGTATCCAATAGACACTGATGAATGTATATAGTTTCTTATTAAGTTCTAGTGTAGCAGCACAGAACATACCGTTATCATCATTATATGTGTCTATTAATTTAGAAAATGGTAGAGAATTGTTCCATAGAATTACAACACTTCTTTTATTTTGTTGATGATGTGAACTAGATAATACTATATATTTTCTATTAAGTCTATCTATATCATCTTTTAATAAATGTGTTTCTTGTAAAAAAAAAACAACATTAGGGTTAAAAAGATTTAGGTATTTATATAAACTTCCCCTTTTGCAGACATTATTTAAACCATTAATATTAACAGATCAACATTTTAATGTTAGCACAAATAATAATGAATGAGTTTACTAGAGTGATGATCATTGGATTATTGAATGTACTCATATAAAAATGTATTATTTCCATATTAAAATGGATATTGATAGAATAGTTGTCCAAATGATGTAGAGCAAATATATAGATTAAACCTTTAAGGATTTTAGACACCGAGAGATAACATGTAATAACTATATACCAAAAAGCTAGATTTTTTAAACCCTCACCCTTTTTGTGGAGTTCAAGGAGACTCCGGACTCAAACAGTATACTGTTTGAATCAACCACCCTCTCACTAACAACAGTTAATTCCCCTCTGTCAGAAGCAAAAATGTAATAAATCTTAAAACAAAATTTTAATTGTACTAATAAAATGTATATGTCTCATATTTTAAAGTACTAGAATTTGAGGTTTGTTATATATCAATATTATTAAGTTGTATGTAGTACAACTAAAATAAAATGTTTATAAATGAATAACAAATCCGACAATCAGATGGAAATCAGCATCATTCAGAATTAAAGATCATTTTCAAATAATATAGGTAATATTAGAATGCTATTTTGTTTGTATATATAATTATCCCCTTGAATCTTTTCCATAAAACAAAACACCACAAATAACTAAAAATATATTCCTGTAAATCTATACAGAACATAGACTCAAGCTCCATATCTTGTACAGAGGCATCACATTCTCACCTCTTTGCTCATAATCATTTTCCCTTTTTTCTCTTTTTTCTCCCCCTTTCTCCTTATCTCTACCCCATTCACTCTCCCCTCTCCATATACTGAATATATGCGTTGATGGTTACCAAAGGTTTGACTAGCAGTGTTACTGTGTTACTAAATGTTTCATAAATTAATACTCTAACAGCTCTAGCGATAGACCTAAAGTTATCAATAGATGTGCTATCTATTTCCTGATATATATATATATATATATATATATATATGAGTACTAAACTTATACTCATCTACTGCATTAAAATTCAAGAAATTGATATAATCAAATATAACCTGCTAGCAAACAGACTTATGTGATTAGAAGTCATATAAGATTCTCCACAATATTATGTGACTAAGAAACCACTGTGCCTTTCCCTTCTTATCCCATTAATTGAAATTTCAAAACTGTAAACCCTCAATTTGAATGTCCAATAAATTTATAAAGAATCAGTAAACTGATGTCTATTGGTTATCATAGAATATCTCAAATATCACATGTAAGAAACTACTATTTAGTGCCAGACCATTAAGATGTAGTCTGAAGATTATTTTCCTAAACAGCAGAGTTAATTAAAGCATCTATCATACACAAATTAACATGTCTGAGATGTTGTCAGATAAAATTATATTGATATATTGTAATATATGCTTCAAAAGAAGGACTGAGATCATGATATTAGTTATTCAAATATTAATGAGTAACCACAGCATGTGAAAAACAAGCTTATGAAATATTAAATAATAGAGTTAAAGTAAGCAAGTAAACAATATTATTCCACGTTAATATACAGAAAGTATCAGAACATCATATGGTAATGCAAATGTAGGTCTGAATTGTTGTTGTCTGAAATCGAGTTTAGATATGAATAAGAGAATACCAGTTTTTCTCCTTCTTATTCCTTCTCTCTCCCTCCATTCCCCTGCTCTATTTCCTCTGTTCCATATAAACCAATATGAATTTAGTGATATCTAATCACCCTGCTCTTTCCACATAGCCTTTCCATTACCTCCTACTCATCTCTAACACCTCAATTCTCAAATGCTGAAATACTAATCGCTTTTCTAAAACTTAATAATAACAAAAGCATATGCATAACAACATTATACCTACCCCCAGGGAACAATACCCCCTTCCAGAAGAAATCTTAGCTTGGATCTCCACAAAAATTAACAATGAAACAATCATACTTGGTGATGTGAATATAAATTGGCTCAGTCAACCAGATAGCTCCTTAACCCCCAATATCAACCTCTACAACTTTGCCCAAATAACCACAAATATAACCAGACCAGCTAAAAACAATAGTGGTGGCTCAATCATAGACTGGATCCTAGTTTCTGACCCCAACAAGTTCTCCAAAACAGGTACCTTTCACTGCAATATTAGTGACCACCAGCCAGCCTATGCCATACGCCAAACTTCCCAACTGCCCAACTGACATCATTATATACTAAGCCGAACCCTTACTAATTTCAACCAAAATACTTTTAATGACCATCTAAAATCTATTAACTGGAATATACTAAAGATCCTTCTTCTAGATAAAGCAGTTGAATTATTTAATTCAACCTTCCTAAAAGTCCTAAACTACCATGCTCCTCTGCATTGCAAAAGAGTAAAAACAAAACACACCATCTGGCTTTCTCAAAGTACCAAGCAGGCCATGGTCATAAGAGACAAAGCCTGGAAAAAATAGCAGAGAACTACTAATCTCGCCGACCTCCAACAGTACAGACAACTTCGCAACAAAGTAAAATGTCTAGTCATCAATGACAAAAAAAATCATTATATTAAACTACAGCATAATTTCAAGAAAAATCCAAAACAATTCTGGACCTCAATCTCCGCACTATTAAACCCTGGTACAAAAAGTAATCCCTGTCCACATCCTGAAAAAACACCTCTAGAAATCACCACAATTTTCAACTCATGCATTGTAGAAACCATAGCCAAACTAACTGCCTCATTCCCACCTCCACCTTTTCGAACTAATCACTCCCCAAACTTTGCCCACCCAGCAGAACCTCCTACTACCATATTTTCGCTTTCTCCAATCCCAACTTCAGCTATAACCAAACTCTTGCTTAAATTAAAACCAGAAAGCAATGCCTCTGACAACCTACTCCCAGAGTATCTTAAAATGTCAGCTCCGGCCACATCCTACCCTATTAATATACTCTTAAATAGGTCAGTTCAGGAATCCTAAATACCCACCATCTGGAAGAAAATCTACATTATTCTCCTACATAAAGGTGGTAATAGCTCTGATACCTCCAACTTCCATCCCATCACTATACTGTCCCCTATTTCTAAAATCATAGAAAAATGCATACACTCCCAGCTCGAGCAATACCTCCTGAACAATAATCTTCTATCTTCCTATCAACACAGTTTCCACCCACCCATAGTACTACCACTGCTCTCCTATCATTCACAAATACTGTTAACCAAGCGTGCAATGAAGGAAAACTTGTCTCCTCCCTCTCCCTCTTCCTTGATCTATCCAAGGCATTCAACACTATCTCCCACTCCCTACTTCTCTCCAAGCTTTCAGCTCTGAGCCTGTCCCCACCAACTCTGCTCTGGTTTTCCAACTACCTATCCAATAGAAAACAACCCACCATTCCTTGATAATCCCACAGGAGTCCCTCAAGGATTTATATTAGGCCCTCTACTTTTCAGTATTTTCATTAACAACTTTCATTATTGTGTTCCCAACAACTCTGTTATTCAATATGCAGATGACTCAACTATAATTTGTACCTCCAAGACCATACCCGAACTACTTACACACACTCAGCAAGCATTCTCTTCCACTGAAAAATGGATGACTAACAATCATCTCACACTCAATTCAAACAAAACCAAACTTCTTCTCTTCTCCCCTAAGAAAACCGCCATTATAAACAAACCAGACTTTAAAATCTACTCATTAAATAAAACTACCCTAGAAGTCGTCTCACATACAAAACTGCTAGGTGTCACCATTGATGAAAGCTTAACCTTTGACCAGCACATCCACAACAACATTAAAAAAAACACCAAAACTAGGCACCCTCTATAGGCCTAAACACTTCCTCAACCCCAATGCCAAACAAACCTTGGCCTCTACCTTCCTACTACCATCCCTACTACATGGTGCTCTCCTTCTCACTAACATTTGTACAGCCCTAAAAATCAAAATGGAAATCTGTTATAATAAAATCGCCAGATTTGCAACTAATGCCACCTACTCCTCCCACCACTATTCCTCACTTCATGCACTTAAATGTCTTAAGCTGCCACAATACCTTATTCATCAACAACTTTATTTCTTATTAACTTGGGCTTGAAGTTAATCTAAGGACTTGTGCACTACACATGTTTTATTTAAGCAGGCCGTCCCTGTGATAGCAGTCATAATGTTTAACTCGTGAGGTTTTCTGAAAGAGGTTTCTTATGTTGTAGTTTTAACCCAATAAAGCATTGTTTTTAAGAACTAACACAATTTGTCCTTGATGTCCAAGGACATTTCTATTTTTTTCTAAAATACAGCCCTTCAAACTCTCTGGATTTGAGTTGTGTGCAAAAGCAAAGTGATGCCCCAGTGCAACACAGAAGAGGTAATTTATGCCCTTAAATGTGGTTGCAATTTATATTATATAGGGGAGACAGGCAGAACTTTTAAAATTTGCCTGTAAGAAGACATTTGTGATATTAAAAATTGAAAGTTTGATAGCCCCTTGGGGCATCACTTTGCTTCTTCACACAACTTAAATCCAGAGAGCTTAAAGGGCTGTATTTTAGAAAACATAGAAATGTCCTTAGGGGAATGTGGAGATATCAAGGACAAATTGCTTAGTAAAGAAAACTTTTTTTTATTCTAAGGTATAACACCTTGGAAACATTTGGATTGAACAAAGAACATAACTGGAAAAATGTTATTTGAATCGGTTAATTGATTGATCGAATGATTGACTTATTGATTTTTATACTATTAAGATGAGATGATAATTGTGAATTTTAAACTCGTTGAAGGTTTGGAGCTGAAGTGCTAAGTCTAAATAAATTTGGTGAGATTTAAATAGATCCGTGACCTGGGCTTGTTTTTTATTGTTTTTTTTTTTTTTGCTATTTACTATTGTGGTCTTTATAGTGAAGAAAATATTCCCTTTATTAGTAAAATTTGGAAAGAAAATAAGCAAATGAATTAGCTTGTTCATAGTAAACTCAGAAGCAACCTTGGGCAAAAAGAAAGTATTAGTTCTGAGTGTAACCCTGTCTTTATGAAATATCAGTTAAGGAGGAACTGAAGACAATGCATGCAGTTCAGATACTCATATGGCAGAAGTAACTTCCACCAGAAAAACTGTTGTCCAGGATAGCAACTTTATGGAAACAGTAGCTGAAGGCTTACAGGATAGATCCAAATGGAGAACATCATCCTAAACTGGAGGTTAGAGTAAGAAGGTACCCTTTGAGAAAGCCTTGGAGATCTTCAGAGCAAGTGGAAACAGTTCAGCAGATGAACACCAACAAAATAAAAACATCACAAATCTGCTGAATGGGGTGTCCGGATCCAAAATTCTGCCACAAACGTAGTTGTAACAAAGCTTTTATTGACAAACTTAAAATAATAAAACTCAGTGATAGTAGTTAAGTGCTTTCATCTACAATATAGAGTTCATCAGAACACTGACTTAAAATTCATTATTGCTTAAATAGTATAAGGAGCCAATAGGCATCAGCACCTAATCACATAATTAATAAGTGACCTCATCATTTTTAAAGTGCTGCGTACTAGATTAATATACTGCATTGTTTATGAGAATTATATAAATAATATAATACAATAACATGACTAATTAAATAACATTATGTTCCACACTTGGGTAAAAACACCTTATAACTAAAATTTGTATAATAACCCCCATATTCATCACATTTTAGATTCCAGTATGGCTTTGATGGATATACCATCATTTATACCTGGATACACTGCAGCGTTTAATAACATTTGCCATTTAGTGTCTCTTTCATTTAATTTCTTGGTAATACCCCCCCCCCCGGGGTTTGCCCTTACCTGCTCTAATATGGCAAATTTAAACTCTACACATCCAGGACTTATGCTTAAATGTCTATACAGGGCATTTGTTTCATCGTTTTTCCTTATACAGTAACCATGGTCATAAATCCTGTTCCTTAAACATCTGTCCATTTTTCCCACATAGAAACAGGAACATTTTGTACACTTGGCCAGGCATACCACATGTTGAGTTCTACAATTACCATACTGAAATTTTAAATATAATTGACTGAAATTCTCCAGTTTGAGTGTAGCCTCTTCCATTATAGCATGACACTGATTATATTTGCCACATTTTCAGGTGCCCCCCCCCTTTCTATTTCCATTCTTTGAATTATTTTTCTTCATCTTAAATTTATTTTTTAGGTTAAGGCCTTTTTTATAAACAAATGTTGGACACTCCCCTATTATTTTATAAATATTTTCTTCAGATTTTAAAATATTCCAGTTGCTTGTTATAGTGTCTTGGATATTCTTAGCGAAATTTCCGAACTGTAATATACATGCCCTTTGGAATGAATTCTGATTCATTGGAACTACATTGGAATTGTACTGTGAGTTCACTTCACCTCTACCTAAAAGGGGTTGATATTTTTTACCCCATTCCTCTTTTACATATTTTATTGTATTACCTATAAGAGTACTGGGATATCCTCTTTTGGAGAACATATCTCCAATAAAATCAAGTTCCTTGACCATTTCATTAAACTCAGAAGTCATCCTTGCTGCCCTAATACACTGACCCTTAATTATACTGGCTTTTTGTTTATAAGGATGGCAACTAGAATATTCTAAGTATGTATTGCTGAACGTACTTTTTCTATATATTTTGGAACAAAAATGGTTGTTCTCTATATAAATAAATGTATCTAAATAGGATATACCCTTAAGGTCACTTTTGTAGGTGAATTTTAAATATTCACTGGAATTGTTTAAGTAATCAAAAAACAATTCTAATTCTTGTATAGAGTCGTTCCATAAAATGAATATATCGTCCAGGAACCGGACATAGCAATTTATAGCCTTCTTCCACTTAGTTTGAAATACATGTTCTTCTTCCCAATTTAATAACACCAAATTGGCTGCACCCATTGCTACACCATTGCTTTGTTTATAATATTCCCCTTCATAAAATATGAAATTATTTTTTAATACTATATCCATAAATTCTAGTGTTAATAAAACTTTGTCCCATGAAAACCCAGCATACTTTTGAATAGTTTATTTAAATTTTGTAAGGCCATCCTGATCAGGAATACATGAAAATAAATCTATCACATCAATTGTGATAAAAATGGTCCCTTTATTACATTTGTCGGGGGTCAACCTACCTAAAAAGTCCCATGAATCAATAATAATATGGGGTATTTTTTTATATATGAATTTCAACCACCTATCAATCACTTGACCAAATGGAAAGGCTTTAGATTTTTTCCCCAGTATGATTGGTCTAAAGGGTGGGTCCCTTACATCTTTGTGCACCTTCGGTATTCCTACAATAATAGCTAATACTAGCTGTTTTACTTTCAGAAAATTGTATAATTCCACATCAATTCTATTTTCCAACAACAAATCTTCCAAAAATAAATCTATTTTGTGATGTCCTATATTGACCTCATTTAACAATGAAATTTCATAGTTACCTGAACCTAACAAGATAGTATGCATTTTGTTAATATAGTCTTGAGTGTTGTACAGCACAATGCCTCCCCCTTTGTCAGGTTTCATAACTCGAATTTGATAATCACTTTGTAATTGTTTCAATAAATCATATTCATTTTTAGTAAGGTTGCATCTCATTCTCTTATTCTTAGAACTAATGTATATTTCATACATTGCATCTATAACAACCTTCTCATAAGTGGCTAATGTAGAATTCATTGGTGGGATGAAAGTACTAAGTTTTTTATACATAATATTCCTTTTTGTCCTACTACTGTCATGAAAATAAACTGCCAAATTAAGTTTCCGTATAAATTGCTTAAATTCTATAATGTAATCTATAATATTGCACTTGGAAGAGGGTACACATTTCATACCTCTGGAGAATAATTTAAAATGTTCTTTTTCTAATTTAAAATCAGTGTAATTAAACACACTGAAGTCACCTAAACTAAAATGTACCTCATTATGTCTCACTATATTTGCTTCATAGCTTAATTTCTCCGGTCCCTTTGAAATTTCTTTTGCCTCCAATCGTTGTGTTCTGTTGCTAAATGTTCCCCTTGTATGTACTGGCCCTCTTGCCTTGTCCCTAAAAAAGTCCTACTGTCATTAGTATAACCAAAATGGTCCATATTTCTGTGGCTGGCTCCCCTTGTGGGATATGTATTTCTCCTTTTGTATGTCCCATCAGTGTCTTCTTTTAACTTGTCTCATCGATATGCCTGGACGATATATTCATTTTATGGAACAACTCTTTACAAGAATTAGAATTGTTTTTTGATTACTTAAACAATTCCAGTGAATATTTAAAATTCACCTACAAAAGTGACCTTAAGGGTATATCCTATTTAGATACATTTATTTATATAGAGAACAACCATTTTTGTTCCAAAATATATAGAAAAAGTACGTTCAGCAATACATACTTAGAATATACTAGTTGCCATCCTTATAAACAAAAAGCCAGTATAATTAAGGGTCAATGTATTAGGGCAGCAAGGATGACTTCTGAGTTTAATGAAATGGTCAAGGAACTTGATTTTATTGGAGATATGTTCTCCAAAAGAGGATATCCCAGTACTCTTATAGGTAATACAATAAAATATGTAAAAAAGGAATGGGGTTAGAAATATCAACCCCTTTTAGGTAGAGGTGAAGTGAACTCACAGTACAATTCCAATGTATTTCCAATGAATCAGAATTCATTCCAAAGGGCATGTATATTACAGTTCGGAAATTTTGCTAAGAATATCCGAGACACTATAACAAGCAACTGGAGTATTTTAAAATCTGAAGAAAATATTTATAAAATAATAGGGGAGTGTCCAACATTTGTTTATAAAACAGGCCTTAACCTAAAAAATACATTTGAGATGAAGAAAAATAATTCAAAGAATGGAAATAGAGAGGGGGGCACTCGGAAATGTGGCAAATGTAATCAGTGTCATGCTATAATGGAAGAGGCTACACTCAAACTGGAGAATTTCAGTCAACCATATTTAAAATTTCAGTATGGTAATTGTAGAACTCATCATGTGGTATACCTGGCCAAGTGTACAAAATGTTCCTGTTTCTATATGGGAAAAATGGACAGATGTTTAAGGAACAGGATTTATGACCATGGTTACTGTATAAGGAAAAAAGATGAAACAAACACCCTGTATAGACATTTAAGCATAAGTCCTGGATGTGTAGAGTTTAAATTTGCCATATTAGAGCAGGTAAGGGCAAACCTCAGGGGGCGGGGGGATATTACCAAGAAATTAAATGAAAGAGAAACTAAATGGCAAATTTTATTAAACGCTACAGTGTATCCAGGTATAAATGATGGTATATCCATCAAAGCCATACTGGAATCTAAAATGTGATGTATATGGGGGTTATTGTACAAATTTTAATTATAAGGTGTTTTTACCCGTGTGTGGAACATAATGTTATTTAATTAGTCATGTTATTGTATTATATTATTTATATAATTCTCATAAACAATGCAGTATATTAATCTAGTACGCAGCACTTTAAAAATGATGAGGTCACGTATTAATTATGTGATTAGGTGCTGATGCCTATAGGCTCCTTATACTATTTAAGCAATAATGAATTTCAAGTCAGTGTTCTGATGAAGTCTATATTGTAGATGAAAGCGCTTAACTACTATCACTGAGTTTTATTATTTTAAGTTTGTCAATAAAAGCTTTATTACAACTACGTTTGTGGCAGAATTTTGGATCCGGACACCCCATTCAGCAGATCTTCAGAGCAGCTATAGAAGTATTATCCCTGCCAACATGAAAATTAGAAATAGCAACAAGCTGAACCTTAGTAGTAGAATAACTAAGTCTAGACTGAAAAAGGTCCAGAAAAAAATTCAAAATGGCATCCAACGGGGCTGAAAAAGTATCCATACATCTAGATGAATCCCAAACAGCCAAGGGTTTCCATTTAGTAACATAAATCTTCTGAGTTGAATGTTTTTGGGAAGACAAGAAAATACATATAACTCTGTCAGACAGCTTGGGATCCTTGGCCATCACTGGAATTGGAGAAACCATTGGAATTTATCTGAGCATGTAAAGGTTAGGCAAGGGAATCCCTGCTGCGATCAGCTCCAGAATGGAGTCCAGCATCTAGGGTGGGTGATGTAGGTAAGGGCACAGGAAGGGAAACCACACTTGTTGGGGCCAAAATAGACAATGCGAATCACAGTGACTCTGTAATGGGCTGCCCTCTGAAGAAGTTGTATAATGCATGGTGTAGGCAGATAGAAGTACAGCAGACTCAGGGGCTAAGCATACAGAAGACCATCCCTGGGAGGACAGTCCCTCTGGAGGAACCAGGTCATAAAAGGTGCTGCACTACATTTTAGATACAGTGGTAAATATGTCACAGCAGGGGGTGCCGCAGCATCAGAAAATCTGAGTTGCTACATCTGGGTTCAAGGACAGCTCATGAAGAAGGAGGATGTTCCTGCTTAAACTGTCCACCAGAATTGTGGACTTCTCAGAGATGTGCATTGTAACCAGAAACTGCTGGGAGGTGATCACTCACTGCCACAACCTCATGGCATCCCAATAAAGAAGGTAAGATCATGATCCTCCCTTGTTTTGTTCAAGTACCATACCACAGACATGTCTAACTGGATAGCAAATACACCCTTGGGCAGAAGGTCCTAAAAAGCCTGCAATGCTAGGAAAACCTCTCTTATCTCCAAGACATTTATGTAGAAATTGGCCTTGGATGGCAACCACACCCCTTGGATCATATTCCCTTTGAAATACTCAACCCAGAACAGATGTGTCCATAGTGAAGTGACCTGAGGCTGGAGAAGAACAAAAAGCCACCCAGCAGCAACAAGAAGGGACTCCAACCACAATTTGACTTAAGGCCGACAACAGTTTGTTATTACAACCAGAAAGTCCATGGGATGAGTCAGGTAGAGCCACTGTGCTGGTAATGTCCATTGCAAGATCTTCATATGGTGCCTCCCTAAGGGTACTAGGCAAAAAGATGCTGACATCTATCACACGAGCATCAAAATCATGGAGGTAGGGGGCTTGTGAGATAAAAGCAAATAAGACCCTTCTGCTCAAAGACAAGTTAACCTATTGACTGAAAGTTTTGCTGTCTGAGAGACAGTATCCAAATGGCAGCCTATGAACTCTAACACTTGTATCTGCTACAAACTGGACTTTTCATAATTCACCATGATTCCTAAGGACAGAAATAACTGGAGTTAGGATTCTCATGCTTTGATGAGAGAGACACTCTCATGAGGTGGTGAGAAGCCAAACATCCAAGTATGGGAAGGCCTGAATCCCCTGCAGCCCAAGCTAGGCTGCCACAACTGCCATGGACTTGAAGAAATGAAAGAAGCTGTGGTGACACCAAAGGGCAGTGCTCAGAACTGGCAATGATTGGCTCGCAGCTGAAAGTGCAGAAATCTTCTGGACTACACTGCTGCCTTTATATGATGGTAGGCATCCTTGAGATCTATCAAACACATCCAATCAACCTTCCGCAACAGAGGTAGAATGGACTACATCGTGGCCATCTGGAAACTGGTCTGTTTGACATAATAGTTCAGGTTTCTTAGATCCAAAATTGGTCTCAGCTCCTTGTTCTTATTTGGTATCAAAAAAGAATATGGAATAGACCCCACATCCCTGCTGATCTGGTGGGGCCACCTGGAAGACTCAATTGACCAGCAACATTTGAATCTTGGCTGCTGCATAGCTTCTCTGATGGGGTGGAACATCTGGGAGAGATTTTTGTGACTGTGTTGTGGCAAACAAAAATGGAATTGTATACCCTCTGAATACAACTCTCAACACCCACATGTCTGAGATGATGGCCTCCAAAGCTTTTGGGTAGAGAGCCAAGTGACCCAGACTGCCTCCAAAGAGTAGCAGCTGGACAGCTCTTCAGGGACACTGAAAAGACTTCACAGAGGAAGCTCTGCAGAAGCCTTTATTCTTTGTACCACCTCTGTCACATGGATGGCGTACATAGTGGTTATCTCTCTACCACAAGTGGCCTTCACCAGGAGCATCCTAGAAAGGCTGCTGTGACTTACTAAAGAAGAATTACTTGCCTCCCTTCTGACTGAAAAGGACTACTGAGGGTTAGCAAAGTATACTCTGATGGCAGACAAAGTCTTTCCATCTTGCCTGCGCCTAGTCAATATGTCCTTGACCTTTGAATGAAACAGGGGAAAAGCTGTTGGACAGCCCATTGACAAAGGACACTTTAAAGCAGTCTGCAAAGTTGCATAATTGCATCCAGGCATGCTGGTGCACAGCAATGCTGTTGCCAGCTGTTTGAAATGTGATATCAGCTGCATTGGAGAGCAGACATGTAGACATTTTAGGAACTGATTTGATTGTAAACAACTGCATCTCAAGAGTCTTTTGCACCTGTAAGGACTGCTGTGTCTTCACTATATTTGACACTGCCAATAACAGGTCTCATTAAAGTCATGCCAAATGAGCCAAAATAGTTAAGTGCTCTCAATGCAAAGATCAGTGTATGTGCACTTTCTCATACAGTCTAAACTCAAAGACTCCCTGGAGGGGGGATTTTCCTGAGGTTTACTCTGAAACATCCTTCTTGGTGGCTGCAACCACCATGATCGCATCTACTGCAGGACCCTTACTCCTCTGCGGTTAGACTTTAGGTGGTGCCAAAATCCTATCCAGCTTTCTGGAATTGGTTCTACCACATATGGTTCTCTCCATGCCCTCCAGCACACCAGATTGATAAGCACATACAGGGGGGGACTACCTAGGACATGGATGGGTCCACACGAAAGGCCAACTCTTGTGTATTGTCAGTGTGGTAGTTCCCTGGGGCAGATGACTTCCCAAAGGATACAATAATGTATTTTTTGGTATTTAGTTTCAGTCCATGATTTTGGCACCAGTTATTTATTTGAGGCAAGCCTTCCTGCAGGATGGCTAAGTCATTGGGTTTCAGTGACTGCTCCTAGCTTGCAGTCATCTGAAAACTTATCAGCCATAGCCCTTTGGCACTAGCTTTTTCTTCAGAAAAGTAGATGTCAAAGAGGAGAAATCCCAATCCTCAACGATTTTCTAGAAAACACATTTTATGAGAAACAGGCCAAAAATGTGAGGGAAAAAATATGGGCATTCTGCAAAATCCTTGACAGTTGAGAGATATGCCTCCAGGATACATAGATAATTACACCTCTCACCAAACAAGGAAGTCTGGTTCAGGACTGCTATTGGTGAGTATTAGGCCATTCCTACTCTGTGAGAATACCAAGTTCAGTGAAACTGACAACAGAAGGGACTGAGGCAGACTTACCTTGTGTTTGCCTGGTGGGTAGAATTACTGAATGCAGTAATAATATATTGACCAAGAATCAGAATCAAAAATACTTTATTGATCCCGAAAGAAATTGCTTATGTTACAACTGCACAGATAAACACAGACACAATGCAGACCAAACATATATGTTACATAATTAGATATGACAGATACTATACTCACTTCTGTTACCCCATATATATAACACCAATGCCTGACATAGGTACACTGTTTGATATGACATATAGTAGTGACGTGAAAGGGGGAGCCTTTCGTTTTAATTACCACTCACACTAGGATATAGGGTATTGCACATTACGATACTTTAAGGTATATTGTACAAAGGATAATTGCATTGATGATTAATATTGCACTAACAAAAGATAAGTAAAAGACAGATAAAAAGGAGTGGGGATAAAAAAACATGGGTAAGAGTTTAACATTGCACTATGTGGTTTCCTTCAGTAGTGAGGGCTGTGCTAAGATGGTAGGAGGCATTATAGAGTCTGATGGCTGTTGGCAGGAAGGATTTTCTGTCATGTTCAGTGGAGCACTTTATGCTCAGTAGTCTTCTGATAAAGGAACTTCTATATCCAGCCACCACTTTGTTGAGTGGGTGGTCAATATTTTTCATGATGGACTTCAGTCGCTGTAACATTCTTCTCTCAACCACAGTTTTGAGGGTGTCCAGTTCTTCTCCAACTACTGAACTAGCCTTCCTTACCAATTTATTGAGTCTGTTTGTCTCAGCCTTTTTTTATGTTACTACCCCAGCAGCACATCACCGCAAAGAAGATGGCGCTGGCCACTACAGTGTCATAGAATAACCGCAGCATAGTGTTGCTAACTCCAAAGGATCTGAGCCTTTGTAGTGCATGCAGCCTACTCTGACCCTTTTAATATGCCACCTGAGAGTTTTTGGACCAGTCCAATCAGTAGACTAAGAAAATATGTTGGATTGATAAGCTTTGCTGTGGACAAGATGTATTAGTGAGGTAAAGATGGACTAACATTGATGCAAAAACTACCTGAATGTATTATATAATACAGTCTATTCTGAGAGTAGCACACAGCTAGACTTTAATGTATCACACAAACTAAGCATATATAATAGTAGTAGTTGTGTAAAGGCTAAATATGTAGTATAATGTAAACACGAACTACTGCACCACAACGATATAACTCCAAGAAGGTGCTGGATGCAGGAAGAAAACAGCTCGTACAAGTGGATCAAGAAGTTTTAATTATTAGACAAATAAAAGATGCACAATTGCATGTACAAACGTTAAGTGCTTTCAACTGAAGATAGCTCAGTCTTCATCAGAACAACGAACCTCCATTAAAACCACATATATATAGTCTATCAGTTGCTTGTTACATGAATTTGAAAATTGCGCCAAAAATCTTAAAACGGCAATACAATGTATTCCTTGGAATTCTGTTGCAACACAGATGTTTATACAAGTAACCTTACATAAATCAAACTTGCAAACACTATGTACTGCAACCTAATACATAAAATGTATATAACTAAATACATACAATATTACTAATATAATATATACTCCACTTATACTACAATATTTTACTAAAAACAAAATGAAATATGTAAAATAAGTAATATGTGAAACAATAACTTTACTGTCACAAATAAAACTGAATTGTTAGCCTATTTAGAGATATAAAGCCTATTTAAATAAATAACTAAAAAATGCTTAAACATGCTATCATATGGTGGCAATAACTGGTTGAATAAAATGAATAACCAAAAATTTATAAAATACCCCTTGAAAAATACATATGTACTTGAATAAAATAGATATTAAAAATGTTTAAAAAAATTATTATTAATAGAATATAATAACTTATTGATTTGATTATTATTAAGTATGTATTAAAACTAATTGTATATAATAAAAACTTATGTAGATGGTGTCAAAAATCTTCCAAAAATGGTTTGATGCTTATGTGGTCATTAAGCCCCGGAAATCTGGTGGCATCACACTTAATCTGCCAGATACTTTCTTTTAGGGCCAATCGTACCTTCCAATTACCACCATAAGTGGTTTGGTTGACCTGATCAATAATACTAAAGTATTCCTACATCCAGCACCTTCTTGTAGTATAATGTAAGCATAGTAAGATCTGAGAGTAGTAGACAATTATAATTTGGTAGAGAATGATTACATGATGATAACAATGTATGAGTTCCAATTAATAACACTAAGATAAAAGTTACACATAATAAATTTTGGAATTGCAGGCTCAGGTCCTATCAATAATATGGTTGCTAGTTCCCTCAGATGCCACACATATCATCCATTTCAAGGATCAATTGCCACCAAAATAATGAATAGCAGTGTGGTTCAGGCACACACTTAATAGTAAATAGGCTTAGATGTCGCGCATTAGTGCTTGTAGGATGCCACAAAATACACACTTCAAAGAGGCAGTATTTTTGAATTGTACGATTTATCACGCTCAGTCGTCCCATACTTGGATGCAGATAAATATAGTTGCCGTCAATAACTAGGATAAGTAGAAGGGAAATGTAGCTAGAAATAGCTGATGATGATGGCTATGAACTAGCCTGGGCTGGAAGCAGCAATGAGTTATTATAAGAAATAAAATGAGTTGTATAAACAAGCTGCAGCAGAATGCAAGGCAGTGCAGCTGGGACTTCCTGCAAACAACAGCAGCAGCTCACAAGTCAATGCAGGTTAGACACATGATGCAGCACAGACAGTAAACGTTAGCATGTTTGCAGACTAGGTGTAGAACCTAGTCAAATACAGGAAATACTAAATAAAGTTATAAACATTTTGTACAGAATGTTAGACAAATTATAAACACTTTAAGACAAACCATTTGGGTCTATACACTGCAAACTGCCCAGCTACTGTGCATAGTACAAGGTAAAATCTGGTTTGGCAACCGCACAGATCGAATTGGTTTAAATAAAAACTTATACTGCTCTAATGTCTTTCACCCTGGTAGCAAGGTCAAATCCAATTAGAACTGTTCATTCCAGAAGAAGTGTGTGGCAGGTCCTGCTATGCAACATAATTTATAACCTACACTTAAATGCCACAGCCACTCAGAAAATCAACTGCAAATTAAGTCTGAAGCAAGAAGAAGACCCAGAAGACCAGCGAGTCTCCTACTCTCACTAGAAAAGAAATCTCAGAGCAAAAATAAAGCAAGAGGACATTGGGGTGAAGCCTCTAAATTGAAGTATGTGGGTAAGCTTGCCCCTGTAAAAATGTTTTTTGTGTTTTACTTTCTGTTCCATGTGTCAGTAAACTGTAAACCATGTGCACATGTCCTTCAAACATTTGTGGAATGTTTGCTGAGAAGTTGGATTGTGGACATTGTAGAGTTAAGGAGATATAATGGCTCCTCGTAGTGAAACTGTACCAAAGAAATATGCTTATGCTTTCTTTATGTTTTATCAATGTCTGTTATTAGTGATAGGCAATTATTGAACATTTATGACTAGGTAACTTCTAAACATAGGACCCCTACAATATGCTATGCTTTAACAACCGAACCTGTGAATGGAATTGGAATGTATTTCTGTTAATTCTGTCCTGTAGTTGCAGAAGCATACACATTATAGGTGATATCAAGGATACCATCATACATGGGAGTACTACAACTTCATTTCCTTCTGTTTTCTGCAAATTATAGTAAAGTAAAGTTTAACTTTGCTATAGCATTGTTTGACCTTTGTTTTTGTGAGGCCTGAAGGTTTAAGAGGATGGATGCTTCACAAAGGATTTATGGGAGGAAGTAGGTAGTGGCCAGAGTTACTCTTGCTGTGTTGGCTAGAAAGTTTTTTGCTCCTATAGAAGTTAAAGCTGATCTTCCTTACTCAGTAAATGGTAGTCTATCAGACAATTTGGCTAAACAATAAGCATGAAACTCTAACATCTGGCATTACTGACTAACTTTAATCCTCAGTGATTTATCAGCAAACTAAACATTCCAGGATGGACAGAGAACAGCTATGCAGCAAAATCAGGGGTAGTTCATAGGTTCATAGGTAGGTACTAGGCTATCTGCCCGAAGGTATTTATAAGCCTGGCCAGAATGTGTTGGCTTTCGCCACCCCCTTACATTAGTTCCCTGTGCCTCTGTCCAGCAGGGCCACTGAACTTGATCCCCGAGATAAACTTTCTGTTTAAGAGGCATGGATGATTGCAATGCCTTGGATTCTATGATTTTTTTTTTCATTCATTTGTTTACGAGACATCTAAGGTGCATTCACTTAACAAAGTGGCTGCAACTGCTCTGTGTGTGTGTGTGTGTGTGTGTGTGTGTGTGTGTGTGTGTGTGTGTGTGTGTGTGTGTGTGTGTGTGTGTGTGTGTGTGTTTGTGCACGCGCATGTCTGTATGTGCATTGGTGCGTCTGTGTGTGTGTGACACAAAAATACATAAATAACTTTTATTTTTGATGCAAAATACTTACTCCAACAAAAATTACATATACTACATCCAAGTTTGAAACATAAGGCAGAGGAACTATTTTAATTCAAAAATGTAACAAAAAGTATAAACAACAACAAAAACAAAGACAAAGCAAATTAACAGATAGCCCACTCTCTAAGAGTAGTAAACCCTTCTAGGGTAAGCGCTATCAAGGAATTAATGCCCTTCCAGGGTTAATAAGCCCCTCTGCCTAGGGCAACAAGCCTATACATCCGTAGATGTGTGTTAATTCCCCTGATAATGCCCACCCTGTCTGACATTATTGCATGCCTAACATTAGCATCTGTTTTGCCAAGGGCAGATCATGCCTACCCAACTTGGTGGACTTCTTTGAGAAGGTATCCAAAGCAATGGATGAGGCCAAAATGGTTCACATTGCCTACCTTGACCTGGTCAAGGCATTTGAGACATTACCCTACTCGGGCATTGTTGACAAACTCAAGAGGTTAGGTACAAACTTGTATGTTACCTAGTGGATAGCCAAATGGCTCACAGACAGAACCCAGAAAGTTAGAATTAGGGATTCCACCTCTACAAAGAGGCCAGTCACAAGTGGAGTCTCTTAGGGATCAGTCCTTGGATCACTCCTTTTTAGCATTTACTTCTCTGAAGTCAAAGCCAATATCAGTGGTCTCTGGCTGATTAAATTTGCAGATGATTGCAAATTAGGAGCTGTCATTGAATCCCACACTGACAGAGATGTTCTCTAGGAGGGGCTGATACAGTCAAACAACTGGTGTTAGAGCCATGGACTAAAACTAAATGCCAGGAAATGCATAATCGTATCTTTCAGGAAGTCATCCATCCCTGGTAACTATCATATTAACAATATACCCCTTAGAGCTGGCCCAGTAGTCAGCGGCTTAGGGACACACACACAGATAGTAATCTAGCCTTTGACCATCACGTGTCTACAGTAGTGAGGAAATCATTCTATGTTGCACTACTTATAAACAAAGGTTTGGCATCTAAGTCCAAGGAAGTCATTGTTCCACTGTATTCAGCATTCATGCTTTCATCAGACCTATCACTGAGTAAAATTCCCCCTTTGATATGCACCTAACCAGGCATATCCAACAAGTGGAAAGTCCACAGAGGTTCCTCACTAAAAGAATACAGGGCTTAAGTAAAATGTCCTATGCAGACCGCCTCAAGGCTCTACCTCTGTATTCTGTCTCTCTATCTGGCAAACAAGGAATTTTCAGATCCCACTCTGATGGACCTCCTGCATAGCTGCAAAAGAAACAGCACCAGAATTACCTGTTCTAAAGACTTACCACCTTGCTTATGATATAATAGGATCTGCTGGAGAGACAGGTATATATCTCATAGATTACCACGTCTCTGGAACAGGCTCCCCATCCATGTGAAGCAGAGTTCCTCTTAACCCAATTCAAGTGCAACCTGGACAGTTGGATAGGGAGAAGGAAATTCATCCTTGATTTGACACCTATGTCTCTAATGGACACAGGTAACTTGTAAATGGTTCATCTCCCAGGCCCTACCTTGTTAAATGTTTCATCTCCCAACCCCCTGCTTACACTTATCAAGGGTATCAGAACTTGTCACAGACTTGGTATGCATGGCTAGGCCTAAAAAGGTCATTGTGGTCGTTAGCCTAGTAAACACCTGTGAACCTATCTTTTGCTTTTATGTTATAAAGCTGTATGAATGTCTGAAATTTGTCTACATTTTCCTCACTTAACAAATGAAAATAATGAGAACAATAAAATTAAATGTTGTCTGCCAGCTTTACACTGCTGCTCCTCCTATCTGCCAAGATTAAAAGGTGCACATAATCTCTTCAAAGGCTACCTCCCTCTCTCTTAAGTAATGACCTGTAGTACTTTCCCCTTAAGATCATAAAGATACTGTTACTATATATATATATATATATATATATATATATATATATATATATATATATATATATATATATGTGTGTGTGTGTGTGTGTGTGTGTGTATGTGAAGCACTTTACTATCTCGAAATACTGAAATCTCGAATTTCAGTATCTTGAGACGAAAGTGCTGAAAGTGCAGTTGAGCGAAACTGCACTTGCTCGCATTTGGAATGTTGAATCCATGGTTGTGGTGGCGCACTATGTGGGATTTGCTGTGTTGGTAAGGTGTGGTGTTCTGTGGGATATGGTTTGCCTGCCATTGTGTGGATATGTCTGGAGATTCAGGTAAGTGCTGCTTTTTTAAGGGTTTTGGGTAGGGGTTTGAGTGTATGCGAGTGTGTTGGGAAGTTTTAGGTGTAGGTTAGGGTAGGTAGGTAAGGGTGTGAGTGCGTAACTGTTGAGAGTGGTGGTGTTTGTAAGTATATGATGTGCGTTTGTGCAAAGGGAATATAGAGTATGTAGTAGTGGATTATATATACTAAGTAGCGGGGATGTGGGGGGCACAGCTCCCCACATGGGAGGTGCAGGGGGGCTTGCCCCTCTTCTTATACGAAGGTTAGATGTGTGTCTTTGTGTTGTTGTGTATGTGTGTTTTATTGGTTTGGTGTAGTGTGGGGAGGAAGATGAGTGCATGTATGTTTATGTGGTGGAGGGTTTATTTAAAATTCACGATTTTGAATTTCGCGCTTTTGGGGATTTGGTATTATGACTGTTCGGCTTTATAGTCTTAGGATACTGAAATAAAAGATTTCGGTATTTTGAGATTATAAAGTATATATATATATATATATATATATATATATATATATATATATATATATATATATTAGCATATCTAAATGTATCCTTAGTATATCTAAATGTATCCTATCTAGAGCTATGTCATAGACATTAAAGTTTACATAATTCTGGGCATTCTTGGACTCTTGTGTTTCTGACAGATGCTGAGGAAAAAATGGACTCAGTTCAATACACCAAGTATGCCTGAGTTCACCCTTATTTAAATCACTTGCACAGTATTTCCAACTGACACTTCAATTTTTCTGTAAACTCTTGATTGTAAGATTACAGGTTTAAGAAAATGATATGACATACCTCTGCTTTTGATATCTATCAAGAAGCTCCAGTTTATTTATTTCACTTTTGGAATAGTTTTGTAGCTGGTTCTGCACTCTGCTAGGTCCTGTCCAATTTGTGCCACAAACACACACACACACACACACACACACACACACACACACACACACACACACACACACACATACACACACACAGTTAGTTGTCAATCTACACTGTGTCTTGGCTAGTTAACCATTTAAAAACAAAAAAAAGTGAATGTCTTTTACAGCAAGGAAACAGCAGAATGCACAGCATGTAAGTACACGACAAAATCCAGAAACATGGGAAAAGGTAGACATTCCATTTCCTCAATGGTGCATGTGAAGTTTTACTGGAACACAAAAAATGACTTAATGCACCATACGAATTACGGGGAAAGTTAGCCATTTCATTATTCAGACTCTAGGTAATATCTCTCAACTATGCAGAATTTTGTATATTTTTTGTCTCACATTTTCAGACAGTCCTTTGTAAAATGTAAGGTTCCCTGACAAATAATTTAAGATTGTAGTCCCTAAATAGTAGATATTTAAGTTTCTGCTTCATATCCTTCAAAAATGCATGCTAATTTCTTGTTCATATTGCTCTTTTTTATGCTCACAAATTTCTAAATACAATCGTTGTCATGATCAATTTCTTTAGTTAAAATCTACTAAAAACTTTTTTCAAAAAATACATGCTAATATAAAAGCTGTTAGAGAATGGGCTTACTGTACATCAGTACTCTGATTGGAGAACGAGCGTTCTCCAGCAGGGTATTCATGTGCAAGCAATGTCCACTGAAAGCAGCTTATCAAGCCACCGTGGAGCTCAGTCTGAGAAAAAAAAAACAGAACGGCTGCCATTATTTTATGCTCGCTAAGCAGTGATTTATGCTGTTTAACAAGTGTAAAATAAAATAAAATTAAAAAAAAAAGTGTGTGTTTGTGTTTGTGTGTGAAAGTGTATGCATGTGTGAGTGTGAGAGAGAGATCGGCTGAGTTACTATTTTATGCTCACTAAGCAGCACCTTTGCTGTTTAGTGAATGTAAATATAAAATAAAAGTAAAATAAAAAAGTGTGTGTATGTCTTATTGTGTGAAAGTGTAGCGTGTATGAGTGTGACAGACAAGTTAAGCTGCTATTTTACACTGGCTAAGCAGCGCTTCTGCTATTTAGCGAGTGTAAAATAAAAGTGTGTGTGTTTGTGCGTGTGTGTGTGTGTGTGTGTGTGTGTGTGTGTGTGTGTGTGTGTGTGTGTGTGTGTGTGTAAGAGAAACAATCCCCAGGATTCATGAAGCTCGGCGCAAGGACGGCGTTATCCTTGCGCCAACTGTGCAACGTAGAGATGGCGCAACAGCACCATATTCATATTAATGAAGATGCGCTGCCGCAACATCCACGTGCACAGGAAACGTGCGTGAGTGCAGGGGGCATGTCTAAGAACTGCATGGAGGCGTGAACATGTCGGCTGCAGACATGCAACCTAAAATGCTGACTAGTACAGCCTGCCTCTAACAGTAATCATTCCTGTCAGTGTCCGTGGATACTGAAATGTATGCAAAGCATACAAGACAGTTTCGAGAACGCCAAAATAAAAAGTAAACACAAAGGCACGTAGCTGAATATTGAGCCCCCCGTCCCTCGAACAAATGACATTTAAAACCTCATGCCCGTATTCCATTGTAGTGCTGATTGTTATACCAAGTAGAAGTGAAACCCGGCGTGTTTGCATGCCACTACCTTTTGCTAAGCCTAGCCCAATGGTTAGGGTTGCCACCTGTCCCACTTTGTGAGGGACAGTCCCTCTCTAGGCAGTTGTGTCCTTACCAAAAATATTAAAAATGGCAAATGTCCTGCGATTGTAGGATATAATTATGTCCCATATTTTATGTAATAGTTCCATAAAATAGTTATTTCTGTATCTAAAATTCCTAAATGTTACAAGAAACAGAATAAGCAACTAAACTGCTACAAGAATAAGCTTTCATTTAGGCATAAAAGTAAAGTTCTATTCTTTCTACTGACCGTGGGTATGTGTCGGGCCTGTAAAATCTGATGTGTGTTCTGAAAATGTCCCACTTTGGCCATTTGAAAAGGTGGCAACCCTACCAATGGTCAGAGCATTTGCTCAATATCTGCCCATTTGCAGTCCAAGACGTCCTTGTCTGGATGGCCCAAAGATGAATGGGTATTACCCGGGTCTACCTACCATGTCATGAAAGATAAGTATTTGCGTGTACCTATGTGCGTGAAGTACAGCATGTGGAAGATCAAATATGCTAGGGTTGTCCTCACAACCATATTGGTACCAGAGATATATAGAGTACGCAATGTGTTCTGTTGTCTGTGCCATAGGCCATCAACCAGAGAAGGGACGGATGGTGTGTGTGGAATATGGGGGGGTAATATAATAATTCGCCAAAGGGAGACTGGGTCGGATGTACAATAGGTGAACTGGAGGTGCACGAGGGGGCAGTGGGTGAATCAGAAAGGAAACCAAAGAACATACATTCACATCCACAATACACCTTGACAGGCCATACTGCAGAACACAATCCCACAAACATATGAACATTAAAATGTGCGATACACATGTACAGAAACGTTATTGGCTCACACCCACATAATGGTCTGGCTTGAACTGAGCCATCCAACCCCAACACACCTGGATACATAACTGAATACTCATCATCCCCTCCACAGCACACCAACTCCCTCTTGCTGAACGTCCACCAAAACCACCCATAATCGGGCTGTTAGCTTGGTACAGCCATATTTGCACATAGTGCCCCCTACCCATATCTAGTAGGCAGTCTCACCCTAGAAAGTCTCAGGCTTGCAAACTAGGTATCCCTTGCATGTATAACCCTCCCTCATTTTCGTAAAGCCAAAAGAATTGAAGTCATTGGTGTCCACAATTTTTGGCCATCCCTCATGGGATAAGTGTCTGTTCTAAAGATTAGACTTGGTGGCATGACACAATGTCCAGTCCCGTAGACATCCAAACACAAGTTGCACTAGCAGCAGTTTTCCACAACCTTGCTCAGCCTCCAGCCGGTCCTGCAGAACATATAACCTGGAATTAAACACCTGACCATGATGCACGTCTCCCCACATGCATTATTGGGAATATATACCTTTCACATGTTCCCATGAAGCTTCCCCATAGCCATCTTCCAAATAGTACATGTCCACAAAGTGTATACCCCATCCAGGTTCCTCATCGTAATGATGCACACAACCCCTATACACAAACGATACAGGTACCTCCCGTATGCGGTTGTTCATATACATGACCATGTATAACTCTAGATATGTAGTCATATATCTATAAATGTACATACTTATATTTGCATAGCTACACATCACACATACATGCATATAAGTAGTTGTCAAGTATTTGTCCAATTCATAAATATGTATACTTGCAAATGTATACATATGCCTCACAGAAACATATGAATAGTAACATGTACTATACATATGTACACCACCCGACTGTCACATTTGCTGCCAGTACAGTGGAATGGCTGTAGTAAAGTCATATATCCTAATTACCATCCATACAGAATGTATCACGGATGGTTTAGTGGTAAAACCAGTGACTATGGTGTTCCTGTCCCTCGGTCCAAGCCATGCAAGGGCTGCTAATTGTATATGATGCCCACAATAATGGCAGTCAGATATAGGGTGATTAAGGCACTTTAAAGCAGATGTAAGCGGGTATGCGCGACGGTAAGTGTTGGTCATTCAACAGTATGGGAAATGTAAACAAGCATGTAGGTATATATGCATGTGTATGTACATATATATATATATATATATATATATATATATATATATATATATATATATATATATATATCAATGAAGAATGAACTTGGTCACAATAAAGCAGTCATAATGAATGTGAAGGGAAACAGCAGTGGAACCCCCTAGTAGTATTTAGTGCTGTCATATCAAGCTGCCCACAGGTGAGCAAACCTTCTGCATCTCCACCCACAGGTAGGATGCTAACAGTGGAACTAACTATGTCAACGTGCTAAGTCTGACTTTCAAGCAGGTACAGGGCAGTCCCAGTCACCATTCAGACAAGCCGAAAACCAGAAAATAAACTGAACACCCTGACCATTATATGAACGTATGTCCCAGGACTATAAGCTTGGGGCGTCTGAATATACTTGGAGTGAGCCAACATACAGGACATGTCTAGAGTAGTAGGGAGTGGGGCATGTGTAGTGGTGTGGTTTATTTCTGACAAGAGAATGGATGACTGCTGTGTTAGTGATATTGTGCTGTGTTTGTTCTGCCATGGTATACATTCAAATGAAGCAGCACAGCAATAGTGTAGTGGTTAGAGCATCCTCATATCGAGCAGATATTGCCAATTCAACTGCAGCACACACCATTTATGACGCGTAATCCATATATGAGCATATCTTGCTAATTTTATGCTGTATAATGATATAATACCATTGAAATGTGAACTGGGGTGATGTATCACAGTAAGAATGCAAAAGGTGTTTCCGTGACGTGAAATAGCGGTTAAACAGAAAACCGCTGCTGAAAAGTGTTGCACTCACCCTTTGTCAAACAGCCCTTGTTCTTCCCAGCAGCACAATAAACCGCCTATGCCAGGTTCAACATCAGGACACTACACATCACAATCAATATGATTTACCACTAAGCCATGGCAGTTATACCTAACTCTGATGTTATCACAAACATAACAGACAGCACAGTCATTCAACAGTATGATCAAAGTAATTAATCATACAGATGTATATGCATGCATACATACACAAACACACACACACATATACATATATATATATATATATATATATATATATATATATATATATATATATATCTACAGAATGAATATGGGCACAAGAAAGCATTCATAATGAATGCAAAGGAAAACAGCAGTGTAACACCCGTATTATCTAGTGCTGACATATCAAGCTGGCCAAAGGTGGGCAAAATCCCTGCATCTCTAACCACAGGTAGGATGCTAACAGTGGGAGTAACCTTGTCCACATGCTAAATCTGACTTTCAAACAGGTACAGGGCAGTCCTGGTCCCCAGTCAGACAAGTCTAAACCCGGATGACCATATGACACCTTGACCATCATACAAACGTATGTGCCAGGACTATAGGCTTGGGAGGTCTGAATATATTTGGATTGAGCCAACATGCGTCATGGGTCCAAAGCAGTAAGGAATGGCACATGTGTAGTGGAGTGGTTTTCCCAACAGGAGAATGGATGCCTGCTGTGTTAGTGAAGTGTTGAGGCGTGTGTTCGGGTAATTATGAACCATGGGTATACATATAAATGAAGGAGAACACCAATAGTGTAGTGGTTAGAGCATCCACCTAACAAACAGGCATTCACGGTTCAAGTTCGACTATAGCACATATCATTTTCCTTTTGGAATGAATGTTGTTCTGCTGTAAAGCCGACATTATAACATGTAAAAGTGAACGTGAGTATCGCATGGGACTTTTAACCAGATCCCTTCAATCAAAGTGGTACTGTCATAATGAATAAGGCACAAGTAAGCACAAATAACTGGCAGTAAACATATGTAACACACAGTAAGCATATGCGAGTGCTCTTGCACGGGTTTAAGCAACACCCAGCATAGGAAATGTATATACGTATGTACAGATATTATATATATATATATATATATATATATATATATATATATATATATATATATATATACACACACACACATATATATATATATATACATATATATATATATATATATGTGTGTGTGTGTGTGTGTGTGTGTGTATATATATATATATATATATATATATATATATATATATATATATATATATATATATATATATATATATATATATATATATATATATATATATATATATATATATATATATATATATATACATACACATATATATATATATATATATATATATATATATATATATATATATATATATATATATGAAGAATGAACATCATAACAATAAAGCATAGACAAGGGATGAGAAGGGATTCAACAGCAACTATGGTATTATATAGTGCTGTCAGCATATATCATAAAAAGCTGCCCAGGAGTGAGCAGAGAACTGCTACTCATACCACAGGCAGGGTTTTACCAGTGGGAGTAACATCGTTGAATTGCTAAGTCTACTTTACAGACAGACAGACAGAGAGTAGTCCCTGCTGGGACTACCAAAAACTCAAAGGTGCATTTGACCATAATCCATAACACCAGCAAGGGCAGGTATGTTCAAAGACTAAATGGTGGGAGAGCTTGAGAATACACGAGGTGGGACAACATATTTGTAGGGCCCCTAACGCTCTGGAGAGGGCAATGTTTGGAGGTTGGTCATGGCTGCAATAACAAGTGGATAATGGAAGTTACGCGTGTAAGTTGAACACAGGTGGGGTGATGGAACTATGGGTATGAAATTATGGATCTAGGCATGCCATGTTTGGATGGCCCGGTTCTAATAGGACTGCCCCTTGGAGGTCAGCAAGTTCGTAATAGGTATATATGCATACACACATGCAGGCATCAATATGTAGAAGTACATTCTCTGTAACACATGCATTCCATTTGTAGACATAAATAATAGGAATGTGTACATACAAACACCAACAGTAGATGGAATAATACGCTGTGCAGAAGTGGGACGGGATGAAACTGCTAGAACGCAGAGTTGTGTACAGTGTCCAATGTCAGTGCTGTGCTGATGATAATCAAATGGGAAGGCTTCCCCACACATGGAATCATTCCTGTGATCTGCCTGCTACGGCAACGCCAAGTACTTAACCAGTCTAATTGCAAAAGAAATACGCTGAACACGTACATAATTAGGCTCCCATGTGTAACGTGTGCAATACCTCAGTCATACATATTAATGAATTGTAGTGTCATGTTAATGGGAGTAAGGATGTAATAAAGTATAGAGTCTAATCTTGCCATAAACACATGCGTGTTTCATGTGAGGCAACCCAATAATTGCAAATAGTATTCTTTGGTCACTCACATCACCAATGTTTGTGGACTAAACGTATGGGACGTCTGAGGATACGTGAAGTGAGTAAAATGATGGGATGGCTCTATAGGAGTAGGGTGTGGCCAGTGTGTAGTGGTGTCAATACACTGCGAATCCGACAGGAGACTTGATGACAGCAATGTTAGGGAGGTGTTGGGCTGTGTATGGGGAACGAGGAGCCATGGTTATATGGGTATATATGCATATGGAGCAACACAGCAATAGTGCATTTATTAGAGCAACCCCCTATTGAACAGACATTTTCATACCGAATCACACTGTATCACATTCCAATTACCATCGGTAATCCGTACATGAAGATATTGCGACATCTGTCCACTGTATAACGTGCTAAATACCGATTACAAGATAAGTGGAGTAAAGTGTCAGTGTCATAATGAATAAGGCACTAGTATGCTGGTGAAGCACATATAAACACCATTACACATGTGGAAGTGCATATGCGGGGGGTACGTATTGGCTTACAGACACACATATGTATATATATATATATATATATATATATATATATATATATATATATATATATATATATATATATATATATATATATATATATATATATATATATATATATATATATATATATATATATATATATATATATATATATATATATATATATATATATATATATATATATATAACATATATATATATATATATACGTATAAACATATATATATATATATATATATATATATATATATATACATATATATATATATATACATATATATATATATATGGTTCCACTTCATATCATCGATTACCATTTCATGAATTGCAAATCATGAGACCAAATAGTGAAAACTCATTTCAAAACTCATTTCATGAATCTCAAATCATTGAAAACTATGAAGCAACTACAAATAACATTCCAGACACTTTGTACTATGTTTATGCAGGGGCAAGCCCCTGCTCCCCCCACCCATAATTAAATATAGCAACTCAGGTGGCACTACAGTGGGGTTAGGAAATTACCTTTTCCCCACTGTAGTGCGACCAGAGATATATTTATTTCACGGGGTGTGCAGAGCCCCACATGGGGGGTGTAGAGCTTGCCCACCTGCATAACGTAGTAAAACATTGTGGAATGTTATTTGTACCTTCATAATTTCAATGATTTGAGATTCGATAATGATATGATTTGGTCATGATTTGCAATTTGATGAAATGGTAATTGATATATGAAGTGGAACCTATATATATATATATATATATATATATATATATATATATATATATATATATATAGAGTTGCAGACATACATATACGTATCTATATATATATATATATATATATGTATACACATATATGTACATATATACATGCATAAATACATATATATATATATATATATATATATATATATATTTATATATATATATATATATATATATATATATATATATATATATATATATATATACATATATATATATATATATATATGTGTGTGTGTGTGTGCGTGTGTGCATAGATATACAGAAATATACAGCTATGATAGGAAACAGCACACAGGAATGACATATGTTCACAGGCTATGCCAATGGAAGTGAGGAGCCCAGGCAAGAAACATGACACACGCAGCATGCCCTTCCACCCCCCCCAACAGCTGGACACGGGAAATATACACGCAGTCAATGTAAAGTGTCCACTGCTCCCCAGACCACAGGCAGGATACAACCGGGGGGGTTACACAGTGCACCCGTGGATTCTAATCATGGAACACAGACTGGACCGTCCCTTGCGGGACACCCCAAACATTGGCCAAACCATACTAAGGTGATAGATCTTCCATTTTGTCTGTGGTGTATACAGACTCGGAATGCAAGGATGGGTAACCCTGATGACCCATGGGCTGAGGCAATTGTATGAAATGGGTCCCATGAAGTGGAGAGTGGGCAGCGTGTAGTGGTGTGTCCAGAACCGACCAGGTCCGAGAGTGAGGATGGGTGCTGTTGAGGAGGCAAGGGTGGGGGAACTATGGGTATTTACTTATGGGTCTAGGTGTGCAGGTGTTGGCTGGATGTTTGCCAATATGGACAGCCCTAGGGATGCAAGCGAATGTGCTCACTGGGCAGAGGTGTCGCCCAATGAGCAGTCACACCCACAGCGAGACCCACTAAAGCAAAGTGTAATGTATATGGCAAGGAATGGAATAACCAGATGTAGACATATATATGTAGAGCTATGTGTGTGTATATCTACCCATAGCGACATGGAGATATGCCTCTCCCTCACCGTAGTACGAATGTATACATACAGAGAAAGAACACAGATTCATACCCACATATGATTATATAAATATGCAGACAACCATAGACCCATATGTCGTTAGATTATATATATATATATATATATATATATATATATATATATATATATATATATATATATATATATATATATATATACAGCAAGATATAAATATACATGTATGCATACATATGCAGATATATCCGTATATATTAATGTAAATATATATATATATATAT
>NC_056731.1:424394985-424502485 GCF_019279795.1 Protopterus annectens
GTGTGGGGGGCTCCTAATGCCTAACAAATAACTTTGTTTCTTTTATGATTATCCACCTCAAAACAGATGCACACTATATTACAGATTACAGCAAGCAAGCCTTTTACATGTGCATATATTGAACTTATGCATGTTCCAATTATACTGATTACAGATTACAGCAGGCCATTTGTGCCACTTGTATAGAGGCCTGAGGTTACGTTGCAATGCTGATGAAAACGTAAGAGTATTCTATAGTTGGGAAGTGTGTTCTTTGAATTTACACCCTCTGATTACTCTCTAATACTGTACTGTTATTTTGGCCTGCACACTAATGCATCCATAGTTTCCTTTTACAGCTGAGAGATGCATGTCATGTTCACTTTTTTTACTGTTATTTTGGCCTACACACTAATGCATCCATAGTTTCCTTTTACAGTTGAGAGATGCACGTTCACTTTTTTAGAATATGGAACTGCTACTTTGTGCTACAGACTAATGCATGTATACTTGCTTTTACAACCAAGATATGCATATTCAGTTTGATACAACTGTATAAACTACCAATAAAAGCTGTCTTTAAATTGTAGTGCTACAATAACAGTACTGTTCTGATGCATACATATCATATGCTTCTCTCATCTAGGCCATTCTACAAGCATGGGCTTAACTGACTCTCTGGCAGCAGTTATTAATGCACTTAATGCAGTGATAAGTTCCTTTTTGGGGCCAGATTGTACTGGGTTTGAATACAGCTGTATCTATTATGTTTAACTGATTTTGTATCAGTGCTGTTGTGTGTTGGTGCTTGATGCACACCATCACACAATAATGATTTATAAAAAAGAAATGGGGAAGATCAGACAGTGGTGATATGGGGAGCAAGCACTGGGGAGTGCAAAGAGAAATCCTTGCTAAACTGTAACAGTTACTATTGGTTGTATAAAATACGTGTGCTACTTAACTGACTCTGTAGCACCATCTATTAATGCTTTGATCCATTCTTTTTTGGGGCCAGATGGTACTGGGTTTGAATACAAGAGTATGTATAAGCTATTCAGACAGTTCATGCTAATGTACAACCTATTTATTTTATTAACTTCCTAGGTGTGGAAGTGCAATATTACATAGCTGTACATATTTTCTGGGCTGTTGTCACCTAATTATGTATGCCATTGGTCTTGCTCAAAGGGGATGACAAGTATGTTTGAGTTTCATTGTAACACATGTCTATGTGACATTTTATGTCCTGTTGCTGTTCATACCTTTTTCGCAGAATGTCCAATTTTTGGCCTCAAATTTTTGGCCCGTTTTTCATATGCTTGTCGTTTTCTGGCAACTTAGTGGTAAATCATTACAAATTTCAGTTAGAAAATAACGACAGACGTTTGAGTTTCAGACTTTATATCCTTCAGAAAATTCATGCTAATGCAAAACCTATTCTTCTATCAACTTTCTAAGTTTATAAGATTTAATATTTAAAAGTTGTCCCCATTTTTGGACCTTTGTCCCACTTTTCTTTTTGGCTTTGTCCAGATTTCTTGCTCTAAGAGTTTGAGAAGTATGTTATATATCTTTGCATTATGTTGTTCTTTGTGAAGAAATGCTGTGCAGAATCAGTGCTATCTGTGTAGCCCTGGTAGTCATTGTGGCATTTCACACAAACCCACAGACTGTTGGTGCTTTGACTTATACAGAATTGTTATCCATGTTTACTTACAAGGCTACGTGGCCAGCAACACTACCTCAAACCATGAAGCCTTGCTTAGACGCACCATGCCTCATTAATATGCATCATGTGATGCTGCATGATGAGAATCAGTGTGGTAGTAGGTACACTCAGTTTAGGCTGTGCATTAAGTCTACACGAAGTTTATTGACTCCTGGGGATCATCTTGGCTTACTGGGAAGCCAATGCAAGTTGCTAATTATTGGAGTAATGTGATGTGTCTTGCAATGCCTGAAATTAAACCAGCAGTAGAAATTTGCACCAGTTATAGTCAGGTAATCACTGAATCAGGGAGGCCAAAATATAGAGCATTACAGCAATCCAGGTGAGATTATACCAAGGCATGAACAACAGTAAGAAGATCAGTGGGATGACTAAGGGCTTGATAAGACTGATATTCTGTGGATGGAAGCAAAAAGATTTGATGACAGCTGAAATGTGGTGTGTAAGTGTCAGAGACCGTCATCAAAAATCACACCAAGATTTGGAATAAAAACAAATATGTCACCACAATAAACATTTCTGGTATTAAAAATGGGAAGGAAGAGTTCTTCAAAGCAGCATGGACAATCAAAGTCATTTTCTTAGAGATGCTGAGTTAAGCCTGTCATTGATAATCACAAGGCCTTTTTAGTTATGTTTGTAATCTCCAAAGTACAACACAGCAATGGACTGAGATGATTGTGAATGATGTTATCTACACTGAGGCTGAATATGTAGTGAGCCTACTGGCTGATAAATTCAGCTTTAACTTTACCTCACTCTCCGCTCTATCTGTCCATTACTATATACCAAAAACTGACTCACGTCTAGCTATCACACAAGGCCAAGTCCAAAAAATGCTATCAAAATCTAAAAATACTGCATTGATAGGTCCTGACAATATCCCTGGATGTATCTTAACTAGTATGAAGCTCAATTTAGCCACCCCTAATAACACTGCTCAGCCTCACCCTCCATTACAGACCCATAAGTTTGACCAGCTCATATGCAAAGCCATGGAAAAAATTATCAAGGAGCTAACAGATAAAGACATAGGAAATATCCAAATACTGGACACATCTCAGTTTGGATCAGGTCATGCTTACTCAATCTGGTAGAGTTTTTTAAAAAGGTCACCATCACCAAAACAAGGGATGAATGTAAAATAGTACACACCACATACCCTGACAAGGCTAAAGCTTTTGATGCAATTCTCCACTCAGGCATAGTAGAAAAGCTAAATAAACTGGCAATAAACCCTTATGTCACCAATTGGATCACCAAATGGCTCATAGATATAATGCAGGAAATCAAAACAGGGGAAGTTACTTTAACACAAATACTCGTCACCAGTGGTATTTCCCAGGTTTTTGTACTAGGACCATCTTGTTTGGGATCTACTTTTCTAAAGTAAAAGCCAGTACCAAAGGACTCTTGCTGACTAAGTCTGCAGAAGACTACAATCTAGTCACAGTCATTGAATCCTCAAATAATTTAGCCATCCTACAGGAAGGTTTGTTCCAAAGAAATAACTGGTGTAAGAATCATGGACTGAAACTAAATGCTGAAAAGTGCATTATCATATCCTTTGAGACATCATATACCTCAAAGAACTTCCACATTGACCATAAGACACTAAGGGATAATCCAGTTGTTTGAGATTTGGGAATTTATGTGGACAGTGACCTAACTTTCTACTAACATTGTCATAAGAAGATCCTTCAATATTGTACAGCTTACAAAGAGACTGTGTCCAGATATACGAATGTCATTGCCCCCTTTTACTCATTTGAGTATAGTATCCCTTTTAGCATGTATCTTTCCAGATCAGGCAACAACTGGAATGCCCACATAGATACCTTACTGAAAGCACACAAAGCTTGTGTGAAGATATGTGATGGCTGCCAGCCTAGCTAGATAAAAGTTTGTAGATAATTCTGTGTCATTGTAAATATGACTATAATCAACAGGCTTGTCCTTTTAAATGTAGAAAAACTGTGTTAAATGTTGAACTTCAAAAATGTAACTACAGTGCACTCTGCTGGAAGAAAGCTGATAAGTCAAGCAGTGTATGACTGTTTGATTTCAAAGCTCAGAGACATAATGTCTGGACTGAGGCACTCTTTCTATTGTTTTGAGACAAGAGTTAATTGATAGATTTTTACATATATAATGTATTTTATTGCTGAAGTTTACTGGCCAGGTGCAAGATCAAAGAAATGTTAAAACTCTGTTAGCCTGAGAACCAAAGAAGAATGATCTAAAATGAGTCACCTGTGATGTATTATTTTTAAGACTTTCTCAGAAAGAGAGAATCAGAGCATTTTGGATTTTGTCTGAAGAACATTACTCACCAGTATTCTGCCTTTGCTACATATGTAAGTTTATTTAGAACTGTAATTGTTCTTAGTTAGATAAGAATTTAGTCAGATTTAGTCTAGCTGTTTTCTATATTTATATCAGAATATTCTACAGCATTATTTTAAGCATTTTTCTGTGATTTCTGAACTCTTGACTAGCACTGTGTTCAATTGAGAAGATTTGTCTTGTGTTTTCATTATTTATTATTAAATATTTTTAAACTTTTCAACTGTGGCTCTTTTGTGTAGAGATAATTTAAGCTCGAGAGTCATTGCATGCATATAGTGATACTGTACAAAGCCACTCCAAATAAGTCTTACTGTTCGTCACACTTACTAATTGGATAATAATATTGCGCAGTAATAATTGGGCATCCTTTGGTAAGGTTCTATTTAGTAGCTGATAAGGGTAGTTGGTGGCAGGGATTACTACCCTATAGCCTGGCAGGAGGGGGCATAGCTGGAGAACCTGCTCCAGCCTTCCCCAGGAGTATCTGTGTGGTTGCATATAAACCAAATCTCAAAGTGTGTGTGTGTGTGTGTCAGCTACTTGGGCAGGGACATGAAGCACTGGTTGCACAGAGAGGGAACTGGAGGTTTTGGCTTGGCTACTCAGCTGAGATCTGCACCCTATAGCTGTGCCAGTGGGGAGTCTTATTGGGAATCCGGAGAGAAAGGGAGAAACCAGCCCCAGACTGACTGTGATCTCTGTGTGCTCTTAAGGGAAATTGTACTTTACTGTGTGTGCATTTGTTATCCTTACCAATGTGGACTCCCCTCACTGGTGTTAGTGGTGAGTATTGAGGTTCCTTGATTACTGGGCCAGTGCATGGGCATCACAACCTGTACTACACAAACCGAGTTAAACCCTATACCCTATACTCAGTATCTTACAGACTGCTAAGAGGTGATCTGTGCATGGTATACAAGACATCCTCCGACCCAATACTGATGGATTTACTGCATATCAGCAATTCAAATAGCATTAGAAATAATCAGTCTTGGGATATAAACCTCTTCTACAACATCAACAGAATGGCTTGGCCTGACAGGTATATCTCACAGAAGATACCACTGCTGTAAAACAGATCCATCCATGTAGAACAAAGCTCATCCCTGTCCATATTCAAGCACAACTTAGATCTGTGTATGGAAACACAAAATTTATTCCAGGAATGCCCCTTGTACTACTAATGGACAGAAGTAGTACCTTAATGCTTTATCCCAAGAATGTATCCCCTCAGATTATCTATGGTATGATCTCAGTTATTCCTACTAGGTGTAATATATAGTTATCGACCATGAGATGGATAAGGTTACTTTAACAGCAAATGGGATAGGTTAATTCAAGCATGAAGAAGGAAATTGGTTAGACTTAAAATGCCCAGAAAGGGTAGCTAATTTAGTACTTACCTATGAACCTGTGATGATCCAGTTGTGGATAGATTCTAGATCTAAAGAGAGGTAAATAAGGCAGAGATAGATTCCAGAGGGAAAGATAGGTAAAGATGTGTGTTGTCAGCATAGCAATGATATTGCAGATCTCTCAAATGAATAACATCACCTAGTGGCAATAAGTAGATAGAAAACAATAGTAACCCAAAGATGGAAGCCCTTTGCTACCCCTCCAACCAAAGGATGGGAGGAGAAGGATGTGGAGGAAATAAGCCATGAAACCTCCCCTGGGTACCACATGATAAATATGAGAGAAAACAGTCAAGGACTGTTCCAAGGACTCCAATCTAAAGGAATAGCCAATTTACTGAGTCATATGCTGATGAGAGATCAAGAAGAACAAGAACACAACTTTATAATAACTCTGATCTGTCACAAGTAGGTGGTTGTTGAAAACTAAAATCAGACTAGAATGGCTCTATAAATGCCTAGCTGTTCAAAAATTACTCCAGCTGAATGTAAATTAGTTTATCAAGAATCTTGCTCAAAAATAGAATATTTGAGATAGGCTAATAGTTGTCAAGATCATTAGGATCCCAGACAGCCTTTTTAAAGACTGGAATAACAAGTGCCTATTTTATAGAATAGGGAAATACCCCAAACCTAAGAGACATATTGATGATTTCATAGATGAGTGTTCCAACAGCCACTACAGCTCCCCCACAAACCTAGACAGGCATAGGTCCAGAGAACAAATAGTATTATGTACACTGGAAATCAAAGTGTATATATCATAATTGGTTTGTTTTCTTTAACTTTCTTGTGGACTTCGTAGGTATACAGAAGGTCAATATAGCTTGTTTACGAGCAGTGTACTGTTTAGGAGTAACGAGTTGAGAAAATTACATTGATAATTTTTTTCACTTTCCTCAAAGATCAAATGAGTATGTATGTTTTCACTTTCATCACAATTAAATATCAGATGTGTATACAGGTGGCTGCCTTTTGTGGGAGTGAAAGGACGGATGATTTTTATAGATGTCTGATAGCAACAGGTTGAAAAATGTTATGTTCTGTCTGATTTTCTTTTTAGTTTTGTCTCAGTCTAACAGACAGTGGCTGTCCTTTGGGTTGGGGTGAGGAGGCATTCTGTGTAAAACAGAATCAACTTAAAATAAATATGACTGTGCCATTTATGTCTTTACTTTTATCCCAGTCTAACAATGGGGATGCACAGAAAGTGACTATTTACTTTGGGAGTAGAGAAGCAGGTACCTGTCCCAGATGTGATTTATGTATCCTTGTAAACATTTATCTTCTCAGTGTATTGTGAACTACCATTTTGTTAATTTTGAGCATTAAGCCTTTGATAAAACTTATTCTTCATTGAAATGAATAAAGGTTTCTTTGAAACAAAAAAAAATGTCCTCATTATTTTTGTTCTAGCCACCACTAGATCAAAATGTTGGGAAAAGAAGCTCTAAAATGTACATCAGAGCATCTAAAACCCTTATGACTTGTAGAAGCCTAGCCTTTTCCAAACCTTTGGCTTAATGCATTTTTTTCCTCTTAGTGTAATCTTGGTCAACTAGACTGTGTTACAAGGATGCAGGAAAAAGCAACACTGAGCAATAAGACTTAATTTCTTTCCTCAGTCTAATTTTTTTCAAGTTGTTATTGGATCAGTCAGGTTGCTTAATGACATACACCTCAGATCATCTAGGATCCTATGGATTATGGGGGGCTAGCATCCCCCAGACCCCTAGCTTAATATAGTTATTTTCTCTTCAGTTATCAGAATGCAGTGTTGCCTAGTTAACATGTATTGAATGAATAAGTGCATAAAAAATGAAAGAGTAAGACAAACTGTGAGAAAAATCTTGGATGGTGTGGGTAGGCCAAGATGGTGGCGGTCAAGAGGGCACTGGGTGATGTGTGTGTGTGGGGGGGGGGGCACTGTGAAGCCTACAGCACCTATTCAGCTAAGGCTGTCCCCAAATGTTTGTATTTGTGAAGCTGTGGTGTCAGAATTGCATAAAACCTGGACAACTAGTTGGGTAAGTCAGTGATTATTTTACTTATGTATGAAATGTAGTATATGAAATAGTAGAATAGATGGTGGAAGAACTTTGTCACATTGCCAAGTATGGATTGTAGCTCTGTTGGACTCATCAGTATGGCATTGTAATGATAAGAGAAATAGTCATAGGTGATAGGAAATGTGGGGTCACTGTTGTGTGACTGACATGAGACCTACAGCCTAGTTGTCTGGATAGTGCATTTTTTTGAGTGGAATATTTGTCTGTCATGGGATGATATGTGCTTGCATAGGCCTTATGTAAAGCTTGTTGATCATTGTTGTCATGTTAAGTCTTCTAGGATGCTAGTGCTGCATACACATATGTCTGTCATTACTGTGGCTTCTCCCAGTTGCTTAATGATTTATTATGTGATATCGTGTATCACCCTTGCAGAAATGATTACTAGGGTTGTCAATACCATTCATGGACCTGGTCAAGGATAATGGTTTGCTAGCATGTGTTGGTGCCAAAATGAAAGAAATGTACAAATGTGAAACAACATGTTGCATATCTGTCATGACAGTAAGATTTACAACTTTTAATAGTTCAGAATATGAATGTTGGTTCAGTTTATGAATGCTGCTCTTTCTTGTCTAAGTATTTTTATTTGTTTTTTTTTTTTTGTTCATACTGAAATGTAACTGCTTCAATGAGAACGGCAATCTTAAGCCACTACAGATTAACATTGACAAATGCTCACTATTTTTCCCATTTTGACAAATCAGAGCAAAAAAGGACCTTAGCTTCAGTTATGTACCATTATGTTCTCCTTGCAACTATGATAACACAATTGTCTATACGTTAACTTTTCCTCAGCACCTACCTACCTGTTGTGTTCAGTTGCAGGAGAATTATGGAATCACATTCATGGACTTGGCATCTTGATTTATGTAGTAATAGAGTAATAGATATGTATGCTTCAAATATTTTGTTTGCTTTTACAGCAGATACACATGTTATGTAGTTACCTATAAATAGCTGTCTGCAGTCTTGACTGATGTGTATGAAATGGCATAAGAGGTATACATTTTGGCAGACTGAACTAAGCAGCCCAGTGTGCAGCATTAAGGCAGTAAGAATAGAATCGTCGGTATGCATGTAATATAAACTAAAGAATATTTTCATAATGTAGCAGTTAACGCTGGTGACTCATGGTGGCAAAGTTGCTACATGTAGCATTTTAGGAACATGTATGCATGATATATGCTTAAAAATGAGCATAAAGTTGCCACAAAAAAAGTTGGCTAGATGAGCAAAAATTGTTACAATTGCGTCAGAGCACCTCACTGTTAAACTTTGAATAATTGCAACTGTTATGAGTCCTTGATGGTGTTAAATCTGACTTATAGATAAAATAATGTGAATAACCTGATAGCAATGCATGACCAGAGAGCTGTGAAACTGCATTTCTCTTCATGGAGAACTTTATCCGGAGAGTATGATCAATATCATAGAGTAGCCATTGTTGAAACAAAACTCAAAAGAAGATGTAGTAAAGAATGACAATTTTAAAAACATTAAAATAAACAGGCAATGCAGTGTTGATGTTTGTGAAGTTGTGGTATCAGATAAGGCAGCAATTATTTTAGTTACATATATATTTTTAGTACATGTAGCAGTAACCGATACACTCAGAACATTGTCATATTGCAGAAAAAAGGAAAACAGACCAACGAGCAGTAGAAAATATTAGAGAGATAGCAACAGTTATCCTGAAAAAAATGCTGCATAGAAAAGAAATTTAAGAAATAAATTCAGTATGATGGAATCAGTATTAGACAAATAACTACCATGTGATTTTTGAAGGACAGCAAACAGCATCAGTTAATGAGAAGATGGTTTCTTTGAGGGCAGTAATCAGATTCAGTTTCAAAGCTACCTGACATTTTTAGAGAAAAGATGCAAAATATTTTATTCTTTTATGATATTAGGACAATTAGAGAATTAGCTTCTGATGAACTGCTTAATACGTGGAAAACACTGAATGAAAGCGTGGGTTTACAATATGTTCAGCTGTTATTGGAAGATGTGAAGTACAAGCTGGCAAACTTGAATGGGAGTGCGGTGAGTTTGTATAATTCCTTAAAGAGAAGATTTCTCTGCCTAATTTTGAATCTAGGGTGGAATTAATACAAGTAAAGCTGAACAAAGAAAGTGAAATACAGAAAAATGGAAGCTAAAAAAATTTCATCGCGATGAAGATGATTATCAAAGGGGACTGTATTGCAATCAGAATTTATCAGAAGCAGTAGTTAATAACACAGATAACAATGTAGAAAATGACCAAGTAACTGGGAGTAGAGCAGCCAAAAGAATTAGAATATAAGATGAGCATTCTACTGAAGATACAAATAATAGAGCTTGTGCTGGTACAAATAATGGACATAACAAGCAGGTTTTTCAGTGTGTCGATGTGTACCAAGATGGAAGCACAGGTTCAAGAACCTGGGTGCAAGTAGCAGCTAAAAAAACATTTTTTTGGTTGGAAAAAACAGCCATGGGCACAAAAGAAACAGCAGTATGGTCAAGGCTCAGAACGAAAGGACATACAGGGATCAGCAGTGCAATGGCTCTGTCCCTGCTCCAATCCTGACTGATACTATTCTCCCTTGTCTAAATACTTCTCAAATAAAACATTTTTTTTCTTTTTTGTAATATATTTTTATTAGATTTTTTCAAATACAGAAATATTAAACATGAAATTATGCATAATTAAATATACAATAAACATTGTTAGGAAAAATCTAACAAATAAACCATTTAAAATGATTTACATTTTTTTCTGATACTTCTCTATCCTCTACGTTTGACTTGAATCAATACATTTATTTTTACCTCCTTACTGTGCTGTGTAAATTCATGTACATTAAATGTTTTTTTTTGTTTGTTTTTTTGTATACAGACTGTAAAATAACAATATGTTTTTCCTATGTTTAGCCTAATAACTGTTGCTAAAACATTTTTGCCAATCAGTTGCATACTTATGTAATTGTTTTGTGTTTTCCACTGCTTTTTTTGTGGACTCTATATATAAAAAAATCTTTTTTTCTTTTTTCTTGGAGCTTTTCTCATCAGGCCTCTACTGAAAATGGACATATATCCAGTTAGACTAGCCCAGTCAACAAATGTAAAATAAATAAATAAATTGTTAAATGAATTTTAAGATAGATATTCTGTCTTCTTTGGTTTTAAACTCAGAATCTAGGGCCAACATTGTTTCCATGATTAATTCTCTGAGAGACTTTGTGCGTAAAATCAATTTAATTTTTTTTTTCATGGTACTGTTGGTCAACATGTTTGCTTTAAGAAATCCAGCATTTTTAATCCAATTTTAAGGCCTGAGTTAGAGACATTTTTATTAACATGTGAAAAAGAAGTGAGAGATTTGTTAGCTTGCAAAAGTGAAAATGTTTTTTTATAATATGTCTATTAATGAAAAAAAATGCCTTGAAGATGCTTATGGAAAATAAAGATGTCTATATTGCTAAAGCTGATAAGGGCAACCCTGTGGTAGTCATGGACTATGGTTTTTACAAAAAAAGTATTCTAGAGATTTTAACAGATACTTATTTTTATTGTGAAGTGAACTGGAGTGAAATTAATAAGGCTTACAACTTTATTGATTCACTGATTGAATAATGGGCTGCAGAAAGAAGAATTAATAATGAATTGGCTGATTATTTTTGTGTTAAGAAGCCCAGATTGGGGAGGTTTTTTGGCCTTCCCAAAATTCACAAGAATTTGAATAAGCCAAGTTTTAGACCTATAGTGGCCAATGGTGGGAGGAAAAAATGAGTCCATGGCTATATTTATTGATAAATGTTTACAAAGAGCAGTTGTCACAGCTTTATCATATATTATGGATTCATTTGATTTTTATGCAAAGTATAAAAAGTATCTCTGTAGCAAAGGAAACATGGTTGGTAACTGCAGATGTGCGTTCCTTATACACCTTAATTCCTAATGATGAAGGAATTGAAAGAGTAACAGAAGTTTTGAGAGGTTGTTCAGGTTTTACTGCTGATTAAATTAGTTTGTTATCTGAATTATTAGATGTAATATTATCTTATAATTATTTTACTTTTGATAAAAAATTTTTACATGCAATGCAAATGTGTGGCTATAGGGGCAGCTCTGGCCCCCAGTTATATGAATTTGTTCATGACAAGTTGGGAAAGAGAATATATTTAGAATTCTATATTTGTTGTTTATATTTATTTTCATAAGCAATTTATTGATGATTTGTTTTTATGGGTTGGTTCTGAAATAGAACTGACTAATTTTTTTGAATATTTAAATTCTGCTTCTGAATATTTGAAGTTTTCTTTTAATAGCAATAAATTGAGTATAAATTACCTGGATCTGACTATATATAAGAAATGTAAGAAAATCTTAGTGAAAATATATAAAAAAGACATCCAGAGTAATAGTTATCTGGAGTACAGTATTATGCATAATGTTAAATTAAAACAACATAGTTTATAGCCAATTTGATAGAATAAATAGGCTTACTGATGAAGATGACTATTTTTTAGAAGAATGTGACATTTTAAAAAACAAATTTTTGTTTAGAGGGTACCCCAGGAAGGTCATAAATAAAGCTATGACTAAAACTTTAGTTATTAGAAAAGGGGGATTCCTTATGATCTGAATTTTAATAAGCTGAATTTAGACTTCAATGTGTTGCACATTAGACAATTCAATGGATTTAGTCGGTATAAGGAAGGTTATTACTAATAAATGGAAATTTTTAAAGAATTTTCAGGATATTAATAAGTTGATAGATGAGAGACCTGCTTTTGTGACATAGAAAGGGAAAAGTTTGAAAGATTATTTTGAAACCAAAAAATATGATGATATTTCCATGTATAATGGGATGTCAAGATGTAACAATTACAATTATTGTAAGTATGTGTGCTCAGGTAACCAGATTACTGTGAGTGCTAGGGATTATACTATTAATATATGGGGCAATTATAATTGTAAATCTAAATCTGTTGTTTATCTAATATTATGCAGTTCTTGTCAGAGATTTTACATAGGTAGAACTGTGCATAGTTTCCATTGTAGAATTTATGAACACTTAAGGGCAGTTGAAAATTTTGATTTATCGAATGCCGTGGCAAGACATATGGTAAGTGTGCATAAAAACATGAAAGTAGAGTTTAGATTCACCATAATAGATCAAGTTGTTGATGCAGAAAAAAGATGGGATGCAGAATATGATTTGAATTGGAAGGAATATTCCTGGCAAGTAAGGCTTAATGCAGATTCAGATCCAGGTATGAATGAGAGAGAAAATTTTAAAGCAGTTCTGTATAAGAAAGGGTTAAAACATTGGTAGTGCATTATGACATGTGACTTTTTTAAACCATTTATATGTTTTGTTTTTAGTGATGCAGCCAGGTCTGAAGAAGTTCTATGTGAATGAAAGCACTTACCGGTTGTTTTTGTTTTATTAAAGTGTGGTTTATCATTATACTGCTGTTTTGTCATTTGCTTTTTCATTTTATCTGGAATATGACTTTTTTAAGAAGTTTGAAGTTTTATATTAGGACATTTGTCAGTCAAAAGGTTTCTTTGCAAGATACACTGTTTAAAGCAATGGTATTCTGTGAAGTAAGGGAAAATCTGTGTGATCATAGAAGCACACTATCATGAATATACATACTAAGCAACCCTAATGCAGACCATATGAAAAATAATTACCATTGGAGGAGAATAAGCATGGAGCAACAAGCATGAAAAAAATACTATTCCCTAGGCACGAATAATTATTAGACACAGTTTTACAAAACAAGTACATAGTAAAGTAAATATAATTTTACTGCTGCAGAGGCTCCTGGTCTGAGTGTGACTAGACAGAATCTCTGGCTGAGAAAACTCAGTCATTCAATTAATCTAATGAACCATGGGTGAGGAAGGAAAATACAAAAGGACAAACTTCAGTTGTTACGTTTTAGCACTTCTCTAACAACCCACCCTCACAAAAGTTTGTATAATCTGACCTGTAGCATATTAACAAGACTCTGAAAACCCCTTCCTCTGGGTGAACATATGATTTGCACAGCACTTAAATGTAAACAAAGCCATCTAGCAAAAATCTGAGGTAATGCCTCTTTAAGTTATTTTTTAAGCAGTAGACAGAAAATGACAGGAAAGACAGATCTGAGAATAGTGATAATACAGTCTAGCAGTTAGGGGACCTCTGACTTGTTAATTAGCATCTTAGTGTGCCAAGGGTACAGGGTTTGAATCTTTCCATCTTCACATGTGGGGGGAGGGGGTTTGGCATAATAGTTAAGGTCTTCACCCCATAAATATGAAAGTACAAGATCTGATTTTGACATTGGGTTACTGGCTGGGCTTAAAATGGCCTTTTAAGCAGTTAACCTAGCATTCACCTATGACTCTATAAATGCAGGGAACATTTATTTTTAGAACATAAATTGAAAAATATTAGTCCTAATGAGTTTGGGAGAAATGAGCATAACAATTTCTCAGTCCCTGTAATCTGGTCTTCCCACGCATGTGCAGAGCTCATCACAAGTGCTCAGACTTCTGCATGACTTCATATAGAACTCAATACGATGTTTATCAGGTTTACTTGCTGTGTCTTTCGGCTTTTCCCAGTTAGGGGTCGCCACAACAGAACTCCAGTCCGCTAATGGTTGGCAGTAGATATGCCCATTCATGCATGTCTCCACACAGAAGACACTCTAGCTGAGAATCGAACAGGACAACATCTTACTGTGAGGCGACAACACTACCGCAGCACCACCACCGCAGATTGTTTATCAGGTATACTAATTGTGCAAATTTAACAACTCAGAAACAGTAATGAGATGAGCCTTAATTAGCATACTCATCATGCCCAAGGAGGGGCAATCTACACAAAATAAGAGCAATGGGAACCAGAAATCATCACATCATGAAAGGAAGAGCCACTGTTCAAATACCAAGTCTTCTCAGTTTCAATCTATTTTTCCTACCTAATAAGACTGTCTGCTTACATATGTATGTTATACCTTTTACACCCCACTTCTTTGTACAAGGGTAACTTTTGTGACTATTAACTGTAAAGCCTACAATTGTTCAGTTTTGCAGTATATATGTGCCCAAAGCACTCTAAAGGGGTACATTGTATGTGCACTGGCAGTAGTAGACTGCTGTCATGTTATCGTATGTTGTAGCAATGTTAAATTGTGTCATACTGCATTGTAATGTTGTGTAATTTGTGCATACATGATTACACTTTAAGAATTTCTACCAAAATTGCACTAAATAATCATTATTCTTCTTAAGCTGGGTGTTTGTTAAGTAGCAGTCATGTGCAGATATTTTTGTGTTTTGGTGTGTGTGTGTGTGTGTGTGTGTGTGTGTGTGTGTGTGTGTGTGTGTGTGTGTGTGTGTGTGTGTGTGTGTCTGTGTATGTGTTTGCTTAGGACACAAAGAATGTCTGACATTCAGGTAAGGATTGTTTTACAAATGCACATATTTTCAGTGTTAGGCTCTGCTGATGTCTAGCAGTTGGAGTATTATTCTAATGTATCTGTTAGGATCATGTGCTGGTATTTTTTTGTGGGTTAGGTGTATGTCCTTGGGACACAATACTGCCTAACATTCAGGTAAAGAATGATTTTACAGATAGACATACTTTGATGTTAGGCCCTAGTAAAGCATAACAGCTGGATTTTTGTTACAGTATAGCTGTTTGGATTTGTAACACCCATGTAAGGCCACAGCTGTTAATTCCAGTGTTTTCCATATCAATAGAGATATGATGAAGAAAATGACACAGAAACCTTTGTCCATCTGCAAGCCCAGGTTTACAGAGGTGGAGAATGAGGTGGTACGAGAGGGTCTTTGTCTCCGTGGTATACATCACTTAGCTTCCAATTCTGACAACCTGACCTTTCCATGACCATGCCTGGAGTGATCTTTTTAGCAATGTCAATGTTGTTGGTGGCCAAGATTGGAATTATAACATGGTGCACTGCCAAGTGGCTAATATGATTTGTGCTACCACCCAGAGAGCAGTAGCTGTGGCATGGGAACTCAGGGTGACAGGTGGTGGGAGTCTACTGAACAGCCCATTATGGAGCTAAAGGAGTTCTTGGTTTCACTTAACAGCAGTACCGTCTCCACAGAGTTCTGCAGTGCACTGCTGGATGCTGGGGTAGAGATGTAAAGGTCCCAGAGAATTTCTACTGATGATGCCTTAGGTATTTAGTTCTACATCCACTAGATGGACCAATTGTTACCTCTTAGTCATCTTAAAGTTTATAATCCTGTCTCACTTGTGTCATATAGTCACATACACTAACCAGGACTACCATCCATCTGCATAGGGTATGTGCATGATTATACCCCAATTTTGGGCAGTATACCATAAACTTATAGTGGTAATAACATTAGTTGCATTTGTCATTTTGGTGCTGCAACATGCTTACACTGGATATGTTTTCCTTTGGTGTATTCACAGGTAACTGGTAACATCAGCACTGTGGAACTACTGTTTTCTGAAGTTGAAGGATCATTAGCCTCTGATAATGATGGTGGGGATGTGACAGCAAATCAGAAGATGCTGAGCACATATTGGACACAGGGAGTGTGAGCCTCACATCTCCTTCTCAGACTATGGGCACAGTTTTGATGCCTGTGTATACTCAAGACACACTGTCATTTGAGAGTGGACAGGTTAATGGTGTTACTGTCGATCAAGGAAGTTTGTTGGCCCCCATTAGCAATACTCCTGAATCTGCCCCTAACATTTGTCAGCTGAAGGGTCCACATGGGGGAAGTCACAGTACTGGTGCTTGTCAGAGGTATGGTTACTGTCCTCCTCCTGTGGTTGCTGTGTCAGTAGTTGTCACCTGGTATATGTACAGGGCCATCTTGCTGGCACAAATGAGTTCCAGAAAATTTCTTCTGATGATGTTTGGCAGAGTTGGTGAGGTTGATCCAGACTGTACATGCTGATATATAGGAGTGTATGGACCTTATTTGTGATTCATTGGATAGACTGAATCACACATTAGAACATGCAGAGTGTACTCTGGGTCATCACTCGGGGAAGTGACTATCCTTCTGGCCATCTTCTGCAACATCCTTGGATGTTAGTTGACCTGGCCATGGATGAAGGAGGTCCTACTCCCACAGTGCCAGCAAATCTATTGTAATATCAATTGTGGATGATGACTATTCGTATGGCCATCTTCTGCAACATCCTTGGATGTTAATTGACCTGGCCATGGATGAAGGAGGTCTTACTCCCACAGTGCCAGCAAATCTATTGTAATATCAATTGTGGATGAGTCTATACCCATGAAAGACCATCCTCATGGTTATGGTTGTGGTAATGCTGGCACATCTGGTAGAAGATGTCAGTCATTCTCAGATTGTATACCAACATCTAGCCAAGGTCATGCAACATCTAGTGTAACTCCAGGTGGAGCTGGCTATCATGGGTGGTGAAATGCATAGGAAGCTGAACCCTCTGGTCAGCATGCCCTGGAGCTGTCCAGTAAGCCACAGTGCAGTGTTGTACCACATGCTAAGGCTTCGTCCCTGCAGACACACACACACACACACACACACACACACACACACACACACACACACCACTGCATCCCGCAGCACATCCCACACCTACACTGATCCTGGCCCTTCCCAACATTAAGCACCTCAGACTGTTTCTACCAATTCCGCTAAAATTAATTTTTATTTTTATATACCTCTGTGCTCTCAATTACATACTTCCCCATGAAAGACATTCAGATCTATACTTCATCCCCCTCCTGTTCAAATGATGAAAATTGTGCCATCCCACTGTACATTGCTACTTGGGTTGTCTATGTCTGATGCACATCATGTCTGGCCTCTGTATGAGTGACCATAGTCTGGTGTTTTTGTATGCACCATTTTTACTGTTTATATATCTGTTCAACTGTTGTATAGTTATGGGTTCCATCCCTTACAAGTATTGTGCCCTGCCCTGTGTACTTTTCTCCTTGGGTTGCCCATGCCTGTTGCACAGCGGGGCTCAGCCTATGCATGTGTAAGCACAGTCTGGTGTTTTTTTATCCATTATTTTTACTGCATGTTTCTACATAGCTCTTATGTAGCTATGTGCAGTCTGCTGCCTTTTTACTTGTGCCACTGCTTACTATACCTGCCTCCATCTGGCATAGTCATTCCCTGTTACTGTTTCATCCTCTGACTCTTCTGTCTCAGCTGCTGTAACTGCTTTCTGACTATAATATTGTATAACACAGCACACATGGTCAGTGTTTTTGCAAACATGGTGAGGTCATACTGCAGGGTACCACCAGATGTATCCAGGCAGTGGAATTGTGACTTCAGTAGCCAAAATACATGTTCTGTAATATTCCTGGTGTGTGATAGGGGATCTCCTACACTACACTGACACACCACAAACCCGACAGCCAAAACGCCAACACCAAAACACCGAAACCACACAATACCGACAGTCCACATTACCGAACACAATAACACCGACTCACAAAACACAAACAGAATCATCAACGTAAACCACACCAAGCATTCTTACACACAACTACACAAAATTGCACACATAAACTAAACTATCACAACTAAAACATAAACAAGAATGTACCGGCAAATCACACACATACCACTACACTGCAACATCCCATAACGCCATTGCCAACATAACTCACACATCCCATTAACCTACCCAATACCTACATAAAAAACACACACACAAAACAAGCACACCAAAAACTTTACAAACCTACACTAAACCTTACATACACAACCATCTATGCACTAACCTTAACCCAAACCCTAACCCTAAGGTCCGTCACTATCGCACACTTACCTTACCTGCACCCTTTAAGTCCGTCACTATCACACACTTACCTTACCCGCAGCCTAACCCTAAAGTCCGTCAGTATCACACACTTACCTTACCTGCACCCTAACCCTACAGTCCGTCACTAACGCACACTTACCTTACCCACACCCTAACCCTAAAGTCCATCATTATCACATACTTACACATTTGTGCTCATTTCGCATGTCGGTGTTTTCAGCATCGGGATTTTGAACTGTCGATTATTTGCATTGTCGGTCTTCTGGTGTCGGTGTTCTCATCATCAGCGTTTAGATCTTTCAGTGTTCTCGGGTAGACCCATGATTGGGCATGATTGGAACTGTGTTCATTTTGGTTATGAGGTTTTCTAATTGGTGTCATTATCTAGGAAGCTAGGATTCCATGGCATATCTAACATCACACACAAGATGCCCTTTGTAAACCATTGATAGAGGTTAGGTGTGCCAATTGTGGGAGTCACGGAAACTGCCTGGGTGGCCCGTGTACACATTGTAGATGATACCCAATGCATTACAGACATCTGACAGTTGACAGAGTGATACCTTTTTTGGTTCAGGTATCTCCTTTCCAGTTCACCTGGAAGATCCTCTGTTTAAACGTGGGTGCAGTCTATGGTCCCCAGTACCTTGGTAAATGGTATATAGCACAGAATTCCTGCATGGTGTTCATTCTGTCTAGATTTGTTCCCCCAAAATCTGAAAGATGGCATCACAGAATGGGTAGAGAATTCTCAGAGCAGATGCCAGAGATACCACTCTGTATTCCCTGTGGATCACTGAAAGTTCCTTGTAGCTAATGTACATAAATCCACACATACCTTTATATCCAGTGGGGTAGCTACCTCATGACTCTGATGGGGTTGCAGATGAGGACAACACATGCCCACAATTTCCTGCATCATGTCTCTGTCCATTATGTTGGTGTCATATTGGGCCTGAAATGTTAAATTTGGTTAGAAGACCTGGTACCTCCATGGGTGGCATCATACATAGTTGGCTGAAATAGCTGTCATAAAAGCCTCCTGACAAATTGAAGTGTACAGCAGCTGCAGCAAATCCTAACATTGTTCAGTAGCTGATACTGCTTGAACACAATTATCTGGTCATGTACAGATATAAGGCAGGTGCAGTGTCACTGAAGTCATTTCTGCATCACTCCAACAGGTTTGTTTGCCTCAGTATCATACCCATCACTTTATTATACAATCATTAGCATATAACATGACTGATCATGTTTTTTTTTCTGTGGCTTTGTCATATAGCTGCTTTTTTCTGAATCACTCACACACAGCCTGGGTGTGGCCATTTGTCATTAAATTCACTTAGAACAAAGAGGTGAATGTTTATGAATTCCACCGATTATTTTATGCCACTGCAAAATACACACAGCAGATATAGACTGCAAATAAAAGCCACAAGTTCATATACCTTTTCATGCCACTGAATCACATTCTTCTTATTGAATAGATCAAACATTTTTAGCTTACCTGTTGCAGGTTTTATAAGGCTTAAGGTTCAGTACAAACGTCACCCCCCTTTCTCCCCCAAAAGGCCCTTTTGACATCCCCGATACTTATTCTATACCTCATATCTCCATAGATCAAGTGTTAAAGGCCCTATCCAAGGCAAAGAACACACCTTCCTTGAGACCTGATAGCATCCCAGGCTGTATTCTGCGGGTCTATATTATAACATTGAAGTCTTAAAACTTCGAATGTTATAATATCAAACCCTATGCACCGAACGCTGAAAATAGCGAAGCTGCAGAATATCGAATACTTTCCAAGGGAAAGTATTCGGTGGGCTGTTTCTGCAGCTTCGCTATTTCCTCGACTGTGGAGCGAAGGTTATGGACCGGGTTAAGGTAAGTTTGCGAATGAAGGTGAGTGTGCGATAGGGACCTTAGAGTTAGGGAGCAGGTAAGATGAATGTGCGATAGGGACTTTAGGGTTAGGTTGCGGGTAAGGTGAGTGTGCGATAGTTAGGGACCTTAGGGTTAGGGAGCGGGTTAGGTGAGTGTGCGGTAGTTACGGACCTTAGGATTAGGGTTGGGTTAAGGTAAGTGGATAGCTAGTAGTGTATGTATGGTTTAGTTTAGGGTTTTGTGAAGTGTATGTGTGTGGATTATTTATTTTGGTGTGCTTGTGTTGTGTGTATGTTTGTCGGAACAACAAATTTTTTCCTGGGAAAAAATTTGCTATTCTGAGTGTTCAGTTTTATGAGTGGTCTTTTTATCGAAATGTTTCAATATTATAACATTCGAAGTTTTAAGACTTTGATGTTATAATATAGACCCGTATTCTGTACCATATCCATCAAGAACTGGCTTTGCCATTGGGCACCCCATTCAACCACACCCTAAGTACAGGCTTCATTCAGCAAAGTGGAGAACCGTCATTATCATCGCCTTGCGCAAAGGCAGCACCATTACTGACTCTGGAAACTATCATCCCATTAGCTTGACAAGTCTGATCTGTAAGCCATGGAGCGTATTATTATGAATCTCATAAACAAGGACATAGGCAATCTCTAAGCACTTGACCTCACACAGTTCGTATTCGTCAAGGGCAGATCTTGCCTGTTGAACCTGGTTGACATCTTTGAGATTGTCACCAAGGCCCTGGATGAGGGAAAGTCAGTACATGCAGCTTACCTTGATTTGGCCAAGGCCTTTGACACAATCCTCCACTCTGGCATAATTGAAAAGCAAACACAACTTGGTGTAAATCCCTGCCTCATCAGGTGGGTGGCCAACTGGCTCACCAACAGGACCATTAATGTCAAAATAGGTGCCTCCATCTCTGATAGCAAACCTGTCACTAGTGGAGTTCCCCAGGTATCTGTCCTGGGACCCCCTACTGTTTGGCATCTACTTCTCAGAGTTCCAGGCAAAGACAAAAAACCTGTGGTTAACCAAGTTTGCAGACAACTGTAAGTTGGTTGCTGTCATTGACTCCCCAAATCTAAATGATGTTAACATACTGCAAGAGGGTCTCACAGCAATTAATGACTAATGCCAAACTCATGGCCTCAAGCTAAATGCAAAAAAATGTATCATCATACCATTCATCAAAAACACAGCCCCTACTGATTACCATATCAATGACAACCCCCTAAGCACAGAACCTGTGGTGAGAGACCTGGGTACTCAGGTTGATAATGACCTCACATGTGAACATTATATAGCGGCAGTGGTCAGAAAAGCCTTTTACTTGATTCATCTTATAAGTAAAGGGATTACATCCAGAAAAAAGGAGGTTATTACCTCTCTATACTCCTCCCTTATAAGACCAATAATTGAGTATAAAGTCCTGTTTGGTATGTACCTCTCCAAACATCTGCACCAACTGGAAAGGCCACAGAAATACCTCACAAAGAGAATCCATGGCTTCCAACACCTGTCCTATGTCGACAGGCTCAAGTCACTATCAATCTACTTGGTATTGTACAGATTGCTCAGAGGTGATCTGTGTCTTGCCTACAAGGTGATGCTGGACCCTGCCCTACTAGAGATGCTCCATATCCATAAGTCTAACTCCTCACACATTACCCGCTCAAAAGGCCTGAATCTAATATGCAACATCAACAAAACTTGATGGAGAGACCGGTTTGTCTCCCAGAGGCTGCCCCATCTCTGGAACAGACTTCCCATACACATCAAACAGAGTACCTCTCTGACTCTCTTCAAGTGCAACCTTGATGAGTGGATGGGAAACCACAAATTTGTCCCAGGGGTTCCACCTGTGTCCCTCATTGACAGGGGGGGGAGACAGGTGCTGACTGAGGTTTCTTTATGGGTATAAACTCTTGGCTAGGCTTGTAAGGGCTACAGGACCATTTGCCTAGTAACCTCCTACAATCCTAAGTGCAGCTCACATATCTGTTGCATTCTGACTCAGAAAACATTGACATATTCATTCTCAAATATCACACAGCAATTAAGCTTACACCACTAATATAATAATCATGACCAGTGGTTTCTTGAACTAAAAAATGCAAATAGTAAACTTACTATTAGAGGGGCTATTATTGTGGATCTTGTCCTAACAGCCATCCTCTTCTGTACCTCACTTATTTTATCTACATTTCAGATCAAATCTGATTAAAAGCAGTGGCCTTCTCTCTCAAAACTGCAATTACTTCATCAAAGAGCACTTCCAAGTTAAACAACTTAAAAAAGCAAATCTCTTAATACCCCAGTACGTGCTTTTGAAATTTCATTACAATAACTCCACACACCATGCAGCCACAGCTCCCAACTAGACCACGGAGTCTTTCTTCTATTAACTAAGATATAGAGACCAAGTAGCCCATAATAAGACTAAGCATGACAAAAAAAATACATTGTTGTCAGCTATTATATTGACAAAACACCCCTATGAGTTGACCCAGTAGACGGGAATTTGACGACACACACAGACAGTAATCAAGCCTTTGACCATCATGTGTCTACAGTAGTGAGGAAATTATTCTATGTTGTACAATGTATAAACAAAAGTATGGCATTTAGGTCCAAGAAAGTCATTTTTCCACTGTATTCAGCATTCATCAGACCTATCATTGAATATAATGTTCCATTTGGTATGTACCTAACCAGGCATATGCAACAGTTAGAATATCCATAGAGGTTCCTCACTAAAAGAATACAGGGCATAAGTTGTACATTGCAAGCAGACCACTTCAAGGCCCTATCCCTGTATTCTGTCTCCTAAAGGCTGTTGAGGGGACATCTGTGACTGGCATATAATGCATTGTGAGACCCCACCCTGATGGACCTCCTGCACTTCTGCAAAACAACCAGCAAAATAATTACCCATTCTAAAGATAAACCTTGCCTGTGATATAAATAGGACCTACTGGAGAGACAGATATAATCTCAGAGACTACCCCTTCTCTGGAACAAGCTGCCCATTCATATGAAGCAGAGTTCCTCCCGAACCCAGTTCAAGTGTAACTTGGACAATTGGATGGGGAACAGGAAATCCATCCCTAGTTTGGCACCTATGTCTCCAATGGACACAGACAGCCTGTAAACAGTTTATCTCCCAGGTCCTTACTTGTAAATGTTTAATTTCCTAACCTTTGCTTACACTTATCAAGAGTACCAGAACTTGGCAGAGATTTGAGATGCATGGCTAGGCTTAAAAAGGCCCCTGTGGCCATTAGCCTAGTAAACACCTAGGAATCTATGAACCTAAGAGAAACAAATTACTAAATGCTTACAACAAATTGCAATCTGCCCATCAAAAGATCTCCATCAGGAAAACCACCAAAAGATCTAAAAATTACCTTTAGGAGGCTCAAAGTCAAACACAAACTGAAAACAGTAACAGAGACCAATGATAATTAGAAGTATTTTTCAGCTATGTGAGGAAACTGAAAAATGATACCCAACATTGCTTTGAGCTAATCCAAATGACAATACTCACTCTGACTCAAAAGATTTTAGCAACATACTGGCAAGTACGTTTAGTGCTAATTTCACATCAGCTATGGTCATAGAAATTCTACATATCCATGAGTCCCATCCCCTTCCAAAGATTACCATGGATTAAGTTATAACTACATTTTCCAAAGCCAAAAATACCTAATCTGTGGGCCATGATAATATTCCTGGATGCCTAATCACTAACTTCAGATACACTCTACTGGAGCCTTTCCTAAGCCTTTTCAACCTAAGCCTCTGTTCCTGAAGCATTTGAAATGGTCATTGTAATGCCATTATACAAAGGTGTCCCTAAATGTATCCCTACTAATTGCAGAGCCATTACTTTATTTATACTCATTTGCAAAACTATGGAATGCATCATATCAGGTCAGGTGTTACAAATGGTGATATTGAAAGTTCTATTTCTCTGGACCGTCATCAATTTGAATTTTTCAAGGTTTGTCTTGATACCTGTTCAGCCTTGTAAACTTGTTCAGAAATGTTGTGGAAGCTGCGGATGGCTACCACATGGTTCATACAATATGCTATAATTTGTCTAAAGCTTTTGATATGATTCCCCATGCTGGTATTGCCACCAGACTCAGTAACCTAAGTTCTTTACTGTGAGATGGCTAGAAAAGTGCTTGTCAGACAGAACACACATAGGTAAAGTATCTGAACCACTTCATAAAGTAAAATATGACCAGAGATGTCCCACCGGGTTGTGTGAATGGACTTCCTCTATTAAGTATCTACTTCTCTGACCTTCTAAACAATAACCCAGATGCGTCACTAACTAAATTTACTGGTGATTTAAAGATAGGTGTTGTTGCACACTCACTTTCCGATAATTCTCCATAACAGTTTAATCTAGACTTTGCAAACAACTGATATAAAGAAAAGAGGCTTAAAAATAAATGCTAAAAACTAGAGTATTGTTAAGTTTGGAAAACAAAGGTATGCTAAGATTTATAGCATAGATGGTACTGGTATCCTGCTTAATTAAGTTATCAGAGAAATCTTTACCTTCATTGGCAGACCCCTGTCTTTGATTATCATGTCACAGTAGTGGTCAAAAATCCTTCTGTGTTGGTCCAGCTGGTCCAATTACTATCTAAAAGTATCTTATCTAGATCAAAAGAAGTCATCATCCATTAGTGCTTACCCCATGTTACGAAAGCTATTGAGTACAGTGCTTCTCCTGGCATATGATTGTCTAAGCACATTGTGCAACTCAAATGATCCCAAAGGTTCATACCTAAAAGCATTACGAGCCTGAAGACATTTAGAACTCAAAACAGATTTGAATCCCTTTCCTTATGCTTTGTGTCTTATAGACGTCTTCATTGTGAATTATATTTAGTATTTATGGACATGAAAGACCCTGCTTTCCTTGATCTCCTCCACCTTCACAAAACTAACAGTGCCATAAATACCAATACTAAGGGACTTAAATCTTCACCAACATATAAGCAGGAAAACCTGGCATGATAGATTCATCTCCCAATGCATACTCTGTCTCTGAAATTGACTACCTATTCATATTAAATAGAGTATAACCTTTGCTACCTTTAAAGTGATCACTGATAACTAGATAGGTATCCACAAGTTTTCCTGAGCCATTATTTTCGTGACTTATTGGGGGCAGAACATGCAAAATGAGGGTGGGTGTTGGCACAGTTTTAATGGTCCTTGGCTGATCTGCCATGTACATCCTATTGTTCTATGCTCATAAGACCTTGGTGCTGTTATTGACCAAACTCTCTCTCTCTTTTCCCACCCACACTGAAAATCAATTGCATAATCTATGGAATCAACTTAAAATAGCCTACAGAAGTTACAAGAAGTTAGACGTTATAGTTACAGCCTTGTAACTCAAGAAGTTGGAGAAGCTGTTGCTCTAAATATGTTAATCACCTGGTTGAAATGCTGTCTGTCTACTCTGTTCTGTTTGTTTGCTTATTTATTCATTCATGTATTCATTAATTCATTCATTCTTCATTTACTGGGAGAGTTAAGTGATCTTAGGACCCTTTTCAGCCATAACCCACCTGCCTAAGCAGAACTTTTTACTTCATGTTACAACGTTATAAATTATAACAAAAGAATAGCATCAGTTTCAGTTATCTTTTTATTACAGTGTTATACACATTAAAACTTGAGAAATGCATCAATATTACTGAGCTTTTGTTACAGAGTTATACAGATAAAACTAAGAGCACACATTTGTTCAACATGATGCATTCCAGGCTGAGAATTATATCCACATGGGAAGTTCTATTTCAGAGCTCATACAGAATTATACATATAAAACTGAAATGGTACATGCAAATATAAGAAAAAATACATTGACGATAACATTTCATCATTTTTTATGGAAATACATTTTCCATTGATAGATAATTAAGATCTTTCTTTTGTTGCAGTGTTTGCTGCATGCATTTACATAAACGTAACAGCCAGTGTGTCAACCATACTTTTGGACCGGTGTGGGAGTCTGCCATAATTCTTCAGTTTACTGTTTAGAATAGTGTGCATTATAGATCAGTTAGGGATTATAATTAAGACTATTAGTGGAACTTTGTGTAAATTTATTACATGATGCACACAATGATTTATTGCAATGTACATTATTTAAAAACTTTTTTAAATTTTATGTATGTCTTTGCTTCTGGTCCCAAGTTGTGAATAAAAAGGATTTTTGGTGAGGCTGACCCACCCTGTTACCAAATTCAAATAAACAAAGAATAAATGCATACATACATATATACATACTCAATATCTTTGTTGTCTGTTGCACCAATGATTGATAATATGTACTGGTTCATTCCAATAAGTCTGAATATCATGGCATTATTATTAGATGCTATTACTGATTTTGCAAATGTTTTAGTGCTCTGAGCACATATAAAAGTACTTGTAATGTACAACACTAAATGTAGACATCACCAAAAACAGCACTCAATAGTACTTTCCTCTGGGAAACACAACAGCTACATGTCCATGTAATATGCACATGACTTGTCATGTGGACAGGTATCAGTGGTATGGGATATAGTCAGGAACACTGTGCAGTACAGCAGGATTTGTAACCAAAGAGTTGTTAGATACTCCACTGTACAAAGGTACTGGACAGTAACTTGGTAGTGGTTATAAGTTATGGATAAGAGCAACAGGTGAAGCTGCAGATGAGAGCAACAGTTGCAAAAAGTTGATATCTTCAAAGAAACTCTGCAGATATGTCCACTTTATGACAGGCAAAAAATGAGTCTCACTTTTCAGGCAAGTGAAATCTACCCTCACAATATGCCAAGCAGCACTATCACTGCTACAAACACACCAAAGAAGGTAAATGAAAAAAGAAAACCTCTTTCAGATTCTGCACATAAACATAAAAGAGCAAAGAGAAAAGCATGTTACCAAGTGCAACTAAACTTGAAGACCTATTGTTTGATTGATTTGATGAAAATGCCACGGTCAATGCAGGTTTCATCTCATACAGAAGTGACTCATTTTCTTCCAACATGTGAGTCATGTTGATTCCATTGTCCCATCATACACTTGCTGTGCATTACTATTAGAAAAGATGTTCCTTCTAGGAGATGCTATGGTGAAAAAAAATATGAGAATGACCTTTATCACTAAGGCTGTGACGTAGTAGAAGGGTATTGGCAACTGTTTGCACTACCACCACTCCTACATCATAACATTGACATATTCTGAGGCTGGTGGTTACACATAGTAAGCACTGCATGTGCAGGGTATATAAATCATCAATGACAAGTATTGTAATAAAAAGGTAGTGCAGCATAATGTTGACAGAGGCCTACTCATAACTTCATTGTTAATTAATGGGACTTGTAGGACCAACTGTTAGTGGAATGTTCATCCTTTATTTTTTAGAGACAAGGATGGCTGCAACTGAATTAGTCTTATTCTTCAGTAAATCTTACAGGAAGGCCTTCACTTAAGAATGTAGTTTACCTACAGAGTCTTATTTGCCTGTAGACATTGATGAGAATTGTAATTATTTTGTAAATGTAATCATATTCTGTTTACTATAGGCATGATACAAACAGTACAGACCAGGATCTGCAACATATGGCATTACATCTTTCAGTCTCATGTTGATTGATCAAATGACCTTTCAGCAAATGCCAGCAATGTGAAGACAAATCACCAAAACAACTTTCAGTGTCCATCAGAACAAAGCTTTTTTCTTGTTGTTTTGCAGGGGTGCTAGCCCCCTTGTACCATTCTCATGTGGGCAACTTAAATATACCTATTTTGAGGTTGTATAACAATGAAGAAAAGTGAATGCTCCACTCTCGCGCAAAGGAGTTTCAGCAACTTTGTTTTCATACTCTGGTAGTCCTTGAAATAATACTTGATCAATTAACACATTCCCCTTTTGAGAAGGCTGTACAAAAAGAGGAGCAAAATTTCTCAATCTCTTTCACCATGTTGAAATCTTCTCGGCATGGCTTGACCAGAGCAATGTACTGCACATCGCAATTCTACATCATGTACTTTTGTAATTAGAATTCAAAAACTGGCTTTTCAGCAGCACTTTTCATTTAGAGGAAGAAAACTTGTCATGTGTAGCCCTACTTGCAACTGGTGGAGAGAATACTAAAATGTTAAACTCAGGCTATCAGCTGACCAGAATGCCATGTCAGTATTAGTGCACAGGCCTGCTGTCCAGCAATTCCACCAATTGACTGCATACAGTTGAGAATTTCAGGAATTTCTGTCTCCATTTTTGTACATTATTCAATGTGTTCACTTTCTGGAAAGCTCTAGTGGAGCTGGTTCTGGACTGAAAAGAATTATACGAGCAGTCTACCTATCTGGGTAACAAACTGAAATAAATAATTAAATAAATATTTTCAATATATGTTTTGTGTGTGTGTGTGTGTGTGTGTGTGTGTGTGTGTGTGTAAACATCCAAAAATACTTAGTTTTATTTTTTTTTGCTTATGTGGAGCTTTTCTCCCCAGGCCTCTGCTGAAAATGGACATATATCCATTTAGACCAACCCAGTCAACAAATGTAAAATAAATAAATAAAAATACTTAAACATCAGGATTTGTCAATGGATACTACAGATGAAGAGCATTTCCAAACCTCAGATTCTTTTAACTCCACTGATTGTTTTTCAGACTTACAGACTTGTACTCTAATCATTTGTTTACATGCTGCCTTCCATCACTTCTTGCAAGCAAATCATCCATCTAACTGTCTTCTTTTTTCATTTTAATGCTGTTCGTGCACAGAAATTTCACTTGTGAGCAGGTGTCCACAGCACAATACTGATAATTACTGCTTAGAATACCTTGAAGAAGAATGGAATTCTGACAGTAATGACAACAGGGGACTGCTCACAGGAACCATCATATATGAATAACTAATGACATTCAGCCAGCATCACTGACTTAGACCACCGTCCTACTCATCTAACATATGTCATAGGTGATTTGATCATGAGATACACAGATGTCCCTCTCACCAGGCAGAATAAGAAGAAGGACACAGTTAGCTATCTGTCAGGTGCCAGGATCCGCCATATCTCATATGGACTCAAGTTTCTCAAAACCATGCATTGTTATGACTCTGTCATAGTCCTGTTGGTGTGAATGACTTGAGACATACCTCTCTGGACTATATGAAGAGAGACTTGACTGAGCTCTCAGATTATGTATCTCAGGCAGGTATGTCCCTAGCCTTAAGCAGGATTCTACCTTCTCCTAGGATGATGCCTCAATACAAACAGAAAATAACTGACTTCAATAATTGACTTAGTTTCTAGTGTCATTCTAAGGGGATACAGTATCTGTCAGCCAACCATGATCGACAGACCTTGATGCTTTTCCAGAGATGGTCTTTATCTGTCACCCCTGGGATTTCAGCTACTGGCTAAGGCTCTTGACAACCCCATAGTGCCTTTTTTTAGGCAGTGTCTGAAGGGTAAAATTCCTGATGTAAAAACTCCATCTGAAAACAACCTCAAGGTTATACTGGTAAACACTAGAAGTCTTAACATGAAACTGCACTCACTGGAACCAGTTTTCACCTTGGAAGACTTAAGACATTTGCACAGCCACAGAGACCTGGTTCAAGGCTGTGGAGAGCACCCCAATCATACCGGGCTGCACCTTCTTCCACACATTCAGACCACAAACTGAAAGCGTGAAAACTAAAAGAGTCAGTGTATTGATATTCATTAAAGATAAATACACCTCCATACTTCAGATGTAATTAACTGTTGGTAGGACACCTATTCAAGTCATTGCCAACTATGAATCAGGACACCCATTCTGCCTATTGGGATCTACTTGAGTCTATTAAGATACATCCGAACACCATGGTTTTAGGGAACTTTAACTACCCATCCATTGACAGGGTAAATTACTCATGCTGTAACTCATTTGCCTAAAGGTTCCTTGACTCCATTAACTCCAGTGTCCTGGACCAGCTGGTTGACACCTTCACAAGGGGTGCCAGCATCCTGGATCTGGTGCTTATCAATATGGGGAACCACTGTAGCACCCCCACTGTAAGGTCTTCCCTAGTGGGATCTGACCACAAGTCAGTCTCATTTGAAGAAACTATCACACCTGACCCCCCCCTCCCAGCAGCAACTAAACTAAAATACTTCTCCAAAGCAGATTATAACCTCTTATGGTATGGTATAAATAGCTTTCCTGCATCTCCCTCTTAGATGGAACTGGCAACTATGCTGGGTTCTACACAATGCTTTATACAAACACCTGTGTAACCGTATTGACTCAGCCATACCTGATAGGACCAAAACAAGCTGCTCAAGGAAGAACAATCCTGCATGGTGGACAACCGCCATTAGCAAGCTTTACAATAAGAGGAAAAAAATTACTGTTTAAATGTAAGAGGGAGCGAGCCCTAAACTGGAAACACTCCATCCACAGCTTAAACAAGCAAATAAAACTTCTTGTGAAGTCCTCCAAAGCAAACTACGAATCCAAACTATTTTTCTCAATTAAGGAGAACTAGCACGAGTGATTGGTTGAAAGTCCAGGGGCTAGCAGGATTGGGTAGTAATCTGAGCTTCTAGATTCTTCCCTCTTTTCTGGTATTTAAACCCTGTGTTTGCAGGGGGCTGTGCTTGTTTTTACCAGGCTGAGGAGTGGTGATTCATCACTGTGACATAGCAGAAATTCCCTGAGGCTCCAAAAGCAGAATAAGTGTTTTCTTTTACATTTATTTCATTGAATTGCACTTCCTAACACTTATAGTTGTGCTATGCAGCTAATCTACTACATTTTGCACTGTTAAAAAGCATTTTTACTGTTTCACTGCAGTCTTGTACTGTTTTATAGTGTTTTAACTGTATTTTCATTACTAAGTATTGTTTCATTACTGTAACTGCATTTTTACTGAATTACTTAACTGTAAACTGCTTTTTCATACTGAGAGTTGTATTTTCTGTTTGTGAGTGCTCTATCTGTGCTTTTCTGTGCATTTTCTGGGAGTTTTCTGTCTTCTAGTCAAATAGCATAGTCTGGATACAGGTTTGTTGTATCCAGACCTGGTTGTTTTGCTTGCTGAATTTCCTGGCAGCCATCTTGTGCTGGTAGAGGCCTGCCTTCTCTGTTAGTGAGAGTAACAGGGTTGCCTGACTTTCTCTAGCATGAGTGATTGGTTGAAAGTGCAAGGTCTAGCAGGATTGGGTAGTGTTCTGAACTTCTAGGTGCTTTCATCTTTTCTGGTATTTAAACACTGTGTTTGCATGGGACTGCACTTGTTTGTGGGTCGCACACCACCTCTGTGCTGATTTAACCCATTGCAAGGTATTCCAGCTTCATAGCACTCTCTTGATCCTTGGGTAGTGAAGCTTTTTTACAGCCTCTGTACAAACACAATCTACTAGTACCCATCTCATATCATTCCACCTTTGCCCCCTCTTAACTCATCCCTCCTCGCTGATTCTGATAAATATGGATGGACAGTTTCCTACAGTTTCTCCTGCCAATCTGGTTGATATGGGCATCCTCAGACAGTGTAGCAACTGTTTCATGTACACAGACATCCCTGTCTTACTACCACCTAGGAACACAAATTGTGAGAGGTAAAGTTACATTAAAAATGTGGAGTCTATGCTCTCTCCCTCACAAGTCAGTATACCTGGCACAGACAAGGTTGCCTGCACAAACACCACACCTTAAACATCACCCACACCAACACAACACACACCCACATATGTGGAAGTTCTTAAAAAAAACATACCTAAACAAAAGAGGCCTTCAAAACAAAAACACATGCAAACTCCAAAGTCTAACACACCACACATAGTCCACATGCCTGTGTCTCACAGCCATTAAGGCTTAACCATAAACCCAATATATTAGTCACAGGAGACTTCATTGTGAGACACACAGATGTGCCCCTCACCATGCTGGATAAGGAGAAAGTCACGGTAAGTTGTTTGTCAGGTGCCAGAATCCACCACATCACCCATGTATTCAAGTCCCTCAACTACTGCTATGACTCTGTCATAGTACATGTTGGTCTGAATGACTTTAGACGTACCTCTCTGGACTATATGAAGGGAGACATGATTGAGCTCTCCAAATATGTGTTCCAGGCAGGAATGTCACTAGCCTTAAGCAGCATTCTACCATCACCCAGAATGATGCCTCAATACAAACAAAAAATGATTGACTTTAACAATTGGCTAAGTTTCTGGTATCATTCTATGGGGATCCAGTACCTGTCAGTCTGGGAAGACATGACTGACAGACCACGGTGCTTTGCCAGAGATGGCCTGCATCTGTCTCCCTTGGGCTTCAGGCTACTGGCATAAGCTCATGCCTCCCCCATGGTGCCTTTTTTAGGCAATGTTTTGAGGTCAAAACTTCCAACATGAAAATCTCATCTAAACACAATTTAAAAGTCATGCTTCTGAATGCTAGGAGTCGCAACATGAAACTGCACTCATTCTTATCCCTGGAAGACGCTGACATTTGTGCAGTCACAGAAACCTGGTTTGAAGCAGAGGACATCACCTCAGCATTACCTGGTCACTCATCCTATCATACATACAGACCCCAAACTGAGGGCAGCAAAGCCAAAGGTGGTGGCGTTTCAATATATATTAAAGATGTATACATCTCTAGACTGGTCAAACAGTATTACACACAGGAGATGCTCCAGGTGCAGTTAACAGTTGACAAGACCCCTATTCAAATCATAGTTAGATGCAAGCCCACAATGTTGACTCAGAATACCCACTCAACCTATCTGGACCTCCTTAAGTCTATTAAGAAACAGCCCTATACCCTGATCCTGGGTTATTTTAATTACACAACCATCGATTGGAAGAATTACTCAAGCCAGAACACAAATGCTCAAAGATTCCTTAACTTTGTCAATGCAAATGCCTTGGACCAGCTGGTTGACACCCCCACAAGAGGTGACAACATCTTTTACTTGATACTAACCAATAAAGGAAACCAAGGCAGCATCCCCACAGTGTCATCATCCCTGGTAAGATCAGACCATAAAGCGGTCACCTTCGAAGTCACCATCTCCCCTGACTCCCCCCCACTAGAGTTAAACAAAACAAACTTCTCCAGAGCTGGTTACAATCTCCTGAGGAAAGGTCTAGACAGCTTTTCAGCCCCCTCCCCAACTTTAGGAACTGGCACTAATGTCCAAACCTACACCAAAGTACTATACAACCACCTATATAACTGCATGGATTCAGCAATACCTGACAGGACAAAATCCTCCTCCTCAAGGAAGAGTAAACTTGTCTGATGGACATCGGCTATAAATAAACTCTACAACAAAATGAAAAAAAATGCTGTCCAGGACCAAGAAGGAACAGGTGCCAAATTGGAAGCAATCTCTCCCTGGCCTAAACAGGCAAATAAGGGTATTAGTGAAGTCCTCCAAAGTTAACTTCAAGTCCAAATTGGCCACATCTACTAAAGACAATCATAAGGCTTTCTTCACATATGTCCACAGTCTAAGGGGAAACACCCAAACATGCTCAGAATTGATGGCCAAGGACACCACATACACAAATGCTGTGGATGTAGCCAACTTGCTGGCAGATGGGCTCAGTGAAAACATCACCCCTCTGCCTCCCCATCAGTAATCCAGGATATCCCCAACACCTGCCCCCCACCCATTATCTCTAGGGAATAAGTCATTACCACCCTCTCAAAGGTTGAAAATACAGCTTCTATAGGACCCGATAACATCCCAGGCTACATCTTGCATCAACTCAGGCAGAAACTCACAACACTATTAGGCACCCTATTCAACCTAAGCTTAAGTACCAGTTTCGTCCCAGCCAAGTGGAGGATGACCACTGTCATCCCTCTGCATAAAGGTGGAACATCCATTGATCCAGGCAATTATAGACACATCAGCCTAACTAGCCTGATTTGCAAGACCATGGAATGCATTATCATGGACCACATTAACAAGGACATTAGCAACCTCCAAATGCTTGATCCCACACAGTTTGGTTTTGTCAAAGGGAGATCATGCCTGTTAAATTTGGTAGACATCTTTGAGTCAGTCACCAAAGCCATGGATGAGGGGGAGATGGTGCACACCACCTACCTTGACCTGGACAAAACCTTTGACACTATTCCCTACTTGGGCATAATAGATAAACTATCTCAGCTTTGTATAAATCTGTATGTGACCAGATGGGTAGCTAACTAGCTCACTGATAGAACTCACTCAGTCAAAATAGGGGAAGCTACCTCAAGTAGCAGACCTGTAACGAGCAGCGTACCCCAGGGATTGGTCTTGGGGCCCCTGCTGTTTGGGATACACTTCTCTGAGGTGCAAGCCAAAAGCAGAGGTCTAGGGCTGACCAAGTTTTCAGATGACTGCAAACTGGGCACAGTAATCAACTCCCCTAGTGATGTAGTCATATTATAAGAGGATCTCACCCAGACAAATGACTGATGCCAGAAACACGGCCTCAAACTAAATGCCAATGCATAATCATCCCCTTTGGGAAGAGTGATATTTCCACAAATGATCACATTAATAACAATGCCCTAAGCACACAAGCAGTTGTGAGGGACCTGGGCACCCAAGTTGACAGTAGTCTAATTTTTGACCACCATGTTGCCTTCTTTGTACAGAGAGTTTTCTACATGGCTCATCTCATTAGTAAGGCTATTTCTTCCAGGAACAAGGAAGCCATAACTTCCTTGTATTCCTCTCTTATCAGGCCCGTCATCAAGTATAATGCCCCTTTTGGCATGTACTTTGTGATGCACATACAGCACCTGGAGAGACCACAGAGGTTCCTCACCAGGAGAATCCAGGGCTTCAAAAATCTATCCTACATGGAGAGGCTGAAAACCCTGTCCCTCTACTCCATCTCATACAGACTCCTCATAGGTGATCTATATTTGGCATACAGAGCAATTTCTGACCCAAACTTGGTGAAATTGCTGCATATCATCAAGACAAACTCCACTTGCTTGACCCACACATAAAACCACAACGTGGTCTGCAACATCAGTAGGACTTGCTGGCGGGACAGATTTGTCTCCCAGAGACTCCCCCATCTGTGGAATAGACTCCCTCTCCACATCAAGCAGAGTACTTCATTATCCCTCTTTAAGAGAAACCTGGATGACTGGATGGGAAATAGAAAATATACCCCTGGGATTCAACCTGTGGCCCTGCTGGACAGGGGCATTGGGTGTTGACTTGTGGGAACATGGACTAATTTATTGGATAGGCTTATAAGAACCACAGGGCCAGTAGCCTTGTGACTTGCTGTGATCCTATGATCCTATAATCCTATAAGGCATTTTTTAGTTACATCCATAACCTAAAAGGAAAGGCCCAGATTTGTGCTGAACTGGTAGTTAATGATACCACATATACTGAACCTGTGGACATAGCTAACCTTTTAGCCAACAGGTTCTATGAAAACTTCACTTCCCTGTTTCCACCATACGTACCCCATGACATCCCTACCATCTGTCCCTTACCTTGTATCTCTGAAGAGCAGGTCATAAATGCCCTCTCTAAGGCCAAAAAAATACAGCATCTATGGGACCTGATAACGTCCCAGGCTGCATCCTACATGGGCTCAAACAAGAATTAGCAATACCACTGGATACTCTTTTCAGTTATAGTCTAAGCACCGGCTTTGTTGCAGCTGAATGGAAAATGGCCACCGTTATCCCCTTGCACAAAGGTGGTGCTTCCACTGCCCCCAGGAACTATGCACCTATTAGCCTGACTAGCCTTATCTACAAAGCCATGGAGCAAATCATCATGGACCTTATCATCAAAGATGTACGTAATCTCAAAACACTTGACCATGCTCAGTGTGGATTTGTTAAAGGGAGATCATGCCTGTTAAACCTGGTGGACTTCTTTGAGACAGTCACCACGGTGCTGGATGAGAGGAAGTCTGTGCATACAGCCTACCTAGACTTAACCAAGTCTTTTGACACTATCCACCACTCAGGCATCATTGACAGACTCACCCAGCTAGGTATCAACCCTTATAGTCAAAATAGGGAAATACACCTCCAACAACAGACTTGTAACCAGTAGTGTTCCACTGGGATCCATCCTGGGACCTCTACTGCTTGGAATCAATTTCTCCAAAGAGCAAGCTAAAACTAAAGGTCTATGGCTGACAAAGTTTGCTGATTACTGCAAACTGGGAGTGGTCATAGAATCTCTGAATGATGTTAACATCCTACAAGAGGGTCTTACACAAACAGATGATTGGTGCCAAAGTCATGGCCTTAAACTCATTGCAAAAAAAAAATGTATTCTCATCCTTTTTGTTAAGTGCAATGTTTCTGCTAACAACCACATCAATAACAATACCCTAAGTACACACTCAGTGGTGAGAGACATGGGCACACATGTTGACAGCAACCTTACCTTTAATCACCATGTCTCCACAGTGGTAAGAAGGGCATTCTATATTGCTCATCTCATAAGTAAGGGCATTGCATCCAGAAAAAAAGAAGTTATAACCTCTCTGTACTCTTCTTCATTAGGCCAATAATTGAGTACAACACCTCTTTTGGTATGTACTTTTCCAAGCACCTTCAGAAACTGGAGAGACCACAAAGGCTCCTCACAAGGAAAATTCAAGGTCTTCAGCGTCTGTCCTATGTGGAGTGTCTGAAATCACTGTCACTTTATTCTGTGTCATACAGACTACTCAGAGGCAAGCTATGCCTTGCATATAAGGCAATCTTTGACCCTGCTTTATTGGAAATGTTGCACATCTGCAAGTCAAATGGTAAATGGGATACTCGCTCTAAAGACCTTAACCTGGTATATGACATTAATAGAACCTGCTGGAGGGACAGATTTGTCTCCCAGAGGTTGCTACACCTTTGGAATTAACTCTTACTTCATGTGAAACAGAGGACCTCATTGGCCCTCTGCAAGATTGGATGGGTAACCTTAAATTCACCCCAGGGGTTCCACTTGTGTCTCTCTTGGACAGGGGCAATTAGTGCTGATCGTGGAAATAAGAATAGAACTTGGCTAGGCTTGTAAGGGTCCTAGGGCCGTTAGCCTAATAATTTCCTATGATCCTATGATCATCACAATTTGCTTTGGCTTGCCTGAATCTACAACTTTGGATAGTGCTACTTTTGAAAAGATGTGTCTGTGTCTGGCTTGTGTTTGTATCTTGTATCACACTGTTCTGAGTACTGGAAATATTGTCATGCTGGAGTAGAAATTCACACTGTTCTGACTGAGTACTGGAAATATTGTCATGCTAGAGCAGAAATTCAAGGTATGCATTCTTATTATGATTGACAATAGCTTAGGAATATATACGGCCCCTAGTGTAGCCACAACTAACAGACAATAGCAGCTTTTCTGCCAATGCACAATAAGAGGTATACAAACAGATTCTTGTTTAGTGCCACAATACTGCAACAATTCATTCAGCTCAACCTCTTTGCTTAAGAATTAAGGACAAACCAGAAATAATAAGGAACCAAAGCCCTATATTAGGGACAATTTTTAAATATTAAGGTTATATGTTCATGTATGACTCATGCCTATCTATCTTTTGTCCATTTATGTTTCTTTTTTCCTTGTGTTGTTCCTGCACACCATGCATATGTTATCATGGACAGTTTACTACTTTGGCAGGATATGTAGAAAGTCTGACACTATCATACAGGTGAATAGTGTTTTCCAAAGTGGGCATGTCACACTGACCTTATGTTTAACAGTATACATGCTTAGTCCATGCATTTACTGATAGCACACGTAACTATCTAATACAGCTATAACTTACATATAGGTGGTGCATGTCATGGGTACCCTCTGCCATTGGCTTGGTTGGATATGACTGGTTGTTGCATGGCAGTAGCAATGCTGCTTTAAGTGATAGTTAACCAGCATGCCATCTGTGTTCTGTAAGATTCAGACATGATATGTGGCTATGCTGCACTCATTATCTATGTGGTCACTGAGTCACAAGGACTGGTTGCCTTGGACATTCCCAAAAATAACAATGATAGTGAGGCATTGCCCATTTTGGAGGATGGAGATAATGAGTTTGCTTTAATATGTCCTGCAGATTCTGTGGCCTTTTCTTCTTTTACTGGCAATGAATGCACAGCTGCAGATATCCTGAATGAGAATGTGCACATCCATATCTATGTCCACAAAGGATGGCAATGCATTCCACATCCTATGTTTTGGGAAGGGGAGGATGTGTCAACAGTAGCATGGAATGGCAAGGTTAAGAAGCTGAGAGTCAGTAATGTGTACATACATGTGGTAATGGTAGTACCAATAGTATGAGTGTCTGTGTGGAACTCATGAAGAAATTGTTTGAATGGCTTTAGACAAAGGTCTCTGAAGAATGGCCTGCTGGTACATGGAAGCACCAGCTGCACCCTCTGCATGATTTTGTGTCCTGAAAATTAATGTCTAGGAACTGTTCTGTCAGGCAATAGTGAATGCTCTGCGTGAACTATCCCCTAACTTGCTGATATAATGCATGTCACTTGTGATTTGTCAACCAGTAGTCAGGGACTTAGGGACACAGATAGTAATCTAGCCTTTGATCATCACGTGTCTGCGGTGGTGAGGAAATCATTCTATGTTGCGCAATTAACAACAAAGGTATGGCATCTATGTCCTGGAAGTCATTGTTCCACTGTATTTGGCATTCATCAGACCTATTATTGAGTGCAATGACCTCTTTGGTATGTACCTAACCAGGCATAGCCAACAACTAGAATGTCCACAGAGGTCCCTCACTAAAAGAATATAGGCATAAGTAATATGTCTTATGCAGGCTGCCTCAAGGCCCTATCCCTGTATTCTGTCTCCTAAAGGCTTTTGAGGGGAGATCTATGCCTGGCTTACAGGGCATTGTCAGACCCCACTCTGATGGACCTCCTGCATATCCACAAAGCAAATAGCACCAGAATTACCCATTCTAAAGACTTAAGCTTTGCCTGTGATATAAATAGGACCTGCTGGAGAGATAGGTATGTATCCCAGAGATAACCCAATCTATTGAACAGTCTCCCCATCTATATGAAGCAGAGCTCCTCTCTAACCCAATTCAAGTACAACTTAGACAATTGGATGGGAAACCAGAAATTCATCCCTGGTTTGACACCCATGTCTCTAATGGACACAGGTAACCTGTAAATGGTTCATCTCCCAGGCCCATGCTTACAATTATCAAGGGTATCAGAACTTGTCAGAGATTTGGGATGCATTACTAGGCTTAAAAAGGCCCTTGTGGTCGTTAGCCTAGTAAACACCTATGAACCTATGAACTAATGTTCCTTTCATTCAGTGATTTGGGATTTATCTTTGGATTTCTGGTGTGTGGTAATCACTTCTACAGTGGGAATTCTTAAAGGATGTTTGCTCATGTGATATTTTTTCTTTTCATACTGATGTGAGTGCACTAAGATATTTGCTTGTGGACCAGTGGCACTGTAGTGAGACCATCATTCAAAAATATCCTTTAGTCTGGGTGTTCTAGCATAACATGGCAAATAGTGGTGCCTCCATATACACTCCCTATACTGACATGACTGACATGGTACTGCCCTTGTACAGTCCTCCCTAGATGACTTTAAGATAGACATTGTTCATATTTGGCACTGATCATCTGAGAAAGCAAATGCAAAGGTGCAATGCATGTGCTTTTGTAGAATATATCATGCAGTGAACATCTGTATTCTAGAGAATTAGTGATGCATGTTGGTGTTTGCCCTGTGAGTTCATGCCATGTATTTCTCAAATGATTTGTCTTCTGCTGACTGCCTTTCTCATCTGTTGTGTGTTGAGTCTGAAGTGCAGCACATGATGTCTACACACCTAATTACATAGCTTATGCTTCTAGTTGACCTGTCATTCCCTGAGCTATATGGAGCAGTTCTAAGCTGTGTGCTTGTAGTTCACTGGAGCCAAAGGTATCCTGATACACAACTCCCTCTCTTAGATATCATATTCTGTGCCTTTACTTCACCAGATCCACTGATGTACTGATACAGACCCTCTCAGATACCCTATTTTGGCATGTGTCATTTCTCCACTGGATCCACTGCTATGGTGATACAGACCCAACTCTCAGCCATATTATTTTGGCGTATCCTTGTAGGCGCTGTGCCACCTGATTTGCATGAATTATTCTTGAGGCTCCTCAATGTACTATTCAGGCTTTGTATTTGCTCTGTGTGTTGGCTAGATGGCGTGGCTGCACATCATTAGTCTTTAGGTAGTATTCAGACAGAATATTGTTCAGTGTGTTCCACACAAGGAAGATTTTACTGGCCAGTTTGGAGGAATACTATACTGCTCCACTGGCATACCGCTTAATTTGTCCCAAGGTGTGGTGCACCACAGAGCATTCTGCGCCAAGTTGTATCTGTCATCACATACTTTCTGCAGATCGTGTATTACAGGCAACTAACATACGTGCAAGGAGTGGATATGATGACCATTTTGGTGAAAAAGGAAAAATATTGACTGTATATGGGACAGTCAATCTGTCTGTTAGCTACACTGTCAGTTGCAGGTATATATCAGGCTAACAACCACCATGGCCTTTATAAACTAAGCAGTGCCACCCAACCTAATTGTGTCCCTATGTATCATGATGTTTGTTAAGATGCAGTATGTTAGGAAGGTTCTTGGGGGGGTAGGTTGTTTTGGGCATTACTGTCTGCCTGTGTCTATCAGAGACGTGCCAGACCCAGGAAAAATTTCCAACTTCCCATCCATTGGTCAAGGTTAGGTTTAAATAGGGTTAGGGATGGATACCAAGCTATCAGTCTCCAGACTTAAACAAGCCTAGACAATGACCAGAGGTCAGAATCAAACCCTGTACCTTGCATCTGTGACATATGGACTTAACTGTTATGCCAACCCCACACCTTTAACTTTTGTAGCAAGGGTGTATGCACCAGTGAGGTGTTAGAGTTGTCTTACCCTGGAGGAATAAGCGACACAGACTACTCATTCTTGATATGTGCACATCCTGTGCAATTCCAGAGTTACAGAAGCAAACAGTAATGAATGCAGATCTATCTGTATTGCAGAATATGTGACTGTTAATAGAATAGCAGCTCTTGTGGTTGCTATACACTGCCCTCTCCTGGCTGTGTAGTGTGTTAGTAAGCATGTTGGTATAATAAACCTTTTTATATACAGTATATTTTGAAAGTCCATTGATAGTAATTGTGATCCTTGGAACAGTAAGATGTTAAGTGTGAAAAGCAGGAATATGCACTAATTCCAAGACTGCAGTATCTTGAAATATTCCCCTACTCTAAAGTATAATGATCTTTGAGTTAATATTTATGTATCAGTAACAGGGGTGTGGTTATTGCAGTCCCACCTACTGTAGATGTAGGCCTCCTAGGTAAAAATGCTTTACTGTGTAAGAGCAAGTTTCAGAATTTGTTATTTTTATAGAAATAGTGCTTTAATTCTCAAACTATTGGGACATATCCACTTTTGTACTTACAGTAGGGATCTATATGTGACACCTAGTAAGACCAAAAGGTCTGCAGTAGTGTGGGAGTGCTGTACGGTGCTCTGCAGTAGTGTGGGAGTGCTGCACGGTGCTCTGCAGTAGGGTTGGAGTGCTGCACAGTGCTCTGCAATATTGTGGGAGTGCTGCATGGTACTCTGCAGTAGTGTGGGAGTACTGCATGGCTTTGCAGTAGGGTTGGAGTGTGACACCATAATCTGCAGTAGTGTGGGAGTGCTGCATGGTGCTCTGCAGTAGTGTGGGAGTGCTGCACGGTGCTCTGCAGTAGTGTGGAGTGCTGCATGATGTTTTACAGTAGTGTGGGAGTGCTGCAGGATGCTCTACAGTAGTGTGGGAGTGCTGCACTGTGCTCTGCAGGAGAGTGGGAGTGCTGCACTGTGCTCTGTGGGAGTGTGGGAGTGCTGCATGGTGCTCTGCAGTAGTGTGGGAGTGCTGCACGGTGCTCTACAGTAGTGTGGAGTGCTGCATGATGTTTTACAGTAGTGTGAGAGTGCTGCACCGTGCTCTGAAGGAGTCTGGGAGTGTTGCACAGTGCTCTGCCAGTAGTGTGAGAGTGCTGCACAGTGCTCTGCGGTAGTGTGGAGTGCTGCATGATGTTTTGCAGTAGTGTGGGAGTGCTGCAGGATGCTTTACAGTAGTGTGGGAGTGCTGTACGGTGCTCAGCAGTAATGTAGGAGTGCTGCATGGTGCTCTGCCGTAGTGTGGGAGTGCTGCACGGTGCTCTGCAGGAGTGTGGGAGTGCTGCATGGTGCTCTGCAGTGATGTGAGAGTGCTGAATGGTGTTCTGCAGTAGTGTGAGAGTGCTGCCCAGTGCTCTGAATTAGTGTGAAAGTGCTGCACGGTGCTCTGCAGTAGTGTGAGAGTGCTGCACGGTGCTCTGCAGTAGTGTGAGAGTGCTGCACAGTGCTCTGCAGTAGTGTGGGATTGCTGCATGATGCTTTAACAGTGCACGCTTATAATGGAGACATGATGAGATTCTTGACATGCAATATCTTAGAGGGGTGCAGAATTCTGGTTGCTAATGCCTGAGTCATTCTTTCGTGTCCCTATGGACAATTTACTCATTACATATTCCCCACCCCTAATAGACATATACTTTAAAAACCCTCTTCCAGTTTCTATCCTCTAAATTCCTGCTGTTGCCCATTCATCAGACTTAAACTTTCTTTGCAGACATTCTCAACCTACTTTTTTCCATACACACTGCTGTTTACCAACACCTTTATCCATCCATTCACACACATGCATGTGCAAATTATAATATATATATATATATATATATATATATATATATATATATATATATATATATATATATCAACATACATGTACACGTACACACACAAATACATACCAATGCCACAAAAAGTACTTTTATAGATACTCATATAACTACTTATATATAGCTACTACTTTGCATTACTATCCTCTTCAATACACATTTTTGTTTCCTCTCTCAGCTATATACTACTCACTTTTTCACCTCCCCTGCCAACAAACTCATACAATTCAGCATTCTGCACACAACCTAACCACTCTCCGCTACCTTAACTATCTAAATACCACACTGCAAGCATCTTACCACCCTTTATCACACCTCTTTCTCTCCATTTCTAAGTTGTTTTTATAAATAATAGCAATACCACCTGCTCTGTGAGAACGATGGTATGCTTTATTACTGCAACCATTATTAGTATTTTTTCACCACAGTCAGACTGTATAGTCAGGAAAGAAGCTGTACTTGATGGGTACAGAGGTCATCTGCTGATCAAGTAATTTACCCTTACTTTTATCTGATCACTGTTCACCACTGATTTTCTGTGGTATGAGTAGTGTCACACAATGTACTGAATTTGCTGAAATCAGTGTAAATCTAGTATTGCCATGGCTAATGCTTGCTTCTGTGTGTTGTGGGTGGGTCAGTATATTTAAGAGTAACAAGTTGGCCATAATTTCTTTCTTTCCATCACAAGCATCAGTATTATATACTGGCAGGAGCAGGATATGTGTGAAAGTAAGTGAACATTGGCACAGTGGTAAAGTGAGTAGTGCTGTTATCTCATAACATGACTGTTGTTGAGTTTTTGGCTGTGGCTTCATTTGTGTGCAGTCTGCATGCCCTTTCTTACTCTTTGTAGGTTTATCCATATGCTCTGATTTCCCCCAGCATCCCTGTCTAACACCACAGGGTATTCAGAAGCTGACATTTTTAGGGGTAGGCAGGTAAACAGGAAATATTCCCAGATATGATTTATATCACATTGTAAGCATTTTCTTCCCAGTTTATTGTGAACTGCAGGTTTGTCAGACATACCTCATGTCTTCCTTAGAAGAAAAATAATAATGAATTCTTCAGTCTTGATTTTTGTTCAGGTCATCGTTGGATCAAAGGGTTGGTAAAAACCTTGCTAAAATTATCACAGTGCACTCTTGGACAGTTAGGTTGTGTTAATATGATGCAGGAAAAAGGAAAATTGAAGAGTATCAGGTCTGAGACCTGGGTTTCACCTGCAAATAGTCTATTATGATCAGTGTACAAACCTCCAGTAAACAAAACAAATAAATAACACTGAATTTATTTTCCTTTATCATGATTCTTGTTCACACTATGATTGGGTAAAAAAGGTAAAAAAAAACAAGTCAGAGCATCTAGAGACCCTATGGCTTCTAGGAGCCTAGCAGCTCCCATACCCCTGTTTTAACTCAGTCATATCCTTCACAGTTATTACAACAGAGTGTTGTCCTGTTAGAGTGTAATAAAAGGATGAAGGAAAAGCTGAAGAATGAGAAAAGCCTGAAAAAAGTAATATGGATAGTTTGGAGGGCCAGGATAGGTGGAACCTGGGGGGCATGAGGAGATGTGCAGAGTGGGCAGCAGTAGGCTAGGGGGCACCATGAAGCCTTTCATCTAAGCCACCATTTCACCTACAGCTAGTCCTGTTTATATTACCACTGGGTGTATGCCATGCAATATTAGTTCATACTCATTTTTCAAAAGGATAATGGAATTGTTCAAAAGACAGTGAAAATGATGTTATATAATGTAGTTCTTGTAAGACTTCATTGTCTGTGATTATATGTTTTAAGGAAAATATACTATCAGTAAAGTGTTGGTGAAGTTCATGTAAGCAAGTAAGACTAGTGACATTTGCTTACAAATACTGTTTCTTCTTATGGTACATTTTGTACTTTAGGTGTCTGTATCTTGCGTGTCCATTAAGTATAATACAAGCAGGCTGGTATCCTAATGCATAGTCATTTTCAATGTTCCAGTAAAAACAACTTCCCAGGCTGCAGAAAAAATATCATTCCTGCTGTTAGTTAATAGGATGGCTAAATGTGGTCATTTTTCATATTTCCCTCATGTCTACTGCAATGTATTTATTGATATTGTTAAACATAAAACACATTTCCAGCCTATGGAACAAACTATATAGTTTGTATTTTGTTTTGCCATGTCTTTTTCATTATCAGCCAACTAAATGGGTATTTAACTTGAAAACACACAAGCATCTATGGGGATTATTAGCAATAAGTCTTTGAACACAGTTGTAAAACCTCCAGTAGATATTCACAACAGAGGCTTCTGTTTGCAGAATTCTGCAGTGAGGAACAAGTTTTATTATATGACAGAGGTGAGAAATGAGTGAATAAACAGTTATTTAGCAAAAGTATTAGCACATTAAGGTATAATATATAGTTCCCTTTGGCTCAAAATAAAATACAATGTATCTGCTTAGTACATAATAGTACAGATAAAATTAGCATATATATGAGGGGTGTATGCATAATTAGCTAAAGCTTAACACTGTTTAATAATTATTTAATCAAATGGCTATGGGAATTTAGCAGCCATTAAGTGACAATCTGTTGGAAATATTAATTGATAATGGCACTTTTCTTTTCTTGTATAATGTTCATAACATTGTTTTTATCATGATCACTACTGTTAAGTTCAGTCTTTTATACATATCCGTTGATTATGTCTGCATTGCACATTTATATCTGTATTCTTCGGAAAAAATGATCAGCTTAAATCCCAAGGCTGCCTTGTTCCCTTTAAATCAAAGTGCAACATTTATTTCTTAAGGTATTCTACTGATTACATGCAGCAATGGGTAGTTGCCTGACAGCTATCTTAGTTTGTCCACTTGACTGAGACAGTTTAATAAGGATCTGTCCACAAAACATTGTTGGACAGGGCTAAAGTAGTGATGCTGGTGCTCATTTTTCCACAGCTCCAACATATCCACCATCCACGCTCATACCTGTGGTGACCCCATGAACAAGTGCTGCCATCTATAGAGTATGTTAGGCAAGTACTGAACAGAAGTGAATTGCCAGCTCTTTTTTCCATATTATTCATACACCTTGTGCACACCCAAGAGAACTTAGAGTAGCCAATCAGCCTAGCATATGTGTTTGGGAGGAAAGCAGAGTTTGTTTGTGTCTTTCAGCTTTTCCCGGTTAGGAGTCGTCACAGCGGAAACTCCAGTCCACTAATGATTGTCAGTTGATTTTTACGTACTGGCTTGCCAGGCCTGATGCACAACCTTCAACAAAGGTACAACCATTCACGCATGTCTCCATGCAGAAGACGCTCTATCTGAGAATCGAACCGGACAGCGTCTTACTGTGAGGTGACAACGCTACTGCAGCACCACCACCGCGAATGGAAGAAAGCAGAGTACCCGATGATAATCCACATGAACACAGGGAGGATACAAAGTCAATAAATAAAAATGGCACCAAAACATGGCTGTATCAGTATAAAAAAACAAGTTTAATAAAATATAAAGAGGTAAGCGCTTTCACACAATAAATGTGCTTCTTCAGATAACAGATTACAAAGTCAAATTAATTTAAATAGTACATTCAACACGACTCAACTATATAACCAACCAATAGAAACACATCTCAAATAAAACAATCAAGAGACACTTATTCATTTAAAAAGACCCCTAGCTTTCAAGGCTAGTCTAATAGAGGCTGTCTCATTAATACCAGGGAACCTATCTGCTTGCATGTTAATAATCCATGCCACTGTCACTTTTAATTCTGTAAAGAAAAAGTCTTTTTACAAAGAAAAAATACTAGCAATAATGTTTTATGAGACTTGTTCAATATTTCATTGTTTTTTCAAGGATCTGAGATCTGGAAGGAGATCACTTCCAGCTAAACTCTATAACTTTAATTTCCAATAAGCACTCCACATCACTGATCTAGCCTTTTTAAAAAAGAATATAAGTTTTCTTTTAGTGTTACATCATTAGGTACCATATTCCATCTTCTAATTTCTGTAAAACGAAGATACCGTCCACCTAATGTGACATTCATAGTCTTTAAGTAGAATATCACTGATTATTTTTCATTGTCCTATCATGCTTCAGAATGGAAATATCCAAAGTGTATTTCAAGGATTCACTCTTTGTACATTTGTAAATCCAAATAAAATCTTCTCTAAAATTCAGTGCAATATAGAAGACAAGGTTAAATTCAGCAATCTCTCCTCATATCTTAATGTTCCTAGAGGTGTTCCTTTTTTATGGTGAAGAATATTCGTACTTTTCCAACTTAGTAATATTAGTTCTTGAATATAGGCAAAAACTACAAAATATTCCAATATTGGTCTTATTGTCAATTTTTAAGTTAGACCCAAAATTGTGAAGTACCTTGATGAGATCATTCTAAATAGGTTCCATATAGTTAAATAGCATCTTTAACAGTATCATTTCTCCTGTTACATCTTTCTGCTTCTCCCTCTGTCATCTTCCTTTCCTATATCCAACTGACTTTATGTATAGCACACCTACCAATACTATTATTATTTACACCCTTTGAATTATTCCTCTTCTTCTATATGTCTGCAACCTTCTTGCTTATGCTACCTTTAGTCCTTACCACCTACTACTCTCTATCAGCCCCTCCACTTTCAACTCATTATTTCCCTAGCTATACCTATCCTCTCTCCCCAAAACCCTTCCTAGCCAGTCTGTCATTTATGCATATTTCATCCTACCAGCTATTTTATAATGTATATATATCCCAAATACTCTGAAGTATTTGATGTCTAAACTCCTTTTTAAAGTATTATTTTTCAACAACATTATTAGCAGAAAACGTGTATGGATAATATATATGATTGCATGTAATCTAACTGTATATCAACTGTCTAATGTAATATTTTACTGTGTACATGGAGCTTTTCTCCCCAGGCTACTGCTGAAAAAGGACATGTGTCCAGTCAGACTTTCCTGGTTAACAAATGTTGTTGTTGTTTTCTTTCAGTTTTTCCCAGTTAGGGGTTGCCACAGTGGAACTCCGGTCCGGTAATGATTGGCAGTAGATTTTGATGAACGCCGAGGTGCCAGCTCGACGTTCAACCTTCAACGAAGGCACGCCCATTTATGCATGTCTTTCAAACACCCACCCAACCGCGAGGAGGACATGCAGACTCCACACAGAAGGCACTCCCCACACTCAAGCCGAGAATCGAACGGGAGAACCTCTTGTTGTGAGGCAACAATGCTACCGCTGCACCACCGCGGTTCCCGGTTAACAAATGTAAAATAATAAATAAATAATTATTACCATACCACAAGAAACAATCTAACCTCTCTCTCAAACCCAAAAATTCTTCACTTTTATCTATAATAAAGAAATCCAATGAATATGGATAATCAGAATTTAATTTACCAAGGTGCATAACTTCACCTTTGGAATTATTAAATTCTACTTTATTTAATTATACCGAGCCAAATAAATTGTCTAAATTATTTTGATAAAAACATCTGATCCTTTACCGAAGAAACAAATCTTGCTATTTTCACATCATTGGCAAATTTCCCATGCCAGTAACCTCCTGTAACTGGAAATGCAGACATAAATATGTGAAAGAGGAATAGCGCCTGCACAGGATCTTGGAGTAGTCTTCTATTTTTTCTGTTTTCCTGCAAATAAACTCCTTGTACACCTGTTTTACTTGTTCTATCCCCCATCCAGTTTTTAATCAATTGAACTGCATATTGTCCAAAGCCAAACCCTGGGATTCATTAACAATCATGTAGGCTCCATGCGAAGCTTACATGATTTAAGTATATTAGAGCGATGAGTAGCAGTGCTCATCAAATATGCATGCTCATTGTGCTTACATTTACAAGCACGTTTTCGTGATCAGCAGCAGTGTTGGTGGTCAAGAAAAGGTGCACAGAAGCATGAGCATGCAACAATAACAAAATGGCTGCCAATAAGAAAACCTCTTATGCCTACACATGCAGAAAGCTTAAGAGATAAGGGCAAGCTGATTACAAGAATTTGAATGATGGGGATGTTAAATGGGAGAATGCACATGGAATACAATGTTAATAGTGCAGACATAAGTAAGAGGGGAGAGTAAACAGATAAAATGTACTCAGTTAATGCAGACAAATGTGATTACATCACAAAGAAACATTTCAAACATAAATATTTCCATTATTGATGTAATAATAAATAATCCTGTTCACAATTCTTGACACATACACATAACTAAAAATGCACATGCTAAAAATGGATGTAAGAGGGACACAATGCAACATTGTAACAATGGGGAGAAAATGTGATATTAATATTGATAACATGCCGAGTTGAGATGGCAGTTAGAAAGGACAGTGGCTACATTAGCGACTATTCTCATAGACTGCAGTTATGGAGTATGACATGTATATACTGGAAATGTATGTGTGATAACTGACAGTAGTTCTATATTCTCAACTTCATCATGTATAAACAAGAAGAACTAAGCCTTACAACTGTTGTGTCAAGCACATCAAAAACAGACATGTTTTGTTTGAAAAGTTCTCTTTTGTAAGCCAGATTTCATTCAATGGCATCATCATTAATAAATAAAGCATTTTCTGTGTGAAAAATGATCAGACATTCTTGTAATAGGAATCCTTAGCTATACATGTAGACACCAGATAGCTGGATGACAACATTGTTACCTACATGCACATTCATAGTCATACTGACACAAGTGAGTCTGAGGAGTAATGGCTGGAATTGAACAGACTACCTAAGATCACAAAGTACAGAACACTGCCTGAATTGCATGAACCACAGTTATGACAATACAACTTTGGATGGATGATATCACCATTGCTTAATAAGGTGATGTTCTTCTAAAAAGGTGAGAAGGTGGTTGAAGAGAACAATAACAATGCACAGCTACACATACTGTATACATTAGAAGACTTCCCTACACAGTACAACAGACAAACACACACTCAGAGTAGTCAGTCATTCCTAGATTCAAGCCTCCTACCTATTTAGTTATGCAGTGTAGTGATCATAATATCAACAGTTAGCATTATAGGATAAGTCATACTACAACTGTGATGAGTTCATTTCTAACAGCATGATGTAACCATTGTGTTTGTAAAACTGGATATTGCCTGAGAGGTAATAGAAATTTATAGGGTAGCCTCTGCCAGTGAAAACACATTTCCTAAGTGGAAGTTTATACAAGGGGTGCTATCTCAGAGCCAGTTTCACATGACAGTACATGCAGTCACACTATAAGTATTATAGGATTCAAACCCCCTACCTGTCCAGGTTATAGAACCTAGATAACACATTATTCACTGTAAGCACCGTCACACTGCCAGCCCAGCTATCTGGAATTTTGTAAAAATTCTATGTCATTTGTGAATATTGATATGATTAATACAAAACTATATGTTATGTACTGAGCTATAATGTAACCATAGCATCACCTGCTGGCTTAGAATAGATATGTATACGTTTTAACAGTAGAAATTAGAACATACAGAGTTAACTTTTAAAATTTCAAGAAAATAAGTTGAAATGAAATTGCTTTACGATTGTGCTATAAAAGTTGTCTCTCAGTTTCAGTGTAACAGACACAGTGGCTAGAGCTAACATTTTTTGCATTGTCTTGGAAGAGAAGTAATTGCTGGGTTTGAGATGCAGAAGTGTTTTATTGCTTTATGACTTCCTAGCAGTTACACAGGTCTGAGCAAACATCTGAGAGATGTATTTTTCACACAGAGATGTTAAATTCTGTTAGTTTCTGGCAAAAGGGGGTTTAGCTTGGAAACTGAAGTCAGGTGACAAAAAGTGATGCCATCCAAGCTAACCCAGCAATAATATTTGATATTAATTTAAGAACTATCTTAGCGAGAGACTGGGCATTTTGTATTTTGTTTTGGACCTAGCAAGAACATCCACTCATCACCACCTTCTGCACTTGCCTTGCTGTAAGTAAGTTAACTAGGATACGGTGATTTCTTTTAGATATAGTTAGGAATATAGTAAAGATTAGTTTTGATGTTTACTGTATTTATTTGAGACTGTTCTGCAATGTTGTTTTAAATATTACCTGAGATTTTGAACTCTGAAGTTACTCTATTGATTTATTGAGTATTTTCTTGTTTTTTTATATTATTTATTATTAAATATATTTAAACTTATCATTGTGGCTGATATTTGTGAGACATATTTAAGCTCCGAGAGTACTTGCTTGTGTATTTGGTGACACTGTACAGGCCACTCCTAAAATAGCCATACTTTTGGTCAGACTACCATTTGGATTAATAGTAACATTACACAGTAGAATTGGAAACCCTTTGTTAAGGCCCTTAAGTTGCTGATAAGTAGTGGCTGGTGGCAGCTGGGACTACCTTATAGTCTGGGCAGAAGGAGAGATAGCTAGTAAATCTGTGCCAGCCTTCCCCAGGTGTGTGTGTTTATGTGTGTGTGTGTGTGTGTGTGTGTGTGTGTGTGTGTGTGTGTGTGTGTGTGTGTGTGTGTGTGTGTGTGTGTGTGCGTGTGTATGTGTCTGTATATAAATCAAATCTCAAAGTGTGTATGTGTGTGTGTGTGTGTGTGTGTGTGTGTGTGTGTGTGTGTGTGTGTGTGTGTGTGTGTGTGTCAGTTACTTGGGCAGGGACACAAAGCAGTGGTTGGACAGAAAGGGTGCTGGAGGTCTTAGCTTGGCCACTCAGCTGAGATCTCAACTCTATAGCTGTGCCAGTGAGGAGTCTTATTGGGGATCTGGAGAAAGGAGAAACCAGACCCAGACTGACTGTGATCTCTGTGTACTCTTAAGGGAAATCGCACTTTACTGTGTGTACTTGTCATCCTCCCAGTGTGTACATCCCTCACTGGTGCTCCTTGATTACTGGACTAGTGTTGGGGCGTCACAAGCACCAAAGGAGAAGTTTGACTTTTACAGTGAGAGAATGCACTTATGAAAAGGATGACCTCATCAATTTGTTGCAGGGAAGATGTTTGTGGCAAAAGTGCAGTCAGGGAGTCCTCTCCTAGGTTAAATTCTCCCATGTGGAAGTTGATATAGTATGTCATTTCAGGATGCTGTACATACCTGACAGTGAAGCTGCACACACGTTTGCCAGTTTGAGATTTGAAGCTCCTTCCAATCTAGTTATTCAATCTACAGTATACAGTATTAACCACAAGAGAAGTTTAACTTTTACACTAAGAGAAGCTACTGATAAAAGGATGACCTCATCAGTGTGTTACACAGAAGATGTTTGTTTAAAAAGTGGGATAAGGGGATAGAAGGAGTCCTCTGCTTGATTAAAATTTTACTTTGAGTAAAATTTATACAGCATGTCTTTTCAGGAAAATATATGCATATGACATGGAAGCCATGCACATGTTTACCACTGTGAGGTTTGAAGCTCCTTCCTATCTAGTTACACAATCTATAGAACATAGTATTAGCCACAAACACCACAGCAGAAATCTGACTTATAAGGTGAGAGAGAGTGCAATTATAAAATTAAGATCTCATCAGTTTGTCGCAGAGAATGTTTGTGGTAAAAGTAGGATAAGGAGATGGGGGATTCCTTTCTGAGGTTAAATTCTTCCCCTGAGTAGAAGTTGATATAGCATGCCTGTTTGAGAAGCTATATGCACCTGACATGGAAGCCACACACATGTTTACCATTGCGAGGTTTGAAGCTCCTTCCTATCTAGTTACACAATCTACAGTATACAGTATTAGCCACAAGTACCACAGAAGAAGCCTAACTCTTAAGCAGATAGAGTACACTTTTGACAAGATGACCTCAACTGTGTGTACCAGAGAAGGTACTTGTAAAATCTGAATAAAGTACAGAGAGAGCTGTGGCAATTAAAGTTTTCTCCTGACTGGAAGTAGACACAGCACATCTATTGTTTAGGCTCTACTTACCTGTCAGTAGAACCACACACACACACAAACACACACACACACACACACACACACACACACACACACACACACACACACACACACACACAAACAAGTTTACCACTGTCAGATTTGAACTGTCTACCTAATTATACAATTGAAATCGCATTATGAATCACACGCAGCACAGAAGAAGCATGACTTTAAGGATGTGAAAATGCACAGTTGTAAGTATTAAAACTCACTGTTCTGAACATCAGCTACTGCACATCACCAGTTTGGGACACATGCTTGTGTCTGTACAAGTCGGCATAACAGCACTGTGCTTGTCCCTCGTAATCACATAGGTCTACGGTAACATTTATAAACTGTCATTCATGTACATTGTGTTACTGTGAGGGACATTTACCTGTTTCATGATTTGGGGAGTCAATGACAATCATAACTGTAAAACAGTGGATTGTCAACCAAGCATTTATAACAGTTCATCCCAGCATGATTGCATACAAAGAGTAACCATTTATTGTGTCAGTGTTAGCAGTCTTTGCTCATGCTTGCCCAATGTGCATTGACAATGCAAATGGACACATCCTAACTATGTCAATGCTCTTTTGAATAACAGTGGTGGATTATCTGGGAAAAGGTAACAGCATTGTAACACAGCTGTAAGTGTGAATGTTGGACTGCATACATATATTAACAGACTATATTAACTGAGTCAACATCACTGCGAAGTCCAGATACTTTGGTTTCAAAATTCCAGAAACACATACAGAAGTTGTACAACCTACTCACATAATTTTTTGTTGTAATTATTTTTTAACTCTCCCCCTGAAGTGCACTGCTAGCAAGCTGTTATGCACTACTAATGGCAATGTATTAGTGCATGCGTAATCATATCTTAAGGTACTGAACTTAGAATGACAATTAGTAGGATCTCAGTGATGCAACATGCTGACATTCACCCAAATAAGCAGCATACACATACAATCATGTTTGAATCTGATGGAATACAGAACAGATATGTGTTATGGTCATGTTCATTGTGTCATGATTTACACATTTGTCATCAGAGTTGCAGTCCTTCACTCCTGTGTTACTCTTCAGTTTATCACCATAATTATTTAGACAAGATTTGTACAACACAGTGTTCCAAATATGGTGCAAATACATTAATACACCAGCAGGAACATTAATACATCAGCAGGAACATTAATACAGCAGCAGGATAATGATGTGAGACAGTTACCAAGGCTTTAGATGAGGGAAAAGAGGTCCACGCAGCTTACTTAGACCTCACAAAGGCTTTTGACACCATTCCCCATTCTGGTATTATAGACAAGCTCACCAGCCTGAACATAAACCCATATGTCATGAGATGGGTTGCCAATTGGCTCATGGATAGAACCCACATGGTGAGAGTTGCAGGCTCTAGGTCCGACTCTAAACCGGTTACAAGTGGTGTCCCCCAGGGCTCAGTCCTGGGACCCCTCTTCATTGTATATACTTCTCAGAGGTACAGACAAGCACAGGAGGACTATGGCTGACCAAGTTCACAGATGACTGCAAACTGGGGGCCATAGCTGACTCTCTGGCTGATACAGACATCCTCCAGAAGGGTCTCACTGAGATGGATACCTGGTGTCAAAATCATGGCCTCAAGCTAAATGCCAAAAAGTGCATAGTCATCCCCTTTGGAAAAAACAAAGTATCCGTGAACTACCACATATGTGGTAGTCCCCTAAATACAGAAAATGTAATAAGGGATCTGAGGACCCAAGTAGACAGTAATCTCTCCTTTGATAATCATATTGCTAAGGTGGTTAGAAAAATCTTTCTATGTCCCCCACCTAATCACAAAAGGGTTCGCATCCAGAACAAAAGAGGTTATTGTGCCCCTCTACTCATCACTCATCGGACCCATCATAGAGTACAATGTCCCATTTGGGATGTACCTTACAAGCTACCTGCAACAGCTGGAAAGACCACAATAGTACCTCACCAAGAGGATTACTGGCCTCAAACAGATTCCCTATGCAGCCCGACTGAAGAAACTCCAGCTGTACTCGATTACATACTGCTTACTCAGAGGTGATCTCTGCCTGACATACAAGGTCATGTCCAACCCAGAATTGATGGACATGCTCCACCTAAAAAAAAACAAATCCCCAAAAGCCACATGCTCTAGGGATCTAAACCTCACCACAACGATAAATAGAATGTGCTGTAGGGATAGATTCCTGTCCTAGAGACTCCCCATGCTTTGGAACAGGATTCCAATCTACATTAGGCAGAGCCCCTCACTAACACTCTTCAAGAGAAGCCTTGACGAGTGGATGGGAAACAGAAAATTTACCCTGGGGATCACTGCAGTGGCTCTGCTGGACAAAGGCACAGGGAACTAATGGTTCTGCTGGACAGAGGCATAGGGAACTAATCTAAGGGGGCGGCAAAAGCCAACACATTCTGGCTAGGCAGATAGCCTAGTACTTACCTATGAACCTATGAACCTAAGACAACGTGCAGCCAACACTTCCATCCAAAAGAGTCATACACAACATTCAAAAGACTTTGGCAGACATCTAGATTTGAACCTTGCCAGTATTCCAAAACCGTTCTACAGATCTGAGCATTACTTAACCACACCACATAGAAGCTCCCATGTTACAAAGTTCATATATTAAAACAGATTGATGCAAAAATTGAATGTATGCATGTACTATTCCACTGCACTCATGACAGTTGTAAAATCTCATGACATGTCCAGTACATCCAGTAGCCTAATAAATATGAAAGAGTCAAAAGTGATGGTACAAAAGTGAGAACAGATATAGACATGGAGACAAGGATACAGAGAGAGACAAGGAATGGTATATCTGGGGCATTTTTTAATATTCTTGGATGTGTTACTGTTATGTTTTCCCGATAAGTACTCTGACATGCTATGTACAATCAAATGATTCCAATAGGAAGCAAGCAGGTATTGAAAAGTAGAAACATGACTGAGACAAGCGCAAGTTAATGTTGGGTTACTAAGATACATGTCAACACTTACCCACATAATAGGAATATAGATATACCATTAAATTTGACTTTCACATATTTTTGTATCTGAATGCTTAACACCATGCAAAAATAATTTCATAGATGTGAATTATGTCAACATAGCACACAAGTAATTTTACTACACAATCTTAATTTCACTGGTTTGATGGGACAGTCACAAAACAATGAGGCGAGGGAGAATGTAGGCATTAAGCTTCATCACAGTAATGACAAATTTAACATTACATAAGTTGGGCATAGCAGTCAGAAACATAATAAATAATACAGCACTGGATGCTTCCAAACAATATTTGAAATGAGAACATCTTACATGCTTTGCATTGCATTCAACTCTTCAGCCTATTCAAGAGCTTAGCCTGACTGCACATAGTAAGCACAATAGTGGAAAGGACACCAGAGTATCGCTGCTAAAGGCATAAACTGACTAGACTTTACCAAGAGCAGTGTACTTCCATTTGCCCTAGGTTACAGGTGCTGCTTGGTGCTGGACATTGTGCAAATGCAGAGGAAGTGGAGTGATGACACAAGGGGAATATACCTAGACAGGGAGGGAGGCGGGGATAGACAGAGGTGGGGGAGGCAGCGACCAAGTAGCTTATGACAGAAGCAGGATAATTTTGGCTTAAAACAATATGAAGGCAAAAGCTACACATGAAACGGTCTAATAAAAACATTTAACAACAGTTTAACATATTTCTGGATTGGAACCTTTGAAAGGATGAAAAATCTGTCTATAGAGCTGAGCTTTGTCTCAGCACACCACAAAGGAACTGATACACAGTTTAAATTATACAGTTGAAGGGGCAATGACAACTTTATGAAGCAGTTAGGATGAAGAGATAGAGTTTTATTTATAGTTCATTTAAGAGCATCTTTATGGTGTGGCCTAATGGTTAAGGTGTTTGCCTTACACACACAAAGTGCAGGATTTGAATCTCATAAGGGGTAATTGGCTAGGCTTAAAATGTCTCACAAGGGCAATTAGCTTGGTACTAATCTATGAACCTATCTGTTACGCTTAGGTGTTTCTCATTAATCTGTCTTGTTCGGTACAATACAGTGTTTGCTATAATCAGCTAGTAGAGGTAGGAGATTAGAAGCACAATTAAGACATAAGCAAGGTAAGTGTGATTTACTACGTCTCATTGTTGTGATGCAATGCAATGTTTTTGCAGATGCTTTCCTGCTGCACTATTCAAATGCTATGTTTACGAAATGCAAATGGAGATAAATACAGACGTTTGGAGCTAAACATATCGCAGGAATATGAAATGTCATGAAATAGTAATTTGACATATAGCTGTAAATGAACCCTTGACACTATGTAAAAATATCAGTAAACAGATGGGAATGTTCTCAACATCCCACCACCCTAAGAACTGTTATAGCAACTGTTTCAAGGTACTGTCTTTACTCAGCCTTTAATCTGTATTCCTATAGCACAGCAGATTTAAGCACATTTGCTCAAGAGTAACTGGACTACTGTGGGTGATTGCAAAACCTTACCAGATTTTGCCATAAGATGTGAAATGCCATTCACCGTCAGTCAGCACTGGTGTGTGATCCCAACTTCCATGCAAATGATGAGGACAAAAAGTGACAGTTTTTCTATGACAATGTCCACTATGTGTGATGCTGTTTTTTGAGAAGATTAAATGTGTGAAAGTGGGGTTGATAGAACAGTGGTGAACATTGTGGGGGCACAAGCAGTGGGTAGGACACAAGGGAAAGAATACAGGTGTTTGCAGGATGGTGGTGGGAGTATGCCATAGCTATCCACTTTTTCACAACATAAATGTAGAATTGACCACAGAATTTCATGACTTTGTAGAGTCACCACACCACGGATGGATGATGACAACAGAATAATGTTATAAAGCCAATCGGACCAAATCAAGTATGCCATGATGACAACTATGTGAAGTGGTGAGATAAGTAGGGGGTGTAATTTTATTTGTGAGACAAGTGCCCATTTTTTTTTTTTTTTTTTTTTTTTTTTTTTTGGAGATAGAGGAATGTTGGATTAGGATTGAGAGGGTCTGGTAGGGAGAGTATGTTAAGTAAGATGTGTAGACATATAAGCCTAAGTCACCTACCTATCTCTAGTCATGGGGACACCATGACAGGAGATGGGTAGGTGACCTTGGAGGATCATCCACCTCCATTTGGAGAATAGTGAGAGTCTAGTCCTCACCCTCAGAACTTTCATCTTTGTCTCCTGTGTGTCACCTTCCTGGGTCATTGCAGGACATGGCATCCTTTCAGCATTATAATGCAAGACCTTTTCAACCCTGCTGATTCAAAATCACCACCTCCACTACCACTGCTCCTTGTAGGTACCACTGCACTAGCAGGTGAGATAAAGCTTTCTGATGCAGATGGAGCAGGTAGAGCACGATTTGTGGAGGCAACATTGACAGTTTGCGACCCAAATATGCTGGGTATCTGTGCTGCCTGCAGTACTGCTGCCACAGCCAATTGTTGAGGCATGGAGGGCTGAACTGCAGTTGTCAGTCTTGCTCCCTGTGTTAATGGTCATTTTCTTTGCAGCAGCAACATGTAAAAAAAAAAAAAACAATATATATATATATATATATATATATATATATATATATATATATATATATATATATATATATATATATATATATATATATATATATATATATATATATATATATATATATATATGTATGGATCCAGGACATTTGATCGAATGATCAACCATCCAAATCCATTAAGTGCAAGCATACTTACGCGAAAGTGCTTTTCACAGAAGAAGCACTTTCACTTAAGTATGCCTGCTGCCTGCTGCCGAGGCCATACTACAGTGCGGATAAGGGAAACTTCCCTTTTCCCCACTGTAGTGCGGTCTGGGAGGGAGAATATTAAAGTAGGGGGTGTGTGGGGGGCACAGCCCTATACATGGGGGAGCAGGGGAAAAGCCCTCCTGCAAAAACGTAAATGTAGTGGTTAAAACGCTTTCGTTAAAGTGTGTTTGGTGGTTATGGATTTGGACATTTGATCAAATGTTCTAGATCCATATACATATATATATATATATATATATATATATATATATATATATATAGATAGATAGATATATATATATATATATATATATATATATATATATATATATATATATATATATATGGGTTCCTATGAATCTGTCGACATGTTAAAGATCGACATCCACATCGTCGACTCCAAATAACCGAATAGTGAAATAACCGAAATTTCACATTACCGACAGTGACATCTCCGACAAATACGACTGTGAATGGAATGCTCCCAAGATCTTCAGAAAACTCCTTCCCGTACTCAACCATGTTTAACATGTATATGTAAAAGAAAACCCTGTAGCAGTAATATATCTTCAATAAAATCCCCAGGTTGTCAGCAAATTGAAACGTAGTCTACTAGGTGAACAGTCGCGTTACTAACACCGTTTGCCTTTCATAGTACGTTGCGATAACATATTTGTTCCATGCAGAGAGCATATCGCTATAACTAACGCGACTATTTATCCAGTGTAATTACTTTACATTTCCTAAGTAACTGGACGTGTTTATTCACGATTTACTAATTTAACATAGTTTTATTTTGTACGTATGCACTTTGCTTTCTGTGGCTTTAAATAGTACAAAGTCACTTGTAGTACCGAAAGCAAAGTGCATAAGCATAAAATAAAACTATGTTAAATTAGTAAATCGTGAATAAACACGTCCAGTTACTTAGGAAATGCAAAGTAATTACACTGGATAAATACTCGCGTTAGTTATAGCGATATGCTCTCTGCATGGAACAAATATGTTATCGCAACGTACTATGAAAGGCAAACGGTGTTAGTAACGCGACTGTTCACCTAGTAGACTACGTTTCAATTTGCTGACAACCTGGGGATTTTATTGAAGATATATTACTGCTACAGGGTTTTCTTTTACATATACATGTTAAACATGGTTGAGTACGGGAAGGAGTTTTCTGAAGCTCTTGGGAGCATTCCATTCGTCAGTGCGTATTTGTCGGAGATGTCACTGTCGGTAATGTGAAATTTCGATTATTTAGTTGTCGGTTATTTCGGCTGGATGATGTGGATGTCGATGTTTTAACATGTCGATGGATTCATATGAACCCATATATATATATATATATATATATATATATATATATATATATATATATATATATATATATAGATATATATATATATACACATATCAATAATTCCTCCACCCAAAAGAGAGAGATAAGGGATAGGGGCTGCAGGCAAAAAAGTTCAGATCTCATATATAACAGCTTTTGCACAAAGATGCACACCCTTGGCATTTGAAAGCACAGAAGTGGCTTGGTATACACCTTGATAATGATTGCAACGAAAAGCACAGAAGTTGTAGAAATATGGCAGTAAGATCTGGCCATATGTGGTGCTCAGACTATTGACACATTTTCCAATGTTAAACAATGAAATGTTTTATGGTGTTATAATCATGGTTGGTTGCAGGAAAATGGTATGACTTGTGACATATTGGTTACTTGGGAGTTATGCACTGGTAAGATTGAGTAGTACTACCTGGGAATAGAACCCATGAGAAAGAAATAAAGGATAAAATGGTAGGTGTTGCTTATTAACTGTCAGATTCACAGGATAATTTACTTTATGAGGTTGTAATTAGGGATATAATAATCTTAGTATGAATGGAGATATATTTAAGAAATACTTGTATGTATGTGACTTTACTTAGTCATGGGACTGCATTTCTGTGTAAAAGGCAGTACTTATGTTTGTAAATACATTTCACATGCATGCAGTTGCATAACCTGAGTAACATATGGTGGCTTATGTTGTATACATACTTCACAAGACATAGTTTCATAAATACATACTTATGATATGCGATACCTCACAGTAGTTATAACAAAAATATTGTGCACATGATACCTATGGCTGTGCATTCTAAGTTAAATATCATCATTATTATGTTTAACATAATTTAGGCACATTATATTGGGCTTCTGTAAGAAGCAGTAATGATACATTTGTTGCAATAAACATAGTTGTGATACTTATTTGCATTTATTGTCACACTAGTAATAAAATTTTATGACAAATGGCATCCTGACCCCCTCTGTAAAATTACCTTTGAAATGGATCCGAAGCCTACACCAACTGTCCACTTCCTCTAAGCTCACTGGACTTGCACCTTGTCCCACAGAGAAACTTAATGGACGTGCATTTTCTTCAATACTATCCAGACTGCTGATGGCCACTGACTAACGCCAGGCTCATTTGTGCTACAGAAGACAGCTCACATTAAATTTTTTCTTTTTTCCTTAGCAAGCGAAAAGTATTTGCATGCTGCCAAGCAGAGTACACACACAAAAGGCATTATAACAAAGTTGACAGAGATAGAAAGCTGAAATGAAAGCTTAATTCAATTATATGGTATACTTAATGACCAGAGCAAGAAGTGCATTACAGTGACATCCTTCTCACCTCTCCTTGCCACATAAGAAATGTAATTTCTTGCACACATTATCAGAACCGTAGTTAACATCAAATAATGTTAAAGTGGACAGGCAACAGCTGACATGTGGTTAGCAATACTGAGAACTGATATCACAAAACATGTGTACATATGTATTCAGGCCACCTGTGTAAAATTATCAGTTAACTGTATTTGAACCCTGCATCACCACTGCATATATCTACAATGACAATTGTTTCATTATATTGCATACCTGTATGTCCTACAGTAGACACACTTGGTTTTATTCCATGTCATATGTATAGAGCCAGAGAGGAGAGTGGGATAGAACAGACACTGAGGAAGAGGAAGAGGGAAAGGGAGAAGAGTGGTGGAAGTAGGGGAGTCAACTGGACATTAACATTTTGTATACGATGTGTGTTATTATGCAGCTGTAAAGGGGATTGTTTTTGGTTTCTTGTGTCATTTGCTTTGTGATGTTTATCACCCATGTTTCATCTCCGTTTCTGATGTCTAGGCACATCTGGTTTTCTTTTTGCACAGCCACCTGCACATGGTAAGCACACCTTCTGTATTCTTACTAATGTTCGAAAGGTAGAAGTATGTGTAGCTGTAATGTATTTGCTTTCATTCAATTAGCATCTCCATTAGCATCGGTTACTTTTTAATATACATGTCACATAAACATAGTTTTGATCACTGTTCATTGTATTTCTATCTTTGTTGTGTTGATTATTTGCTATCATAAGTGATCTTGTCAGTGGCACTGTGTAACTCATGCTGCCTGATATCAAATCAGTAAACTCTGATGATGATGGCAGCAATGAAAAGGCACATTCTGGGGGTGCAGAGAGTCAATCTGGCACTGAGGTTGTGACTCCAACATCTCCAGCCCTTGTTTCAGACACAGTCAATATGCCTATGCATACCCATGACTCAAAGACCTAAGAAATAGGACAAGTTGAGGGTGACACAGCTGATCGGGGAAGTGTGATTCCTTTAGTTGCAGAACTGATTGATTCTTCTCATTGCCATCATCAGGGTGAGATGCCACACAGGTGGGTGGTTTGAGGTGCTCACAGGTGGCCTGCTGGCCACTCTCCTTTTGATGTTGGTGTGTCTGCAGGTGCCACATGATGTATGTATAGGGCCATCACTGAGACACAAGCATCCCAAATCCCAATCCCTCAGAGCCACACACTCCAGGGATCTAAACCTTGTCATCACAATGAACAAAACATGCTGGAGGGATAGGTTCCTGACCCAGGGATTCCCCATACTCTGCAATAGACTGCCCATACATGTCAAGCAGAGCGCCTCCTTGGCCCTTTTCAAAAGGAACCTTGACGATTGGATGAGAGATAGGAGATTCACCCTGGGGATCACGCCAGTCACCCTGCTAGACAGGGGTCCAGGGAAGTAAATATTGTGGGAAGAAATATCCAGGGAATTGTTATGGCTAGACTTGTATAGGCCCTAGGGCTGATAGCCTAGTACCAACCTATGAACCTATGAACCTATGTTGCAGAAGGGCCTCAGAAGAGATAATGTGAGTATGTTCTGATGTGTGGGACTGCCTAAACTGTGTGGGGGACTCCTTGGACAGGATGAATGATACACTGAATTGGGTGGTGTCTGTAATGGAACATCTGCTGGGGAAGGGTCATCATCATTGTGGCCAGAGAGCTGCTACATTATCTAGTGTTAATCAATGTGGGTGTGCAAAATCCAGCTCCCTTAGTGGCACTACTTCCACTACTCCATCAGTGATTGCCATGTTGACACCTAGGCATGGCAGGCTACATGGTCATGGCACAGGATGCAGTTGTGATGAGGGGCCTTATCCAGCAGACATCACTCACTTTCAGGTAGCACCCCAAATTTTAGTCAGGGTCATGGAACTATCAGTGCAACTCCTGGCAGAGGCAGTTCTTGTGATCAAGGGTGACAATGCTGAACTGAATAGTCTACCAGGTGCAGCTCTCATCTGTCTGACATTCCAGGGCATACTGCTAACACAGTGTTTGACTATTCTGCCCATACCACCTCACACATACAAATACACACACACACACACACACACACACACACACACACACACACACACACACACACACGCACGCACGCACACACACACACACACACACGTCTATATTGAATTCTCAAAAGCCGACAATGTTGAATCTGACATTATCGACACAAGAATAGTGAAACTGCAGAACATCGAAGAAGTAAATGGAAATCTCCGTAAGGGGAGATTTCCATTTACTTCAATGTAGTTGGGTCTCGGAGTTGGTATATTTAAGTAGCGGAGGGTGTGGGGGGTGCAGGGTGGCTTGCCCCCCTGCCTACACCATTTAGTTTTTTTTTTTTCTTGTTTTAATTTTTTTTTTTGGAACATTCGATGTTTTAACAGTTCAATCACTTAGGGTCGACCTTTAGTGATTCGAACTGTTAAATATTCGATGTTCCAATATAGACCCATTACACACACTACTTATCTAAGCAGGAATCCTGACTGATATACATAGTTTGCTATTGCCCCTGCATATTGGATACTTATGGAATAAATTTTTGCTTTAATTGTTCACATTAATTTCTCCTGATCCTACCCCCAGCCCATACAAGTGATGATGATTATATCCTGCCCTTTGCACATTTCTTTGTGACGTCTGGATGCATATATGTTTGATGCATAGAGTGGATAGCTAATGCATGCTTACTCAGAACCTTCCTTTAATGTAAATGTAATGCAGAATATTTTTTTTTACTCATCATTCATAATCATTTGCGAATGATTGCTTCAGCAATTGTTACCACTGATGTAGTTCTGTTAGTATTCTTAGTAATGCAGTCAAAGTAGATCATTATGCATTGCTTATTGTTATACTTGTGCAAATGATGCTACCATTCTCCTGCTCACTGAGTTATATACTGTGCTCAGCTGAAATGCTTGATGCTAAGTACTGGGCAAAATCCATAGCTGTATATTGCAAACACCAGTCATAAGCTATTATTGAAATTACTGTACATTTGGGACATGTTCTACCTTATGGTCATTTTAGAATTTGCATGTGACAGTAATCAGATATACGACTCTATTGTTTTTTCTATACAGTTTTTAGACTTACATTGTTAATATTGCCAATACAATATACAGCTTTGGAGTTGTCCCTATCTGACGGTAAGAGAACACAACCATTACATGGTTACATAAAGGTTGTGCAGATTTGAAGGCATCAGTTTTAATATTTGTATGGTCTTAAACTCTTGCTTTTATGCTTATAGGTTCATAGGTGTTTTCTAGGCTAATGACTACAAGGGCCTTTTTAAGCCTAGCCATGCATGCCAAATCTTTGACAAGTTCTGGTACCCTTGAAAAGTATAAGCAGGGGTTTGGGAGGTGAAACCTTTACAAGCAGGGGTCTGTGAGATGAAACATTTAAGGGCTGCCAGTGTACATAAGAGACATATGTGCCAAACCAAGGATGACTTTCCTGTTCCCCCATCCAGTTGTCCAGGTTACACTTGAATTGGGTTAGAGAAGAGCCTGTTCCAGAGAAGGGGTAGTGTCTGGGATACACAACTGTCTCTCCAGCAGGTCCTATTTATATCAAGGGCAAGGTTTAAGTCTTTAGAATGGGTAATTCTGGTGCTGTTTATTTTGTGGATATGCAGAAGGTCCATCAGAGTGAGGTCTGACAATGTCTTACATGCCAAGCATAAATCTCCCCTCAACAGCCTGTAGGAGACAGAATACAGGGATAGGGTCTTGATGCAGTCTGCATAGGTCATATTACTCACCCCTGGTATTCTTTTAGTGAGGAATCTCTGTGGATGTTCCAGTTGTTGGATATACTTGTTTGGGTACATACCAAAAAGGGCATTGTACTCAATAATAGGTCTGATGAATGCCAAATACAGTGGAACAATGACCTCCTTGGACCTAGATGCCATACCTTTTTTATAAGTTTCACAACATAGACTGATTTCCTCATTGCTGTAGACACGTGATGGTCAAAGGCTAGATTACTGTCTATATGTGTCCCCAAGTCCCTGACTACTGTGTCATCTCTTAGGGGTGTGTTGTCAATATAACAGTTACCAGGGGTGGATGACTACCTAAAAGATACCTTTATGCATTTCTTGGCATTTAGTTTTAGTTTGTGGCTGTGGCACCAGTTGTTTGTCTATGTCAGCCCTTCCTGGAGAACATTTGTGTCAGTGGGTAAATCAATGACAGATCCTAATTTGCAATCATCTGCAAAGCTTAGTCAGCCAGAGGCCATTGACATCGGCCTTGACTTCAGAGAAGTAAATGCCAAAAAGGTGCAGTCCCAGGACTGATCCCTGAGGGACTTCTCATGTGACTGGCTTCTTTGGAGAGATGGACGCCACAATTCTAACTTCCTGTTTCATGTCTGTAAACCAGCTGGCTGTCCACTAGGTGACATAAGGGTTTGTACCTAAACTCTTAAGTTTGCCAACAATGCCTGATTGTGAGATTGTGTCAAGTGCCTTGGGCAGGTCAAGGCTGACAGTGAGAACAATTTTGCCCTCATCCATTGCTATGGTGACCCTCTCAAAAAAGTCCACCAGTTTGAATAAGCATGACCTGCCCTTGATGAATCCAAATTGGGTTGGGTCCAGTGTCTGGAGGCTACCTACAGCATTATTGATCATTTCCATGATCATTCTTTCCATGGTTTTGCATATAAGACTAGTGAGACTTATGGGTCTGCAGTTTCCAGGGGCAGTAGATGGCCTACATTTGTGCAGCGACATGACTGGTGCTGTTGTCTATTCATGAGGTACAAGCCTGTTTGGAGGCTACAGTTAAATAGCAATTCCAGAGGGCCTGATAGGTCATGTTTCATGCTATTTAGAAGGCAACCTGGGATATTGTCTGGACCCACTGATGAAGTGTTCTCGGCATTAGAGTGAGCATTAAGGACCTGTTTCCTAGTGATAGCAGAGAGAATTATATTTGATGTTATTTCCTGAGATAAGGTTGATGGGGAGAGAGGGTAAAGTTGGAGCTGAATTTGTTGACCAGCAGGTTTTCTATATCTTCTGTCTCAGTATAGGTGGATTCATTTACAATGACCTCTGCACACAATTGTGTACTGCTTTTGAGGCTCCAGACATAGCTAAGCAATGCCTTGTCATTGTCCTTGGCCTGTGAGGTCAAATTTACCTCAAACTTGGCTTTGGTTGACTTTATTTGTCCTCTAGGTTTCATTTAGGTAGTCAAAGTGTGTGTATGTGCTATCCTTTCCCTCTCACCCAGATCTATGGCATATTGTGTCTATGTCTATCAGCAGCATCTGTGGCTGGTAGTTCTCCCTCAGACTCCTCATCTGTATCTGCTTGAGCTGCTGGCCATGCCTGTGATACTAGGAATTATGGTCCTGCTCCTACTAGTCCTTGTTGAAGCTGTTCCCTGAGAGTGATATTGTGCCTCATGTAACAGACTGTGAGTATTTTTGGCAAAGGTTCCTGGGCTGTACTGCAGGGTACTTCCTGAGGTATATCGGCACCTGAATCTTGATTTGAGTGAGCCAAATACACTTTTTTGATATTCCTAGTTTGAGCATGGGCATCATTATATCCTTGCTCAGTGGAGTTGTGTAGGTTTCTCATGACCCAAGACTCCAGTGCATAACCTGCATCCCCAGCAGATGCCCTTGTGGAAAGTAACCCAGGGCAAACATTGTCTACAGCTCACAGATGTGCCATATGTGTCAATTCTGAAAACTGCTTAGCATACCTGCACAGATATTTCAGATGCTCCATTGGGCATTACAGACAACCTGACACTGTACAGATCGGTATCCTTTCCTGTTAATGTACCTCTTTCCTCGTTCACTAGGTTGGGCATTTATTTCTATGTGTGTGCAATATATGTCCCCCAAAACTTCAGGAAAGTTTTCTATTGCATAAAATTCCTGCGTGGTTCTTGCTGTCTCCTCTGTGGTGTATGGGAAACAGATATGCTCCTTTGCATGCTGTAGCATTGCAGTTACAAAGTAAGTTTAAATCAATTAACTTGTAATCCTCATTGAAAATGTTTACACCCTTAACTGAGTACTTGCCCTCCTCATCATCACTATCGTTTTTTCATATTTTATTTGACTTTTCTTTATTTGCTACCATTTTTATTTCCTTCTTATTAGTTAACTCTGTAATTCCCTTTGTCATATCTGATCTGATTTCATTTTATGCTTCCCTCTCAGTAATTTTTTCTTGCAACCTAATAACTCATACCATTTATTTAAATAATTACATTTGTTGTAAGTCCAGTCCTCCCCCTTTTCCATCAACATAAGATTGCTTTTTACCTTTGTAAAAATACTTTAAATTAAATGTGATATGCGAAATTTATAAAACTGCTCCATATCTGCTTCATTTATAAAATAGGTAAAATGTACAAATCCTCCACTTCTAGTCCTTCTAGTCCAGACATAGTGATTTCTAGCTCCTGTCATTCACTACCACTTGCTCCTGCTTTGCTTGAAAGAAGTAGATAGAGCATTTTAAATTCCCCAAACAAAAAGAAATGTAAAATAATTTAAACTATGGTCATCCCTCATTCTCTCTTCTTACACAACACCCCAACCCCTAGAAATGTAAAAATGTTTAAAAGAAGCTCCAAGGATAAGATTCCACAGCCAAAGGCTTCTTTCTCGGACATTGCAAATGCCACCTCTCACTCCTGCTTTGTAGCAGACTTCTTCTTCTTCTCCTTCACCTTTCGGTTTTTCCCATTAGGGGTCACCACAGCAGAACAATGGTCTGCAGAAAGATTGTTAGTGGAGTTTTACGGTGTTGCGTTGCCAGCCTGACACCCAACCTTACACAGAAGGTACACACATGCACACAGTCACACCTAGGGCCAATTAAATTCCCCATCCAGAAAGAAATGCAGAGAAGTTTAAAAGCTTGCAATAAGCATGTAAAGGCAGTCAGTGTAGTTAGCCTGGTCCTTCTCTGCTATTGCACAACACAGCCCCCAATACTTAAAAAATAATTTAAAAAAAGTTTAAAAGTTTAAAAGAAGTTCAGAACCACAGTGTTCATAGGCAAGGATCAATCAGGGGCTTTTCTCTCAATAATTGTAACGATCAGTAAAAAAAAAAAAAAAAATATATATATATATATATATATATATATATATATATATATATACACATATATATATCTATATATATATATATATATATATATACATATATATATGTATATATATATATATATATATATATATATATATGTGTGTGTGTGTGTGTGTTATTTTTGCTGAGTCTTACACAAACTCAGGGAAGTTCCTGACCAATTTTTATTCTCTGTTTTGTTTTCTTTGTGTGTGTGCGTGTGTGTGTGTGTGTGTGCACATGTGTGTGTGTGTGTTTGTGTATGTATGTGTTACTTTATGTTAACTGTGTCAACACTCCATGATCAGCTATAATCTCCACTTACTGTTTTATTCCCAGCTTGTTAATACTCATAAAGTTATCTATAGATCTACAAACTAGATCTACAAACTGTCTATCTCTATCAACAGTAATCCAGCCATACAAGCCCAAAAAAAAAATCCCTTCACTAAACCCAAATGCTGCTCATCAGTGTCAATAAATCCAACAATACAGCTGGAGACAGTCTCTTCTCAAACTATGTCACCAAAGGCAGGAACACCATACCTCTGTCTCTAAAAATAGAACAATATCTCAGACTTTTTAAACAGAAGCTAAAGTCATACCCGCAGAATCTCAGGCTCCATGTCTACACTAACCCTGGATAAGTACCCCTAGAGTAAATCATAATTCTGCACTTCTTCCTACCCTTCAACTACTTGTGTCTCATCTCTTTCTCATAACTCTTATTCTCTATACTCTCACCCATTTGCCATAACAGACTACTACCCCACACTTTTCCAATCACTTCATCCCTCTTACATTCACCTACAGAATCTAATTTTCTCTTCTGTCTCCTCTACATCTTCCATCATTTTTAGTCCTTGTCCTTCTTTAACTTTAGTCTACTACACCAGCTGCTAACTCGCAAAAAATAACCTAAAGCATAAAAGGATGCTGCTTTTCTGCAACTTCATTGCTACTTGTCCACTGAACTTTATGTCAGTGTATATATACTGTTACTGGTCCACTGAAATTTATGTCCAATATATATACAGTGCTACTGATGCACTGAAATGTATCTTAGTGTATATACAGTGCTACTGGTGCACTGAAATTTATGTCCGTGTATATACAGCTGTACTGCTCCACTGAAATTTATGTCTTTATATATATACAGTGCTACTGATCCACTGAAATTTATGTCCATGTATATTCAGTGCCAGTGGTCAACTGAAATTTATGTCCATATATATACAGTGCTGCTGCTCCAATGAAATTTATGTCAGTGTATATACAGTGCCACAGGTCCACTGAAATTTATGTCAGTGTATATACAGCACTACTGTCCACTTAAATTTATGTCCATGTATATACAGTACTACTGCTGCAATGAAATTTATGTCAGTGTATATACAGTGCCACAGGTCCACTGAAATTTATGTCAGTGTATATTACAGTGCCACAGGTCCACTAAAATTTACATCAGTGTATATACAGCACTACTGGTTCACTGAAATTTATGTCTGCGTATATACAGTACTAGTGGTCCACTGAAATTTATGTCCATGTATATACAGTGGTAGTGGTTCACTGAAATTTATGTCCGTATATATGCAGTGCTACTGGTCTACTGAAGTTTACGTCCATGTATATTCAGTGCTACTGCTCCAACGAAATTTATGTCTACATACTAAATTATGCTCATCATCTTCCTTTCCTCTGTATCTGTGCCTTATTGTACTATCTGCAATGACTTCTTTATTATGCAGACTTTTCAAAATACTATCAAATTACTTTTATATACCATGTAGAAGTTTTTACAAAATATCTTTCTTCATTAGGCTATGTAAATACTTGCAAAATGCTGTTTTTTTTTCTACACTATTTATACATATATAGTATGTATCAGTTACAGCTTTTCTTCCCCAGACTCCACTAAAAATTGGACTCTGTGCCCAGTCGGACTTTCCCTGTTAACAAACGAAAGAAATAAAAATATTTCAGAGAAATAAAATGCATAATCAGATGTTCGATACAACACTTTTTGTTCTTAAGCTCTTTGCAAAGAAATATATTATTGCTCTCACTGGGAAACAAGAACACTCCTGCACAAACCTCATAAATGATATTTGCCTTAAAACTGATAGTAAGAGATGGAGGTACATTCGCTGACATCATTGACAACCATCTCTCTTTTGAGCATCACATATCAACTGACACTAGTAACTTGGTCTACCTAGTGCACATATCACCTATCATTAGTAAATCCTTCCGCCTAGTGCAGTTTAATTACTGAAAGTATATCCATCAGGTCCAGCAAGGTTATTGTTTCTCTCTACTCCTCTTTTAGAAGACAAATTGTAAAATAAAATGCTCCCTTGCCATATATATTGACTCAGGGATAATGCTCAACTAGAAAAACACATTGCTTCTTCACCAAGAAAATCTTCACTGTGAGCTGTCTACAGTGTACAAAATATGATATCTTAAAAATTTCTCACATTATTCCATCTCATCAAGAAAAACTATCTTCTTTTACTTAGTGTTCTCCAGATTTCTATGTATCAATAGCTACTTAGCTTTTAAGAGTACAGCAGCCATGTCCTGCTTGACCATTACATGTTTATAAAACAGTAACAGCAATACCCAAACTTGGAATTTAAATCTACATTGTAATAAACATAACCTGATAGATGGATATTTACCTCTCACAAAATATCTCCTGCTGTGGAATAAGCTCATTTTCCATAACAAATCAAGCAGCTCCTTCTCCTTAACTCTCTTTAAATTTAGTCTGCATGAGTGGATGTGCACAGAGCAGTTATTCTTCTGCAAGTTCTATTTTCTACATACAAAATTGTTCATACATTGCAAATATAAAAAATAAATGCTCAGCTGTTCTCCCAGTGTTTTACTGTTCCTGTACTGTTTAGCGTCTTCAATACACATGTTGTGTTAGGATGAAATATTATGATTTTGTCAGGAAGCTGTTTCCCTGCCTCTTATATATGATAATATAGTACCCATTGCTTTTTAATGTTTTTGGCCTAGATGAAAAAAAATGGCATTTATAGTCATCATATTTTTGTCTCCATCTGGGATCATGCACCTATTGAATCTGTAGAGCTTCTCAGCTTTTTTATCATGTATGCTCATTTATGGCTACCTTTACTTAAGACCATAAACATTTTGAGTCCTTGGGGACACACAGTTCATTTATTGTGTACTACTGTTGTTAATTATATTGATTAATGCTGTGGTAGCCTTAGCTATATGGGTTATATCGTGCCAAAGATTTAGCAGATGACCAAATTCCAAAGCTTCAGGGCACTTTCCACATGCAGTTCTAGCAGAGCTGACAAAAAGACAAGTTTGTGTGCCAAACCCTTCAGAGCTTTACTGACACTTTCGAAGACTGGCGGTCAGCTTGTGCTGTTCCTTTGCTGGGCAGATAAGTTTCCTTGGGAGAATAAAACCTTCCATTCATTATTTTTTTTATTAGTAATAATTTCCTCTTCAGTAAAGTTACTTTATAGCTGGGAATTTGTATTTTAATGGACTGTCATGAGAATGTACTCTACTTTTAAATGGGACCGCTCATTTTCCTGTCAGTTCACATGTTGTTTAACATAAGTGAAAAGCAATTTTTCTGTAGAGAAATTGTGTTTATTTTAAAGTTTTTTTTTGCTTTATTTGTCTGTGAAAATGACTTTTAAAGACTTTACCTGGAATACATTAACAATCGTGAGCAAAGCCTACATAATTACAGCGCCTTAGCAAGAAGAGCAGCAGCACTAGTTGAACATCTATGCTGCTGATCATGCTTACACATTTCTAAGCAGCATTTCTGGGCAGCATCAGGGTTGGCAGCCAAGAAACAGTGCTGGCAATCACAAACACACAATGTAAACAAAACTCCTTGCCTGTAGGCAAACATATTATGCGAGCACATGCAGACAGCTTATACGAAATAAGGGTAAGTGTATTATAAGAACTTAGATGCAGGAGATGTGAAACTGGAAGAATGCAGACAGAATACAATGTTAATAGTGCAGAGATAAGTACAAGGGGAAGGTAAATGGAAAATGTGTACTCATTCAATGCATTCAAATGAAATGTTTCACAAAGAAATATTTGCAACAGAAAGACATCCATAATGATGTTAATAATAAATAATCCTGATTCCAGTTGTTTACTCATGTACAAAATTAAAAACTGACATGAAGCAACAAATGTGAAAGGGCCACAATCCAACAGTGTAAGAAATGGGAGTAAATGTGATGTTTATGTGATACAAATAACTGGTGCCGGAACCATGTGTGATGTCCAGTTAATATCTCACCGAACTGCCACCAGTATGTGATGTCCCCTTACTACCCTTCAGTCCTCTCTACTGACTCCAATGTGAGATCATCACTTAAACAGGAGTAATATTTCACAATTTCCCCTAAGAGCACAACAGGAACATGCTCTACAATATGCGACTAGACTGTATACTTCTGTCTACCCCTAATGTAATTTCTTATTACACACTCCAGAAAAATGTGTCCCAGTTTAAGACCTCTGCTTCACTCACACTTAAATAAATTGAATCTCACACATCCAAACATCTCTGGGAAAGCCTGACACAGATTTCCAGCTGTGTCCCTTCCCCTAAGTTATATGGTAAAACACTGCCAACAACCAGAGCATCTACATCCTCTTTCAAAGGGGTGTCCAATTATTAAAATTAGATATTAAAATCAATGGTATTAACTGACCTCAAGCAGACAGTCTTTTGGAGTGGTCTGGAATTATCAAAAGAGGTATAAGTACTCTCAAATCACTAAAGAATACACTGATTGATCAGCCACATGCAAGATAATAAAAATATTTAATAATAAGCAAAATGATTAAAGATATAAAACAGCAATTTCAATAAACAAACAGAATTCAATCACCCAGAAAATAAAATTAATACTGAAGGATAGAAATCCAACATTTAGAAAAAATCTGACTAATTTAGCTATAATTTCCTATCTAACTGAAAACTGTCCCTGAATATATAACTAAATATCACAACAGAGCAAAGGCAGGCTTACAATTCTTGGTGAGTCCTTTGGATATCTACTGCTCAATACAACTGTAAACTGAATTGAACTAAATTCAACAACAACTATGAACTGAACAACTGAACAACTACTATAACTGACTTCAACTGTCTTCATCAGACTGTTTTATACACTAGGTTAACTGCCTTAAGTGTTTCAGTTCTTATTTTCATTTAATTCTTTGAAAATCAACACAGAGCTTTGAAAGTTCTGTCCTGTCATCAGTCTCTGAGAGTAAACATAGAGCAACTGGAAACATTCCAATGACATCATCTGTAGATCAGGTGACTCTGATACAGCCTGCATTTAGCATCACCTTCACAAACGTGCAGTTAGACATGTAACAGAACACTGCTCAACTCGTTAAAACATCCTGTACAAACAGAGCATCGATCAACATACAAGAACTCATTCACAATATCACAGCCAGTCATACTGGCATGCAACACACAGGTCAGTCTGAAACCATGTGCAAAATGTCAGCCAGACATGCCAGCATAGATGATAGTGTCCAATTTCTTCACACCATGGCTTAATGCTGAATGTAAAAAAATGCATAATTTTACCCTTTTGGAAGATGATCACTCCTGCAAATTACAACATTGATAATCTAACCTAAGAATATGCCCAATGATATGGTACTTGGAAACTTAGGCTGGCAGTAACCTGAACTTTGATCACCATGTGTCTATGGTAGTCAGAAAATCCTTCTACATGACACAACTTAAGTAAGGGCATGGCATCCAGATTTAAGGCATTCATTATTTCAATATACTCAGTGCTCAATTAAACCTATAATCAAGTACAATACACCCTCTTGTATTGCCTAATGAGCAGGATTTGAAATAAAACAATATACACCAAAAGTTAACTATACAAACTTTATTTCTACTGACACAAAGGAAACTAACAAGCTAATAAACTCTATTTGTCTACTAAAAACAAAAAGTAAATTCACTCTATTCTACTAAAATAAAGAATTCAGTAGAACATTGAATTAGACAATACATTTAAAGAAAGTTATACATCACCGATAAAGAGAAAGCTTCATCCTGTCGTGAGTCTCGACTGGAAAGCCGCGTTGCAGTCAGGCAGAAGTCTTCATCGGGAAAACAGTCCTGGGCAGTGCGTCCACTCCACAGGTGAGGCTTCTGCCTGAGTGCGGAGAATCCCATGTATATATAACCAGGTTGTTTACCACAAGTCATGAGAATCAGTACTTTTCCAGTGTAGGCTGGATCTTGCTAGAGCATTCTGTGGTGTTGGCCACCCACCCCAGAAGGAACATCAAATCCTGCCAAGTACAATGATTCTGCAAATTTCACATACTACACTGGAATATTCCAATAACATTGCAAGTTTTAGTACATTACCAGAAAACTCCAGATAAGTCATGTTTCATAATCAAATGTAGTAAACAAGTCATGTTTCGTAATCACATGTAGTAACTTGCTGAAATCATCAGAATGTTCCAGAACAGAGCATCATCTCTTATGCCTGCTGAAAAGGTTAGGATGTTCCGGAACATACCATCATTCTATATATCAAAAAGAAATAAAGAAAATAAAAGAATGTCAAGCTATAGTGAGGCAACAGTCAAATAATCACACTCTCTCAATGTTCCCCTGTTTCGTATCACATTTGTATCACATTCGGCCCCTTGACTATTGACTCACTTATATCCGACATTCAAAACTATATTTGCCTTGTTGTAAACACAGTACGTTAAGCCACAATTCCAGAATGTCAACAGAACCAAAACAATCATCAAAATTAATATTGGATGTATCAACCAATTTAACAATTTGGTACCAGATGTTGACCATCCAGTAAATATGTCCCACCAATTATGTGCAGTATCAGATTCTGTTTTTTTAGCTAAACTAACCAACTTATTCCCTATAATAATGCTTGTCATTTCATGATGTAAAATACTATGATTAACTGCTTGTAAATATTTTTCAAGATGTTGAGTATTATTTAACTCTCCTCTGGAATGTACCTGATCAGGAATTTGCAACAGCTGGAAGAGTCACAGAGATTCTTCGCTAAAAGAATACAGGGTATATATAATATGTAGATGACTTCAAAGCCCTGTCCCTATACTCCATCTTCTACAGACTACTGAGGGGTGATCTATGTCTAACCTACAAGACATTCTCCAGTCCAGCCCTGATGGATCTGCTATACATTCACAAAACAAACAGCACTAGAATTACTTGATCTAAGGATCTAAACCTCGTCTGTGACCTAAACAAACTTGTTGAGGGACAAGAATGTGTCTCAGAGATTACCCCTTCTTAGGAACAGACTTTCCATTTATGAGAAACAGAATTCTTCCCTATGCCTATTCAAATGCAGTTTGGACCAATGGATGGGAAATCATAAATTCACTCCTGGCTTGTTGCCTGTGGCCCTTATGGACAGTTTGTGGATGCACTGTGGCACAAGCATATAGCAAAGCCATTCTAGCCTGAGCACTGATAATTGGGAAAATTAGGGAATGAATGGCTAGGCTTAAAAAGACCCTAGGGCTGTTAAGCTAGTAACCTTCTATGATCCTATAACATGGAGAGGTGAGATAACAGTTAGCAAGGACAGTGGATCCATTAGGGTCTGTTTGTATACATTTCAGTTATTGAATATATGTATCTACAGGGAATGTATGTATGATAACTGACTATAGTGCTGCATCCTCTGCTTCATCTTGTATAAACAAGGCATAAGCCATCCAGCTGCTGTATCATGCACAACAGAAAGGGCATGTGTTACCATTTATTGTCATTGGACAACAATAGATAATGGGTGTATTATCCTGACACATTTATTAGACAAACATGAATTTTATATCCATGTACATCATAAACAGTAATATAATAGCACTCCAAATAGACAAGTGAAAAATGGCCACACAGATCTGATGACAGTGCAGTAGTTCAAGGTCTCCAACTGCAAATGGAGCACATCTACTGCATGATTACTGGGCATGCTCAGAAGACATTATAGTGAGCACTGCGATAACATCATGTAAACAACACGAACACACAAGAAATTGTCAGAATGCAGACCAAGTCACACTTTATGATGATCTGGCATCATGTCATACAGAAAAGTATGTAAGTCTTCATGTCCTATAAAGCTGTGCAGTAAAATGAAAACAATTACAGTAATTCATAAAGGTGTAGAGGAAGACATGACAATAAAGTGCATTCTTATTTGAAAGTTAAGTGATGTATGTGAACAATCAATGACATACACAACATTTGCATCTTGCCAGACTCAAATACATGGTATCAGAAAGATGCATATCAACCTCTGATACCACAAAAATAGGTATAACGTGTGTGTCATGTTGAACACACTGGAAGGGCTTTCAGCACTTCCCTATTGTAATGTGTCAGATCCCGTAACATGGTGGGTGAAGCCTTAAAAATGTTGCCCCCTGATTGTGCCATAAATACTTTGCCTAAGCCACTTCTGCCAGATGCAGGTATGTGAAAGACAGACAGATGTTACCAGTTTCAAACACCTGCTTATCATACTATGCACTCTACAGAGTTGTGCATGTGTGTCTGACATATGATATAGCAATGGATCTTGTCACAAATAAATTAAATTAATGTGTGAAGTAATAAAGGACATTTGAAGATAATTTGTACAATATGCTTTTGTCATTAGGATGACAATGAGATAACTATACTGATCTTCACACATCTGTGAGAAGTTCAATATCAATATTCTCGACCAAAGAAGCTGTTTCTGTTGTTTTGTACAACATTGTACTAGAAATTAAACAGGCTGTTTCTGTGCAGATAAGTCATTGCTGAATGCATGTGACACAGGAAAACTCACAGCATGACATTCACAGAACAAATGTTTCACTGGCAGGATAGTAGAAAATCGCTTTATATTTCTGACTCAGAAGTACAAATTGAGAATAATATCTTCATGCAATGTTAATACATTCACAGAATGTTGCCCTTTGCTAAAATTGAACAGCAAGTTATGCAATTCCACTGAATAACATTACATGTGCCACAGTGGAAGACAACAACAATGTGAGATTCTACCTATATGAAGTCATTACATCACAGGATTGTGTTGCACTTTGCATAAGATAAAAGGACTGAATGAGGTTTCTTCCACAGTTATTGTACACACATGGATTTCATTCATGCATAACAGCAATAAGGCAAACAATGCTTACAGTCAGTCAGTGTGGTTTTGAATACTCGATTATGTGACAACAGAAGCTACATGATATTGGGAGGAACAAATGTGGGGCAGGGCAAATTAATTATGAGATGTGTTGGTCTTTGAAGCTGTGGCATCATGTTATTGCTACTAGGGATATGTGTGCATGTAATTTCTTTAATGGTTTGTTGCCATATGTGGCTTTCTTACACAACATTGTTTTCTGCTAGGTATACCCAGAGACATACAGTGATAGGAAGATGGCAATCATGCACAATGTGTGGAAAATCAGTAATTTAAATACATGCCTTACTAAGATAAGAACATATAGAACATTGTCGCATGTCCTCACTTCACAGGAAAAGCTTTTTTATCTTTTGTGAGAAAGCCAGGTCTCATCCCATTGCATTACTATTATCCAATAAAGTATTTCTGTGTGAAACGTGAGCATATATCATTGTGATTGGAATCCCCAGCTATACATGTACAGAGCAGATAGCTGGCTGACAACATCATTACTTACTGGCATATTCACAGACATACTGACACAAATGAGTCTAAGTTGTAATGCCTGGATTTGGACAGACTACCTGAGATCACAAGATACAGAACACTGCATGAATTGTACATGCCACGAGATGTTGTTTTACAGTTATGATAGCACATAGGTTCATAGGTTCATAGGTTGGTACTAGGCTATCGGCCCTAGGGCCTATACAAGTCTAGCCATAAAAATTCCTGGGATATTTCTTCCCACAATATTCACTTCTCTGGACCCCTGTCTAGCAGGGTGACTGACATGATCCCCGGGGTGAATTTCCTATCTCCCATCAAATCGTCAAGGTTCCCTTTGAAGAGGGCCAAGGAGGTGCTCTGCTTGACATGTATGAGCAGTCTATTCCAGAGTATGGGGAGTCTCTGGGTCAGGAACCTATCCCTCCAGCATGTTTTGTTCATTGTGATGACAAGGTTTAAATCCCTGGAGTGTGTGGCTCTGAGGGATTGGGATTTCTTTAAGTGGAGCATGTGCAACAGCTCAGGGTTTCACATGGCTTTGTATGTTAAGCAGAGATCGCCTCTGAGTAGACGATATGCCACAGAGTATAGCTGGAGTTTTTTTAGACAGTCAGCATAGGCCATCTGCTTTTGGCCTGTGATTCCTTTAATGAGGTATTTCTGTGGCCTTTCCAGCTGTTGCAGATGTCTTGTGAGGTACATACCAAATGAGGCATTGTACTCTATAATGGGTCTAATGAGGGATGAGTACAGTGGGACAATGACCTCCCTTTTTCTGGATGAAAAGCCCTTAGTGATGAGGTGTGCCACATAGAAGGATTTCCTGACTGTTGTGGCAATGTGGTTATCGAAGGTGAGACCACTGTCCACCTGCATCCCTAAGTCTCTCATCACACTTTCGGTGTTTAGTGTACTGCCACCTATGTGGTAATTCATGGGTACATGTTTTTTCCCAAAGTGGATAACTATACATTTCTTGGCATTAAGCTTGAGCCCATGGCTCTGGCACCAAGCATCTGTTTCTGTAAGGCCCTTTTGTAGAGTATTCACACCATTTGGGGATTCAATAATGGCTCCCAGTTTGCAGTCATCTGTGAGCTTTGTTAGCCAGAGTCCCTTAGTGTTGGCCTGTACTTCAGAGAAGTAGATGCCAAACAAGAGCAGTCCTGGGACTGAACCCTGAGGTACTCCACTTGTCACTTGTCTGGGGCTGGATTTGGAGTCGGCTACTTTTACAGTCTGGGTTCTCTCAGTAAGCCAGTTGGCCACCCATCGAGTGACATAGGGATTTATGCCCAGCTTAGTAAGTTTTTCTATGATTCCAGAGTGGGGGATGGTGTCAAAGGCTTTGGAGCGGTCCAGATAGGCTGTGTGGACTGTTTTACCCTCGTCCACAGCTCTGGAGGCTGATTCGAAGAAGTCAGTCAGGTTCAGGAGACAAGATTGACCATTCACTAACCCAAACTGGGTGGGATCCAGTGTTTAAAGGTTATCACTGTCTTTGTTTATAAGTTCCATGATAATGTGTTCAATGCCCTTGCAGCTCAGGCTCGTCAGACTGATGGGACAGTAGTTCCCTGGATCCAAGGTGGATCCCCCTTGTAGATTGGGATAACTGTAGCTGTGCACCACTCAGTGGACACAAAGCCTGAGGTGAGACTATGATTAAACATAACACTTAGGTGAGGTGCCAGTTCATTTTGTAGTTCATGCAGTACACAGCCCGGGATGTCATCTGGTCCCATGGATGCTGTATTTTTAGCTTTGGAGAGTGCAGTTTCTACCTGTGTGGCCATGATTACCAGAATTTAGCAATCTTTTGGTATTGAGATGGGCCCTTTAGGGGGTGAGGGAGGGGTGAAGTTGGCACTAAATTGATCTGCCAAGATATTGGCAATATCCTTGGGATCAGTATATTTAATGCCATTCTGTTGTAGCTCAGAGCTTATCTGAGCATTGCCATTTAGGATTCTTGGCATAACTATAGAATGCCTTGTGGTTGTCTTTGGAATCTTTGGCAATTTTATTTTCGTAACTAGCTTTGGAGGATTTTATGAAGGACCTCAGCTTCTTACTGAGAATACATATTTGAATGGATGACATCACCATTTTTTCATACATTGATGTTCTAAAAATGTATGAAGGTAGTTGAAGTGCACTGTTAAGCTACACAGCTACATGCATAAGAAGTCTTCTTCACACAGCCTGACAGACAAACACACATGCACAGTAATCAATTAATGTTAGATTCAAGCCTCCTCCCTCTGAACTTACTTTGTCTAGAAAGTACAGCATTAACAGTTAACACCACAGGATAACCTATATGACCATTCTGATGGAGTTCATTTCTGATAGCATGATGTAAGCATTGTGTTTCCAAAAGTGGTAATCACCTGTGGGTAATACATGGTAGTCCTCTGCCAATAAAAGTATGACTCCTAAGTGCAAGTTTAGATAAGAGGGGAGGGGTTGTCATGGACACAGCTGCACATTAGAGTGCATGCAGTTGCATTAGTTAACTAATGTTGGATTTGAACCTTCTACCTATCTAATTATATAATCTATAGAATGACAGTTAGCTGCGATTACCACAGGAAAAGTCAGTATTATAAGGGCATAGAGTGCACTTTTGACATGATGACCTCATTAGTGTGATACAGACAAGATGTTTTTAGTAGAAATGGAATAAGGGAATGCATCATCACCCATATTAAAATCTTCCTCTGAGTAGAAGTTAATACAGCACATCTGTTCAGGAAGCTATATATAACTGATATTGTAGATGCACACACCACTGTAAGATTTGAACCTTCTGCTTATTGAGTCACACAATCTAGAGAAGACAGTATTAGTTGCAAGTGCTACAGGAGAAGTCTGACTCTTAAAGGAAGACAGTGCACTTTTGACATAATGACCTCATCCAGGTGTTGCAGACAGGATGTTTCTGTTAAAAGTAGGCTAAAGTGCAGAGGAAGCTGTGTCCAAGATTAAATATATTCTCACTTACCTGTTATTAGACACCCCAAGCGCACACACACACACACACACACACACACACACACACACACACACACACACACACACACACACACACACACACAAAACACGCACACACACACACACACACACACACACACACACACACACACACACACACACACACACACACACACACACACACACACACACACACACACACACACACACACACACGTGCACACACACATGCACGCACACACACACACACACACACACACACACACACACACACACACACACACACACACACACATGTCCACTTTGAAAATTCAACTTCTTACCTATCTAAGTGGCACAATCTAGACAACACAGTATTAGTCCAAAGTGAGGGGAGAGAGTGTGAACTTTTGATATGATTACCTCATCAGTGTGTTGTAGATGTTTGTGGTAAAAGGGGGATAAGGGTATGGTAGAATACTTGCCCATGTTCAATTGCTCCCATGAATAGAAGCTGATATATTACATCTGTTCAGGAAGCTATATATACTTGACATTACAGCCACACACACAAGCTCCCCATAGTGGGATTAAACCTCCTTCCTATCTAGTTATACAATCTAAAGAACACATTATTAGTAGAAAGTGCTGCAGGAGAAGTCTGATTTTCAGGGGGGAGAGAATGCACTTTTGACATGATGACCTCATCCCTGCATTGCAGAGAGGATGTTTATGTTAAAAGTGGAATAAAGTGCAGAGAGAGCTGTGTCCAAAGTTAAATTCACTCTCCTGAGAGGAAGTGGGCACAACACCTTTGACACTGAAGCATTACTTACCTCCCAACTGATCCCCCATCAAACACAGGCACAAGTTCCCAAAATGAGAATGGAACCCCCTACCTATCTAGTTACATAATCTAGGCAACATAGTATGAATTGCAAGCACCACACAAGAAATTTGACTTTAACAATCTGAAAATGTGCATTTGTACTTAGTAAGTCTTCACTGTTTGGAACAACTGTTACTGTGTATCACTGGTTTTGAGACAATTGAATGTGTGTGGACAGGCCAATGTAACAGTAATGTGCTTGTCCCATGTAATGACACTTCTCTGCTAAGATTTATAGATTGTCATCCAAGTATATTGCGCTAATTTGTGGAACATGTACCTGTTTCACAGTTTGGGGTATCAGTGACAATTACAATTGTAAACCTGTTGATCATCAATTGAGGATTCCTACCAGTTCATTCTGGGATAATTGCATAGAAATAGTAGTGACTTATAATTTCACTGTCACTTATCTTGACTCATGCATGCACAATGTGCATTGACAATACAAACAGACAATTCGTAACTATAACAGTGCACTGCAGAAGAACAACAATGGATTATGTGTGAACAGGTTACCCAACATAGGTTCATAGGAGGTTACTAGGCATTAAGACATTGTAACACAGTTGCAATTGTAACCAATGGAGTGGAGACATACATTAATAAATTGACTCAATTCAGTCAACATCACTCTGAAATCTAGATACCTTGTTTTCAAAATTCAGTGAAGACATACAGATGTAGTACAACCTAAACAAATAATTATTTGCTGTAAATATGCTTTTACCATTTTCCTGAAGTGTAATACTGACAATCTCATTTGTGCTGCTGACGAAAACATTTTAATGCATCTGTAATCTTATCTTGAGGTGTTGAACTTAGAATGGGAGTTAGCAATAGTCTGTGCTGCTCTGTGCCAACTTTCATGCAAACAAGTAATATACACATACAAGCATGTCTGAATCTGATGGAATACAGAACAGTTATGTATTACAGTCATGTTTCAGGTGTTATGATTTATACATTTGTCATGAGAGTTGCAGTTCTTTAATCCCTATATCTATGCTGCAGGTGTATTATGATACAAATAAGGGACCGAGCATGTTATTGTTGATAGAAACATGGCTTATAGAAACAGTTTATAATCAAAGAGGTTTACTTGATGACAATGAAGGGCTGTGAAGAGATGAACACTTTATAACAGGAATACACATGTATAGGCATACTTTGAAATTAGTTTATGGTTTATTTCTGAATATATCTTTGGTTTATTACCATATGTATTCAGGCAAGATATGAACAAGACAGCCTTCACAATAGGGAACAAGCACATTAATACAACACGAGGATAATTATGTGTTAAGAAAATGTGTAGCCATCAGTTACACCCACAGGAGTCATACCCAACACTCAAAAACACTTTGGCATACATCTTGATTCAAACCTTGACAGTATTCCAAGACAAATGTACTGAGCTAACTATTATCTAAACACACCCCATAAGCACTGCTTCTTTGTAAAGTACAAATATGATTACAAATTGTAGAAAAGGAGAATGTATGTATTACTCTTCATTACCCTCATGACAACTGTATACCATATAATCAGCTCTTCAACTTGTTCATCAGAAGATTAGCCTGACTAAACATAGCTAAGCACAATAGCATGAAGGACACATGAGACAGGAGGCAAACACTCACAGGATTTTGGCATAACTTGTATACATCCATTTAGCCTGAGTTGCAGGTGGTTCTCAGTGCCAGACATTGAGCAAATGTAGAGGTGGAAAAGTAAGGACACAGAAGGGAGAAGGTACATAGAGAGGGAGAGGCAGGAACCAAGCAGTTCATGATAGAAGCAAGTTAAGGGTAGATTACTAAGTCTCCCTGTTGGGGCTGCAATATTTTTGCAAATACCTTCTTGCTGCACTATGGAAATGGTATGTTAACAAAATGTTAGAAAGGGAGATAAATACAAATCAGTCCAAAAAGTAGAATGATGAGATGATGCCAGGCTCTCAGCATAAAACGAACAGTCTTTTATTTTAAAACAACATAAGCACTTTCACAGCTCTTGCTGCTTGTGACATCTGAAGAAGCAGCAAGAGCTGTGAAAGCGCTTATGTTGTTTTAAAATAAAAGACTGTTTGTTTTATGCTGAGAGCCTGGTGTCATCTCATCATTCTACTTTTTTGCACTGCTTTACTCTGGTTTATTTGTTTGGTGAGATGTTTACACCGCACAGGTTAGTCGTTTTTTCCTGTTAGATAAATACAAATGTTTGCATTTAACCATATGATAAAAATATAAAATTTCATGGGATACTTTAGCCTACAGTTGTTATAGAACCCTTGACACTATGCCTAAACATCAGTCTAAGGAGAAGGGGATTATCTTAACATACCACATAGGAACATCTAGTTTATTATATCCAGCAACCTAAAGAACAGTTACAGTTAACTGTTTCACAGTGGTGTCGTTAGTCTGCCTTTACTGTGTAGTCTCATAGCTCAGCAGATTTAACCACATTTGTGTGAAAATAACCAAACTACTGTGGCTGAAATTAAAATTTTCAGCTTTTGCCATAGCAAGTCAAATGGTGTTCACCATCACACACCATTGGTGTGTGATGCCAACCTCTGCACAAATACTGGGGACAAAAAGTGAAGGCTTTTCTATGGGTCATTTCTCACTATGTGTGTTGTATGTGATTCTATTTTTGACCCGATTACATGAGTGAAAAAGGGACTGGCAAGCAGAGGATAGGACAAAGGGGAAAGAATACAGGAATTTGCATGAGGAAGGAGGGAGAGCACCATAGCTATCCACCTTTTCAGAATATAATGTAAATGTAGAATTGTACAAAGACTTTCATGACTTTGGAGAGTTAGCACAACAGGGTTGGGTGATAACAGAATAATGTTGTATAGCCAACTGAAACAAATCAAGTGTGTCAAGATGACTCATAGTGGAAAGCTATGTATGGGGTGTACTTCTTCTGGAGGGGAGAACAGATGCCCATTGTTTTGGAGACAGATGAATGTTACTGAAGTTGCTTAGGAATGAGAGGATCGTGTAGGTATTGTAGTCTAGGAAGCAGGTGCAGACTTTCTATCTTTTTCATCCGAGGTATTCTACAGTCTATATGCAGATGATTTGAAACTGGGTAAGCTGATTACATGTGTTACAGATAGGGCATGTCTGCAAAAGAACTTGACTAAATTGACCATTTGGGCACAAGAGAATAATATGCTGATAAATACATCAAAAACTAAGCATATGAGTTTTGGGAGACATAATGTGAAAAGTGAATATTTAATACAGCACACAGTGATTGAAACTGTAGATTCATTTAAGGACCTGAGTATATGGTTAGATCCAGCTTTGAGTTGTTCTAATCATATCAACCAAATGGGTAATGATAGTTATAAAACTATAGGTTTTATAAAAGATTTATAAAGTCTAGGAAAAGTCATTGCTTGTTAGTTACATTAGACCCAAATTTGAGTATGGAATAGCAATATAGACACCTTATAAGAAAACCAGCATGACTGAACTGGAGACAGTACAGTGGAAATATACCAAGGGCATCTATGGATGTGAAAATTTAAGTTATTATGAAAGACTAAAATATATCAACTTGTACAGTGTCTTTTTTAGATATCTAAGAGAAGACCTTATTCAGGTATATAGGGCATTTAGAGACAATTACCTCTGGGAATATTTGGGGTTATCAAAAAGTACTAGAGAATCATCAGATAACCTATGTAGAAAATTCTATAGGAATGAGAAGTGTACTAGCTGGTTCTGTGAGAGCAGCTGATGGATGGAATAGACTACCAAATTACATTAAAGCAAGCACTAATTTAGATATTTTTAAGAGCAACCTGGACGCTTGTCATGGCAACAACTGTTTGGTCTATTGGCAGGCTAGAAGGACATTAATGCCCATGCTTGAAATATTTGTATGTATGTATGTATGCATGTACAAGACAGACTGGGATGGTAATGGATACAAAAGGTTGGGGGACACCATGATTCGAGATAGTTAGGTAGGGGACCTTGGAGGTACATCCATGTGCAGCTTGAGAACAGTGAGAATCTAATCTTCACCCTCAGAACTGTTACCATTGTCTCCTGTGTCAGTTGCCTGGGTCAGTACCACATGTGGCATCATTCTGGCAATATGATGCAGGACCTTTCCAACCCTGGTGATTTGGGCATCAAGGCCCCTCTCCATAATGTCCTCCCCAGTGCTGTCAGCTCCTGCTGGGTGACAAAATCACCAGCTTCACTACTACTGTTCCTGGAGGGTACCACTGCACTAGCAGCCAGGGCAGAGGTATGTGACACAGGTGGAGCAGGTAGGACAGACATTGTGGAAACAATACTGGCAGGTTGCAACCCAGATGTGCTGGGTGTCTGTGCTGCCTCGGGTGGTGCTGCAGTAGCCACCTGTGGAGGTATGGTGGGCCAAACCCGAATAGTCGGCCTACCTCCCTGTGCTGATTATCATTTTGTTTTCAGCAGCAATGTATTGAAAATATTTATATGAAAAAAAGAGAGAGAGAAACAGGGTGGGGCAATCAAGTAAAAAGAGATAATTAGATCAATGGTTTGTCACATTGCTTAATTATTTCAGTACATAAAACAATAAGAGAAATACATAACTCCACCTTGGTCACATACAGATCTGATGAGAAGGCATTAATGTGTCACATAATCAATCAATCAATCAATCAATCAATCAATTAGTCAATCAATCAGAATGGTATGATGACTAACAGAATTGTATATTTCACTGTGCCATAGCAGGTATCTGCTTTCTAAGGTAAAACAACTGCATATGCAAATACTGAAATGTTAATGTCATGCATTACTGTAGTTAAAATAGCTTATAAATACTAGACTGAAAACATCTAATATCTGTTTCTGGGTGTTAATATAGCAATAACCCACGCCTGGGTGTGGGTAATGCTAAATTTACCCACGGTTGGCGTGGTTTGGTCCCGAGGACCAAACAAAGCCAACCGTGGGTAAATTTAGCATTACCCACACCCAGAAGTGGGTTATTGCTATTATACCATGACATTATTTAAGAAAAGAAACTATTACTTTTCTTAAATAATGGCATAGTATAATGCCTGTTTGCTGCCCTTCCGCAGATGTCTGGCATCCGCGGCAGTTCTGATGTACTGCATGCCTGCGCGGTACATCAGAGTTGTGCAAAGCGGAGAAAGCAAGATCTCCGTTGCTTTTTTTAGTAAGCTATGTTAAATGAGTTTAACATAGCGTGATATTTTTAAAATAAGCAACGGAGATGTCCGTTGCTTATTTTAAAACTGTCTCGCTATGTTAAACTCATTTAACATATACACTAAAAAGCAACGGAGATCTTGCTTTCTCCATTGCTTTTAAAACACTGTCTGGCTATGTTAAATGAGTTTAACATAGTGAGACAGCTTTAAAATAAGCAACGGAGATCTCCGTTGCTTATTTTAAAGCTGTCTCGCTATGTTAAACCCATTTAACATAGCGAGACAGTGTTTTAATAAAACGAGTTATACTAATGGAAAAAAGTCCGGGCGACCGGACCTTTTTCCATTAGTATATCTCGATTTACAACGGGCACGCTGGCCAATCAGCGTGCACGTTTTGGGGGGGTCATGGTATAATATGATGTACTCATTGCCTAAAGCAATTACCAAGAGCTACAGTGATAGTGTGAGAATATTTATCTGTCTTCCATTCAGACCTGATACATACTTACCCTGTGCCTCTCTCAGGTGAGTTAATTTTTTTCAGATACACATCAGGGTTTTCTTATATCTCTGCTGCAGCTGTACATTAGAGAAAAGAAACAAAATAGGCATTTGAAAGCCCGACAGATAATGGAGTTTTCAGGCTAATTAATGTGATATCATATAAAGGTGATAGGGCACAATACCTACACAAGTGAGGGGTGTTTGCAGTCTTAAATTCATCCTCCCATCAGCTCAGGTGGTCTCTTTTGCACTTCTTCATGTCACTGTAGTGGTGATGACATTGCTCCAGTACATGAGATACTAGTTGCACTGGAGAAAGTCTTGGCCAAGCTATTCCAAGCCTCAGCCTTATTCTGAGAGTTGATATATTCCCTCTGCTGTAGCCTCCAGCTCTAGTGCTTCATGAGGAGTGCCACAGAGATCCTAGATTCCTTAATACCCCACCTTTGTGCTCTAAGTTCAGATTTTACATGTAACAGCTTGTGCACAAAGACACACAGCCTTTCAAGTTACATTTGTATAATTGGAAGCACAGCAATGGCTTGCCAAACACATTGGAAGTGAGTACATAAAGAAGCACAGAAGATGCTAAAAGTGGCAGTGAGATTTGTCCATGTGTGATGCTCAAAGTATCAAGACGTATTCCATTGTTAAATATTGACATCCTTTATGTTATTGGCTATAATCACCATGGTTTGGAGGAAAAATGATAGGACTTGTGACATTTTGGCCTGTTGGGACTTACACATTACTAGAACTAAGTAGCACCACCTGCAAACTAAACCCATGAGAAAAAAAGGATGAAATGTTAAACCTTGTTTATGACCTGTCTATGCCACAGGAGGACTTACTTTAGAAAATGGTAATCAGACATATACAAATTGAATTATGAGTGGTGATATACTTCACAGATGGCTGTATGTTGGTCACTTTACTTAGTCAAAGGACTGTATTTATATTTAAAAGTCAGTATTTATGTTTTAATTACACTACAGATGCATGGAGTTCCATGACTTGAGCAATACATAAGTTAGGTTACATACATTCTTCACAAGACATGCTGTCATAAACACATAGTTATGAAATGTGATAACTCATAAGAATTATAAAAAATATTGTACACATCATACCTATGCATGTGGATTCTTTATTGAATATCACTGTCATGTTTAACATAGTTTACACACATTACACTGGGCTTCTGTACTAAGAAGCAAGGATACCTTTATTGCAGTAAACATAGTTATGATAATCATATGCATTTATTGTGATATTCCTAATCAAAAATATTGTAACAAATGTCATTCTGACCCCTAGGTAAAAGTATCTGTTAACTGGATTCAAACCCTGCACCACCTGCCTTTTTTCTGTAAGCTCACTGCACTTATATCTTGTGCCAGAGCAAAGGTTAACCAAAGAGTGCATTTTCTTCATTGAGTACCATCCAGAGTGCTGATGTTTGCACACTAGCACTATGCCTGTTTGTGGTGCAGAAGGCAGCTCAAATTAAAATTTTCACTTTTTTTCCCTTAAGAAGCAGTCTGTGTTTACACAATGCTGAGCAGAATACAAATGCAAAAGGGCCAAATTAACAAATTGAATAGATGTCTGGAGCAAGGAACAAAGCAGTTTATAGCATTAGCATGAAACATTCATCTTTTTCACATCTGCTTATATCATCTCAAGGAGCATTTAGGTTTCACATAACCAGGATTTCATGTAATGGCAATTGCTCAGAAAAGGGACACACAGGCAATGACAAATGGTCATTCTTTCCACAGTACATAAAATTAATCATGACAACAAAGTTTATAATATATTGTATGAGTCATGATAACAAATTGTGACATATGGATAATTTTTTTCCAGAATATATGACACATATGTCCACATTATTCATATTACTACTTCTGTGTTAGCACACTGCAAAAATGTTCATATCTTACAACATCCATAGCATGTTTTATTAGTAATAATGAGAAGAGGTGAGTTTATAACACACCCATGCACCATACATTCACATAGACTACAGTTAAGATATTTAGCATGTACTACACACTTTAGTTTGTATATTTCATATACAGCATTGGATGTCAATAGTTATTCTGAATCCAGTAATAAAAAACATTTCTGTAAACTGGATGCAAACCCTGCATTACTTGTCTTATTTCACTACACTAATGCCATGTACATATTGTGCCACAGATAGGTTTACTTGACAGGTGGAATTTATTCACTTAGTACTATCCAGAGTGCTGACAACAGTGCACCATTGCCAGGTTTGTTTGCACTACAGAAGACAGCCCAAATTATTTTTTTCACTGTTTTTCTTGGGAAGTGATAGGGACTACTGCTAGTCCAGAGTTCAGAATCGCAAATGGTATAAAAGAAAAAATAAATTTTACTGAAATAAAAGAACATTGTGAAACAAGTAATTAAAATGTACATTTCTGAAATTTCCTTAACTTTGTTGTGTTTCAACATGAACCTGTTAATTAAACATCATTATACTCACACAAACACAACAACCTCTGAATTAGAACCCCATAACTTTCACAAGACAAAAGTGAGAGTCTTATCAGTATGTACCATGCATAGATAATTATGCTGTGAAGATAAAAAGGAGGGAGATGGCCAAGTGAAAGCAGCAACTTTTCAGTGTTCTGCTGTTTTTCTTTTATTTATTCAGGAACATATCATTTTAGAAGAGAAAAAAACTTTATCAATTCATTCATTATTACCTTCTTCAACATACTTTAAAATGTGAAGATTTGATAATATTGTCCTATTAAAATACCCTGGAGACTCATTAGCTGCATCTGAAAAATGAGTAGCTCAAAATACTCTCACATTGACTCGTCACTGAAAAAAGACTTGTGACAGGTAATGACCACGCTTCAGGAGTTTTCCTTAAAAATGGATGGGTTCCAAGAGATTTTGGATAACTTAAAAGAAAATAGCTTTAACCAACAAATATTTTGAAAGAAATAATTCAACAACATCAAAATAAAATGACAGACATTGAAACTGTTTTAAATGACATCAAGAAAAGACTTGAGGAGGAAGAAATGCAAATAGACTTTCTTTTGAAACAAAATACTTGACTACAAAACAAATGAGATGATCTTAAAAATAGGGAGACAAGATGTAACATAAGGATTTTTGGTTTACAAGAAAAAAAAACTGAAAAAGACAATATAATAGCTTTTTTATCATCCTGGTTCCCCAAATACCTAGATCTTTAGGAATGTTTCTCCTTTGGAATGGAAAGAGCTCACAAATCCATGGGTAAATCATTACCTATAATTTCACTATCACCACCAAAATCTATAGTGATAAAATTTGTCCTCTTTCTAGACAAAGAACTAGTTCTTAAAACAGCGTGGGCTGTGTACAGTACAACATATGATTTGACAATGACTATTAAACAAAAATAATTGAAATGAGGAAAATGTGTTGTCTGTTAATAAAACTGTGGAAACAAAGTAACAAAAGCACAAATAATCTACCCAGCAAGAATAAAAATTCATTCACCTAATGGCATCAAAACTCTCAACAACTTCAAAGAAGCAACATATTTCATAAAAAAAAATAATCATGTGATTCCAGTCACACTCCTACATTAAAGAGATCCCCAGAAAAAGCAATATCGAGAGATATGAAAAAACTGACTAACCTATAAGTGCCTTAACAAAATCCTCCAGAAGTTCTCTCACAAAACTAACATTTAAATTACTTATTTCAACAATCCAGCTTCTAAATAACTCAGGAAAACACATCTATGAACATTTAAATGGACATTCTTTGCTATGTTATTAAATATAGTAATGACACTATATTTTTGTTTTATTCAAGTCAAATCTTTTACACAAAAAAATTGTGAGTTGCATAACTGTGATGTTTGTTCAGGAGGGGGCGTCATTATACATTTTATTTGAAGTGGTTAACTGTTTCGACATCATTACAGTCATAAACTTAGTGTAATTTGTTAAAACCTATTATACTTTAGACAAGTTTAATTGCTAAGAAATCTGGTTTACTTTCCCATGTCTAGCACAAGACAGTTGAAGCTTTCTCCTTAAACAACCAGATTGCTTCCTAATGTATGTTTCAATTGTAATACTTAGTCATCATCTGTTAAGGAATTTCTGTATAGAACTACTAATTATTGTTTAAATTATATACTTTCAACCTATAAAAGATAAAGAACATCTATTAGTGATATGAATGAACAAAAAAGCACTTGGTAATAGAAACATGTATTGATGAAAATAAAATTTGAAAGATGTGAGGAGACACCCCTTATTGAGATTTTCTTCAGTGTCTCTCTGGAGAACTAGACTTTCATGTGAATATATATGAAAATTAATAGTTCAAGAAACTTGCCCTGATCAATGGCATAACACTGTTAGTCTTTAAGATTACTATTTAGGTCCCTTCATTTGCACTTCCTGTTTTGCAGAAGCAGATAATGAGTGGAAGGGATAACATGATTTTATTTCCTGAGTGAAAGGTGAAGAAAAGTAAAGGGGGAAGAAGGAAGCCTTATTTGGACACCCTAGGACCAATGTGAAAGAGCATTTGAAGTGAGATTGGAAATTTGAAAGTTTTTATGAGTGATAGTTGTGCAGTTGCTGGAGAACAGCTGTGAAGTGGTTGCGCTGTATCTGTGTTGGGTTGTTGATTGAACTGGGAGATGTAGTGTCAAGGTGGGGGGATTTCTTTTGATACACAGTGGTGAGGTCTGCTGTCAAAACACTATACTGAATCAGATGAAAAGCAAGTGCTGCTGGCTGTAATCACAGCTTAACAGGTGAGCTGCTCTAGATAGTCTATGTGAAAAGCCAATACCACTGATGCTGCAGAACCTCTGCACAACTAAGGAGAATGGGCAGGTGATCACATGGAAGGGACTTCAATGTAAATTTATAGACTAGAGGAAAAACTGATAGTATAATTAATATACTAACATATGTATTTGAATGAGTAATGGATGCTAAGTGAACACAGGGCTGTTTGAAAGTGCATTCAGGTGACTATATTGATTGTAGTTGATTTTCAGAATGAATAAGACAATTAAAAAGCATATGGGATATTACTAGATATAAAGCAGCACAAATTTGAATTAAATTAAAATAAAATTAATATGAAATATGATCCTTTTCTTATTGAAGTGAGATTTGTGGATGTGTAACATTAATCAGTAATGTTAAGCATACACTGCACAGCAACAAGAATATGATAATAATAATACCTCTTGCTGGAGAAAAATCAGTAATATATTTTATCTATTGCATTACACTACTGGTCACTGGGGGACATCTATTAACTGAAATAGAATATTAACAGTCTGTAATAGAAATAACACAGAGTCAGAATGGTACATGTGATATAACTCTGAAAGCTATTAAAAGAGTACTACACTTGAACATATCATTTAGTATGATATAAGAACAAGTAAATAATATACTGATCTAGCATGATTTAACATTTCAATATTTAATACATTCAAACATAAAAATGGATGATTATAAAACATATAAGAAGGAAGAAAACAAAATAAGAAGCATCTTAGTTTTGAAAGCAGTAGTGAATATTATTCTACTCAAGCTATTGCTGGCATAATACTATAACTTTATGCCTCATCTAATTAACAATACTTGATTTCTTATAATAAAGAAATATAGTATTTCTGTGTAATCTTATTTATGGCATTTATTAAGTGCATTTGAAACCTTATTCTTCAAGTAATGAATATAGTTACTGACTTGGAGGATGGAGGACCTTTACTAAAATACTTATCAAATATGTAACTCACGACATTGCATATAACAAATGTGAGTTATCCTAATTCCAAGAATAAATGATTATAGAATATAGATGGAATCAGTATTAGTTCTCTATCATTGATTTTAATGGTCATTATTAAACTACCACAACTATCCACAATGAAATAAAATAACTATTATATTGCATTATATAATGGCAGTTAATCAATGAATCTAAGGGTTAATGTCTTCCATCTTTAGGAATAAAAGAAGAAACTTTCCCAGAAATGTTTTACATAGAGCTGTGCATCTAAAGATCTAAATTTACACTGGAAAATGAATTTATCTTGCCCGCATACCTTCTTTCAGATTTTAGTTTTAAACAAGTATAATAAAACTACACCAGTGATAATATTATTTGATATTTTCCTATCTAACATTGTTATTCATACTGGCAAACTAACCAACTAACCATGTCAAGAGCTCTGGATTAATGGAAAAAATCTGTAGGGCATTGATATTTCTATTTTGAAATATTTTTTTTCTAAAACTCTAGGTATAGTTTTGAAGAAGTGGTTAATCTATCTGGTGAATTCACTCAGGCTAGGAATTTAATAACTCCATGTATTAATTTACATTAGATTCTTTTAAATATATCCTATACTATGAACATCTTTACATGCCTGAAAACTAATTTAGAAAGCATTCTCAAACAAAAGAATACAGCTATCTTATTATGTAGTTGTTTATGTATGTTGTTAAAATACACCTGTATTGGAAAGTCTTAATAAAACCCTATGGAATTAACCTTGTTATCCTTAAACATTAATGGATTAAACAACACAAAAAATAGCTAACATGCTAAAATATCTTGATATTAATAAGGCCCAACTTATATTTATTAAAGAAGCACGCATAAAATATTCAGATACAAATATTTGGAATCCAAGTAAATATTAAATGTAAAAGTAGAGGAATTACGATATTATGAAGAAATAATACCACAACTCCACATGTAATATATAAATAAGAGGATAAAGCAGGGCTTCTGTCACGTATGATTATAAAATATAATAATACATTATTGACTTTATCAAACTTATACTGGTTTCCTGGAATGGCAGTCAAATTAGCCAAAAAAAAGTAAACATTATAATTAATAATGCAAATTGAGCATCACAGTGGTACACCAGATAGCATTGTCATCTCACAGTAGGAGGCTCCCCAGTTCAATTCTTAGCTGGGGTGCCTTTTGTGCATAGTCTGCATGTCCTCCATGTGTTCATGTGGGTTTCCTCCAGGTGTTCCAGTTTTCTCCCACATTTTTCCTAAAGGGTCACAAATCCTTAAATTTTACACACTATTCTTTTGCTCATAGTACCCAAACTAGAATACATAGATTTTTATTATCTCAAGACATTATGTCAAAAATATTTAATTGTAATGATTCCTTGTAATATTTCAGATCATAATGCTCTCATCATGACACTTGAAATTAACTTTAAAAAATGACCATTAATGACCAAAATTCCTGCCTATTTAAGTAGATTAGAAGAATTTAAGCACTGGCTTACTCCAAAATTTGATTTTTTAATGTGATTTAGTAACACAGAAGAAGTAAATAAAATAAATATTTGTGACTCTTCCAATGCCTATATCTACAGAAAATCTTAAAATAGTATTAACAAAATGTGAAAAATATGACAAAGGGCTATTAGAACTTTAAGCTAAACTACAAACAACTAAAGCTAAATATAAAGAAGATGAACTTATAAGAACTGGCATTTAAGATCTAAGTAAACATGTACTGGACTTATCTCATAAAACTGCACTGATACTAGAAAACCTAAAAACATCTTCATATGCCACGTCACCAAAACACATGCAAAATGTATCCCAAAGAATTAAACTGCAATCCAAAAATAATCATATTATGGAAACAAAAGATACTAAAAACAAAAATCCAAACAGATACAGGGGAAATCTTAAGTGCATTCAGATAATATTATTTATCTTTGAATCAAGAAGAAAAACAAAATAATTATCTGAAGCCAAATATTCTATCATTTTTAGATCAATCCTGTTTTAAAAAATCTCAGAACGTAAAACAAATCTACCTAAGCAAATCACTCTAAATGAAGTCCTAGATAAGATAAAGCATCTTAAACCTCACAAATCTCTAGGTATTGATGGAATAACTGCTGAGTTTTATAAAAAAACTCCTCTAAATGTTATGTATTTCTTTCATAACATTTTAACAGATATACAAGAAAATGAAACTATTCCACCTTCTTGGAAATACTCATGAATAACACCAATGCATATATTAATTATACCAAACTCACAAGAAACATTGGAAAAGTTATCCCTTACTATTAAGCAATATTAGAAAAGTCTCTGGATTACAATTTAATGATCTAAAATCTGAATTCCGCTTTGTTAATAAAAAGAAAAACTCATTATCAATTTGTAATAATAACTAAAGAATCTCCCACCTTGACATATTTAGATATTATAAAAAAATAGAAGAAATTAAAGGAGAAAACTATAACAATATTGACAAGATATTTTTATTTTAATCTATGTGGAATAAAATAATTATCTCCTTTGAATATAGATTACAACTGATAGAAATTAGTGTGTTCTGAAAAATCTTATATATTACTCAAGCATTAGCTATGTCACTAAACAAAAACATCTAAGAAAAATAATAAATTAGAACTAAATTTTATCTGGTTTTCAAGGAAACCTAGAATAGCTTATCATTATCATATTGGATATTGAGAAGTAGAAGGTATAAACTTTCCAACTATTGAATCCTTTGTCAAAGTAGCAATTTTCAACATTGTCCTTAACTGGTAAGATCCTAGATATACCTCAAAATGCAAAGCATTATATTAACTACTGCTAAATACCAGCAAATTGGAAGTTGCTGCCATTGAAAGCACTAAAATAAATAATCCCTTTTGGATAAAATTGTGTAACTATATTTAATTTAATATTGTTAAGCCTTCTCAGTCCAAGTATATAAAGTTTATACTAAAAACATTTTAAAGAAACAATCTTAAGCAATATAGACTTGAAAATCTAGTTTGATGCATCTACCCCCCTTTAGGATAACAAAATAGTTCTTTGGGAAAACATAAAAGCAAAAACTTATTATTTTGGAAAATAACTTCATATGTTGGCATAACTTTCTAGAGGATACAAAACTAAAAACAGTGGTGCAAACTTTAATTTTGGAATATAACCTAGGGACAATAGAGTGTTTCTTCCAACAAAATATAACATTCTATGCACAAGACACATTTTTGCCTTTATTGTACTCTCAATATAAAGAAACTTCTAAATTAATTAAACCCATTTATGGAATAATATACAATTGTGAATTAAAAATATTTCTAATCTTCATAAGAGCTTTGCCACATATAACAACAATGTGGATAATAAATTATGGGATCTCTTTACATTGGGGCATAACATAATAATAACTGAAAACAAATTTCAGCTCTGAACATCTGTAAACCATACCTCTTGGATTCATTACTGGCATGTTTTCACATGGAAATATTGACACAGGGGTTTCCTAATACCAGACAAAAATAGAAAAATTCAATAAGGAAAAGAAGACATCATGTTGGGGATGTAAACAGAATTGTAATGCTGGCTGGATACATATATTATATGATTGTCCTATTATATATAACTTCTGGAATAAAATTGAAGATTTTCTTAAAGCTTTATGGTCAGAATCATTTTCCCTAAACAAAACAGTAGTTTAATTGAATATTAATTAATAAACATGAAATGAACATGGAAAATTGTTATATACTATGGGTGACCTTAGCTGTGACAATAAAAAAAGCATCACAAAAAATGGAAAGCACCATATCCTCCACAATTTGACAATTTTTTTATAATTCCTTTGAGAGATTGCTTACAGGGAGATCAATGTAAAGAGATACTAGATATTCCCAAAGGACTTCATTACGAATCCAAGGATGAAAGTATTATCTTTCATCAATGTATATGTACAGCATAATACCACCACAAGATGAAATTTCTCAAAATAATAAAGAATATTTGTTTTTTACTTTAACTACATACTATAAATTGATTCAGTATAGAATTTATACATCATAACTCTACTACCAAAGCTTCATTTTAGGTTTGTGCATTATTTACATTCTTTATTATATTCCTCTCTAAGGCATGTTTATATGGGTCTACCTGACAACACTGATGCACTAAAACACTGACAACGAAATCGCCAACACCACAAAACCGAAAGTTCAGAAACACAAAACATCACATACCCGACAAACCACAATCCCGACACTCAATAAACAAAACAAATCCCCTGCCCAAAAAGCACACACACAACACAAGCACACCAAAAACCTTACAAACCTACACTGAACCTTACATACACAACTATCTATGCATTAATCTTAACCCAAACCCTAACCCTATGGTCCGTCACTATCACACACTCACATAACCCGCACCCTAACCCTAACTCACTTAACCTGCCCCTATCCCTAGTGTCTGTCCCTATCACACACTCACCTGACCCGCGCCCTAACCCTAACTCACTTAACCTGCCCCTAACCCTACAGACCGTCACTATCACACACTTACCTTATCCACACCCTGACCCTAATGTCCATCCCTATCACACACTTACCCTTACATGTCGGTGTTCTCAGTGTCGGGATTCTCAACTGTCGGTCTTTTCCGTTGTTGATCTTCCGGTGTCGGTGTTCTCATCGTCGGCATTTTGAGATTTTGGTGTTTTCAGGTCGACCCGTTTATATATATTGCAAATAATTACTTGAGTTACTATTGTTTTCTATATTTTATTGTATTACCTAATAAACATTGTAAAATATTAATATCTCTTTAAGAACTGTTCTTAAAAATTCATTAAAACATTCTTCTAGTAAAAAAGAGATGGAAAGGAGGTTACATATACTCAAGATGTGATATAGTATCAATTGATATTACAGGTGCAACAAAAACAAGTTCTGACCTTTGTGTAATTTGCAGTTACATGTGTGGATGTGATAATAGCAACAAGGAAGATAATCTTTCCTTGCACAATATAAATAACAAATTTGAACACTGCAACTCTTTTCTTCTCTTTATTTTTGAACATAATTCCCATATACCTGCTTCTCTTACAAAATTGCTATGTGCTTTGCCTTGCAGTGAGTAAACTACTTCCTTAGAATTGCAGACTCAGTTGTACTCAGAGGCAGAAACTGTTGTCATAAACAATTCATATAAGTGTTAGGATATTGCTCTAAGTTAGTCAATGGTAGTTACAAAATTTCTTGTCAGTCCCTTCTCCCTGACAAACCCTTGGTAAGTATACATCAAAGATGACTGACTGTGAACAACTGATTGATACTGTAGTCAGGCTAATTATTCATACTTGCAAGCACTTAGCAGGTAACACTTCTTAGTGCTCATCCTTGCAGTGCAGGGTGTGTTCATGCAAGTGTATAGGTCCTTACACCATGTTTACTTTCCCTGCTCATAGAATTCATGAATTAATAAGCGTATACCTCATTTGCATACTCACATTGCTGAGAGGGCTGAATCTGCACTATGTAGGTAAGGAACTTGCAGCATAGTAGGAAAGAGTGTTTTGATCCAGAGAGCTTAATACTACTACTCACTTTGAAAACTTCTTGCCACTTTCACAGCAGACTTGCTGCAAAGGTAGGTTGTTGTTATGAACAAACTGATGTAGTATAACCTAATTTATGGATTGCATTTCACAATACAAGTATTGCTTTACTGTCTACTTTATTCTCTATAGCTGTTGGCATGGGAATATATACAACAGCTATTTCTACATAGCGATGAGAGTTTAATGGAAATTTTAATGTTGAAAGCTGACTGCTTTTTTCAGAAGACTGCTTTATTAATTATTAGCATGGTCATAGGTTTTTGCATTATTAGGACAGACAATTATGTTAAAATCTGATGTCTACCTGGATGGGCTCTATGGAAATTGATTTCACACCAAAAACTGTTAACCATTTTTCCTTGAAAGGTGCACATTACTTTTGTTAATGCTGCAGTGTACTACAAAGTGACAGAAAGGTTTGTTCTGCTGCAAATTTATTATCAAGTTATTTCTTTCATTTGCATTTAGAAGGGAGAAGAAATCTGTATTAAGTTGTGTGTGTGCTTATGAGGCCTTCCTTTTTCATCTATTTTGTGTATGATGGATAGACACATTCACAGATACTTTTTTGTATTTAACTATCAAGTTGTTTCTTTCTTTTGCATTAGGGGAAGATTGAATCTGTATGACATTGTGGGCAATCATAAGGAGCCTTCCTTTTTCATGTATTTTTTGTATGATGGATGGATACATTCATATATATTTGTGTCAGATAAAGTTCCTAACCTTTGAAATTCATATGGCTGAGACCATATGATCAGAGTTTCAGAACTTTGAATATTAAAAAAAATTCTATTATAACATTTTTTTCAGGGGGCAAGCCCCCTGTGAACCCCCAACACTACTAATTAAATACACCAACTCCAAGATTGCTTTACATTGTGGAAAAGGGTAAATTCCCCATTCCGCACTATGTAGTGATCTCCATTCAAAACATTAGAAGTTTCAAAACTTTGATCATATGGTCCCGACCATATGACTTTTGAAGTTCTGAAACTTGGATAATCTGATAGTAATAAATATATATATATATATATATATATATATATATATATATATATATATATATTAGGTTCAACAATCAATTTGTTTACTTATGGATTTTTCCTTTCCTATTATGTTTCCTCTCACACATGGGCTATAGTACCCAAGTCATCTGCAACCTGGAAACCACCATACATTGTTGCTGAGAGTGATGTGATCATTCAGGCTGTGCATCACCATGGGGCAATCCTATTAGACAAAGGCAGGGATGACAAGTGCTCCTGTGACTATATCTGGAAGTAGGTGGTGAATGATGTGAATGCAGTGGGAAGTCATGGACATACATATTTCAAAGTAAGACATAGGGCCAGTAATATGATTACGGTGGTGAAACACTGGGCAGCTGCAATTGTCCATGAACATATGGCTTCAGGGGTGGCCCTTCTACAGAGCCACCACTGACTGAAACACAGGAGTTATTTTCCATTGTCAGAGATCCAAACAGTTGAATACACGGGTTCTCACAGAATCATTGATGGTGGGGCTGACCTGGAAGACAATCCAAATGTGTCTACTGTATATATATATATATATATATATATATATATATATATATATATATATATATAGATAGATATGAGGTTAGAAGGGACATAGACTTAGACAGGGAAGGGAAATTGGGGTGTGGGGAAGTCCAGTGCATAGTAATGATTTCTATGAGATGTGTCATGAAATTTGTCTTATTCTGCGACTATCAAGGCAATTGTTTTCTATTTCATCTGTCATTTGCTTTGTGATGCTTATTATCCCTTTTCATCTCCTTTTTTATATACAGGTACATCTGGGTCTGTTATTGCACAAGCACCTAGACATGATAAGCACACCTTCTGTATTCTTATTAATGTCCAAAAGGTAAATGTATGTGCAACTGAAAGTTATTTGATTTCAATCCACTAACATATTTCAATTTGTAATATACATTTCACATAATAATTGTTTGTTATATTTTTGTTTTTTGTGTGTGTGTGTTACTTACTTATCATAGGTGATCCTGCCAGTGGCACTGTGTTATTCCTGCCGACTGAAGTCAGAGTATTGGTAGCCTCTGATGATGATGATGGTGAGAAAGAGGCACAGTCAGGGGGTGCAGACGGTCAGTTTGACATTGAGGTTGTGCGTACAAAATCTCCTGGCCGTATTTTGGATATAATCAGTATGCCTATGTTTACCCATGACACAAAGACCTGGACAAGTTGAGCATGACATAATTGATTAGGGTAGTGTGGTTGTTCCACTTGCAGAACTCATTTATTTCCCCATAGTCATCATGAAGATGAGGTACCACACAGGGAAGTTGTTAAAAGTGTTCAGAAGATGTCTAATGTCCACCCTGTTCCTGATGTTTATGTGTCAGTAAGTGCCACATGAAGTATGTGTAGGACCATCATGGAGGCACAGGCATGTTTAGCAAAGGCCTCAGATGAGGCAGTGTGAGTACTAAACATTGTGCATTCTGACGTGCAGGACTGCCAGAACCATGTGGGTAACTGCTTTCACAGGATGAATGACACAATGGATTGGGCAATGTCTGTAATGGAACATCTGTTAGGGGTGGGTCAGCATCCACATGGCCCTGCTACATTATTCAGTGTTAAGCAACATGGCTATGAAAAATCCCCCTCTTATATTGACAATACTTCCACTGCTCACTCAGTGATTGCAGTATCCACACCCAGACATGGTAGGCCATGTGGTTGTCATCCTGGACATATTCCTGATGAGTTCCAGCAGACATCCAGCAGACATCACTCATGTTCAGGTAGCACACCAAATTCTAGCCATGGTCAAGGGACTAGCAGTGAAACTCCTGGCAGATGTACTTCTCATGGTCATGGGTGAAGACTACTCAGCTATGCATGGCTCACACCTGTCCAACATGGCAGGATGTAGAGCAAGCATATTACTTGATTATGTTCATGCAGAGACACACAGAGAGACATTCAACAAATACTCTTTCATGTCAGGCTTGTCCTCCAGCCCCCTACCCAGTGGAGGTAATGATGACTGTTCCTGCCCTTTGCACATTTCTTTGTGACTTTGGGTTGCATATATGTCTGATGCATGGACTGGATAGCTAATGCTTGCTTACTCATTTATAGTTCATAATCAGTTATGCATGATTGCTTTTGTAATTTTTGAACCTCATTGTATTTCTGTTACTAGTATTACTCAGGCAGTCAAAGTAGATGTTTAAGTCTTGGTTACTGTTATATTTGTGCAAATGATGCTATCCTTGACCTGCTCACTGGTTTATATACAGTGGCTACCTGAAATGCTTGATGCACATTATTGAGCAAAATCTATTGCTTTGTATTGCAAACATCAGTCATAAGCAGTTACTGACATTACTGTACACCTGAGACATGTATTACCTTAGCAGCAAATGAGAATTTGCATAGCACAGTAACCATTTATATAACAGGCATTGTTTTTTTCTGCACAGGTTCCAGACTTAACTTGGTAATACTGGAGATGAGAGACATCTCCTTGAGGAGTTGCCACTGTATGGTGCTAACTAAATACAACCAGTACATAGTTAAGTAAAGGCTGTACAGCTTAGCAGGCATCATTTTTAATATTTGTATGTGCTAAGACTGTTATTCTTTCTTTTAAGTAGCCATTTTGTGTGCTGTCCTTTGCCTCTTAATCACAGCCATGACATATTGTGCATGTCTAAGTCTGCCAGTACCATCTGCATGTAATAGTTCTCCCTCAGACTACTCATTTCTATCTGCTGGAGCTGCTGGCTCTGGCTGTGGTACTGGGAACTGTGCTCTTGCCCTTAGTTGTAATTATTGAAAGTGTTTCCTGAGAATGATATTGCACAACATGGAACAGACTGCGAGCATTTCAGCAGAGATGTCTGAGTCATATTGCAGAGCATTTACTGAGGTGTCTAGACACTGGAACCTTGATTTGAACAAGCCAAATACACATTCTGTGATATTACTAGTATAAACATGGGCATCATTGTATCCTACATTTGTGGGGTTATGTGGGTTTCTCATGGATGTCAATATCCACAGTTCCAAGGCATATCCTGCATCCTCCACTAAATACCCTTGTCGAAAGTCACCCCAGCAAACCTTGTGTACAGCTCACAGGTGTGACATATGTGTGAGTCATGAAAACTGCCTGGTTCCCTGCTCAGACATTGTGTAGGATACCTTGGGCATTACAGACAACCTGACAATTTATAGAATGGTATCCTTTTCTGTTAATGTATCTCCTTCCTTGTTCATCTGGTGGGGCTTTTATTTCTATGTGCATGCAATCTATGGCCCCCAAAACTTCAGGGAAGTGTGCTACTGCATAAAATTCCTGTATAGTTATTGCTTTCTGTCCTGTGAAGTGTGTGGAGAAACATATATGCTCCTTTATATGTTGCATCATTGCATTCAGAAACTGATGTAATATTCAGGAAAATGAGGTCTGTGACACCCCTAATATATCTCTTGAGGGTCTCTGGAAAGTACTTGTTGTTAGCATATATAATGCTACACATACCTTTGTTTCCACTGGGATGGGTTGTCCATGATTTCCATGGGGCGTCTGGTAAGGACAGCAGATGCTGTATATTTCTTCTAGTGTTTCCCTGTCCACCTGGTATTGTTCTACAATTTCCATGTTATGCAGCCCATGATAAGTCAAATGCATCTAAACACCCTTTTTCTTCTTGGCCAAAGTCTGGCAGCAGCATCACCTTGAATTACAGCCTGTTGCACATGCAGATTTATAATGGCAGCAGTAACTATTAACATGTTTTTTTAAGTGTAATTGTGCCTGCAATCCAGAGAAGTTTGGATTTCAGGGCAAAAAGCTACCCTGAGTGAATACAATTTCTTTATAGCTTATTGAATATCTCTGCCATGTTGGATTGTTAATTAGCATGTAATTAGGCATTGCAGCACTGTTGTTAACATATTCTAATGTTTACCCTTGTTTTGCATCTCTACACTGTGTAGAGTTGTTCAGCGAAAGATCTAGTGCACTATTGTGTACATGGTGTGCCGTGTACATGATAGCTGCACTAGTATAGCCATTAATGAATCTGGCCCTTTTAGGTTTTACTGGGATTTGCAGATTTTTTCCCCAGGGAAAGAGGCAGCATTTTTGTATTGACCATGGAACAATCTGTCAGTTTCATAGTCAGTCCTCCTTCTAGCCACACGTACCTACAGTCACTGTGGAGAGGGGCTGCGTTTCTTGTTCTGCAGCTGTTTGGGGTCCTCTAAGTTGACAAGGGACAGTGACTCTTGTCATTCTGTTTTATCAGAATGATGTCCCCATCCCTGAGGAAGATGCTGCTGTCATTAATGACACTTTTGGTCCCATTTCTCCTGTCAAAAAGAAATAGAAAACTAACCATGTATCTACACCTCCTCAAATTTCCTTACATAGGAGTAGTTTACTGGGTCTGGCTCAGGGTGTAATTCAAGTACTAATCCTTGTTATATAGTAGTTTCTGAAAAAAGAAAGAGGGATACCTCCTTTCCTTAAGAAATTCAAGATTCTGAATCTAGACAGGATGATGAAGGAACTCATACAGACTTTTTTTTCTCCTTAGATTTCTGATTCAGACTCAGAGGAGTGCTTAGTTTCTGACTCTGCCTGTGGAAAGTTCTCTTTGTCTGAGACTATTTCTAGAATGTTCCATTGCTTTTAGTGAGAGAACACTGAGGTTTCTCAGTCCCTCAGAAAATGCTATGAGCGGTTACAGAAGGAATTTCCAGAACCTGCACCCATCCCTCCTGTTCTGTCTGCTTTAGAGGATGTGTTTTACTGCCTGCAATTTTCCTGGCAGTCAGTCAGTCAGCTGCCCCTGAAAAGGCAGGTAGGATTTACAAAGTTCCTCAGTTTTTTAAGTTTTTATACACTTTTCCAAACATGATCCAGCAGCTATATCTTTAGTTAATCTCTCTGCTGTTAAACACGTCATTTCCAATCCTACTCTTTCTGATAAGCATGGGAAGATTATTGATAAGCATGGGAAAAAAGTGTATGTTTCTGCAACTTTGATTTCAGAATTTTGAAGTGTCTGGCTCAAATATAAAGATCTGTTCTGACTAATTGTGAAAGTATGAGGAATAATTGTATGTGCAGTTTCTTCTTGTGAGGAAAAATCTGTTCTAAATAATTTTATTTCTTCTATTGCTCAAGTCACTACTCATTGTATACAGTGTGTGCATGACTGTGTTGATACTTCTTACAGGACTTTGATCACTGGTACTGTTTTAAGAGGGATTGCATGGTTTCATTCTCAGAACTTTCCAGATAATGTTAAAAGGGAGATTTTAAATTAATTTTTGGTTAGCAATTTACTTTATGGCTCGTCTGCTGCAGAGGTGATCAGAAAGTGCGATGAAATGGGTAAGCAGAATATCCAACATTTTCAGCCCTCCTTTTCCAAGTTTTCCAAGGGATTTTCTAAGTCCTCATCTAGTTTTGGTAAGAAAGAAAATAAATAGGCTCAAAAAATACAGGTAAACAGATGTTTAAGAAGACACGGTAAGGGAGTTCCATGAAGAATTCTGGAAACTCCCAAAATTAAGGACAGCCCAATTAGTTAGAATGATTATTTGAGAGACTTTGCTCTTCCCTCCTACCCTGGCAGCTCCCTTTTTCTTCCAGAAAGTCTGAATCTCAACTTTTCTCTTTGGCAACAGAAGGTTTCAGACAAATGGGTTCTGAAGATCATTCATCACCCTTGAAGATGGCAGTGGGAAGAATCTCTTCCTTTCTACTATGTAATTCCTGATCCTCCAGACTAGATCAGATTATTTTGTTTCCACCTGACCTTCATCACCCCAAGAACCAGTTCCTACTTCTCAGGTGGGAAATGAGTTTTATTCAAGGATATTTTGTGCCAAAGAAAGAGAATGCTTGGAGACCAGTTATGCATCATTTCTTCTAAACCTGTTTGTAATGGTGCCCAAATTCAGAATGATGTCACTTCACAACCTGTTACCTCTTCTTCCTCATTCAAGATTCCCGGTAACATTAGATTTAAAAGAAGCTTATCACAACATGCATATTCATCCAGACTTCAGGTGTTTCTCAAGTTTCTTTGTGATTAGATCCCATTATCAGTTCTCTGCCTTACCCTTTGGATTTACACTGCATCAAGGGTGTTCACAATGTGTCTAGCTCCAGTTGTAGCTCATTGCAGGCTACTTGCTTATCTTTGCAATCTTTTTCAAAGTGTTAGAAATCTTTCTCTTGGATGACAGATCTCATAGATAAGCTGGAATTTCAAGAACTTTCAAAAGTCTTTCTTTACTCCTTCTCACAGGATTGTGTTTCTGTGATATCAACTAGATATCACAGTTTAAACAGCTTTTCTTCCACAGGAAAAATAAAGCTATAAATTTAAATATGTTTCTAGGGCTTTCCACTAAGACTTCGGACACTGGAAGGGAATACCTCAGGATTTTAGTTGTCATGGCTTCTATGATTCTCATAATATTCCTGGCAGGACTTCACATGAGAAAGGAGCAGTGGTATCTGAAGTCTGTTTGGTCCCAGGACCAACACCCCTTGTCTTTTCAAACACCAGCGCTGTGGTTTGTCAAAAGGGAAATCCCTTGGTGGAAACAACAGATATCCCCTAAATCCAGGTCTCTTCTTCTCTCTCCCTGTTCCAAAGCAGTCAGTCATGACAGATGCCTCAGACTTTGCTTGGAGAGCAGTTTCAGGGTGGATAAAAGTGCAAGGTGTGCGGAACACCAAGGACAAATTCAAGCACATAAATATGAAAGACATGCTTGCCCTGATCAAGGCACTCAACTCTCTGAATTATATTTGGCTCCCAAGACCTCTTCAAATTGTTACAGACAATATGACAGTCATGAG
>NC_056731.1:424507485-424524985 GCF_019279795.1 Protopterus annectens
CTCTTTTTGCCAAGAGCTGGGAGAGGAAAGGTGAACAAAAAAGGAGAAATAAATAATTCTGGTTTGGGGGGCATTGGTAGAATGTGTAATAGCTAAGAATTATAAATGAGTATTAAAAATTGGATTAAATATGTGAAACATGACTGCAGCATGAGAGGTAATGAAAGAGAATAGACTATGTGGTGGAGTGTAATACATTTCTAAGGTTTTGAGATGTTATAGTGCTAAGAAAGAAGACACCAAGGAACTGGCACTTGTTGTTGTGTCTTTCGGCTTTTCCCGGTTAGGGGTCACCACAGCGGAACTCTGGTCCGCTAATGATTGGCAGTTGATTGTTACATGCTGAGTTGCCAGCCCTGATGCACAACCTTCAATGAAGGTACGCCCATTCACGCATGTCTCCACGCAGAAGAGGCTGTAGCTGAGAATCGAACCAGACAGCATCTTACTGTGAGGCGACAATGCTACCGCAGCACAATTGGCACTCGTAGGGAATAATAAAAGGTTGAAAAATGGCTTCCTATTAAAATGTTGGCAGTCAAAATACTGAGTGCTGACATGCCAAAAAAAGTCTGAAAACCCAGGAAAAGAGTGAATCTCAAAGATCACACTTCTCCTTTAAACTTCTTTTTTGCAAGTAGACAAGCTACCCTGCACCCACCAAACTGAACTTATATATACAGACTCCAAGATCACTATACCTTGAAAAAAGGAATATTCCAAGAAATGGCCATCTCGTACTTGTATATGAAGTAATTTTTTTGGCAATTCACTCTGTTTCAGGACTCAGTCCAGACATTTCAAATGGTTACGATGATGATTAACTAATGAACATAAAATAAACTAGACAGAAAACATATGATGGGTTAGAGGATTTGAAGACATGGAGCAGACTTGAATAAAGGAAGAAGTCACAGGTAGAGGAACAATATTGGGTGGACAATAAGTGAGAAGATATTGATTACATGATAATGGATGGAAATTTGGGGAAGTGCTACCTAAGGAAAGATATCAGATCTGTATTGGGATATCATCTCAATGCAATTAGCTACTTGTTAGAAAACTGATTATTAAGTATTTCCTGCATTGAATAAAAGACTATAAAGTATCAGAATTTGGTGGCATAATTTTCTCAGTATTTAAGTCAGTAGCTTGTAGAAACCAGTTATATGGCAAATGGATGATTGTTTGAAGACTATCCTTGTTTCTGAACTTGAAGTCAGGCCTATGCAAGTTTCTAGACAGCATCAATTTGATGGCATATATTTCTTAATATGCTGTTCTGTCACGTCCAGCTAGGGTTCTATTTTCTAAGAGCATCTCATCATGTTCATCTCTAGCAAACCATCTAGGCAGCTTCAGGAATTGTAAGGATATACATTTTTGTATAGAGATGCTGAGTACATCATCTGTTTGGTTTAATATAGGAGAATCTACTCATCAGTTTTGACTCAGTGCATTTCCTTATAACTATCCCAAAACCGTGGCTCAATTCTCGACTGTATATTGGTGTCTGATTCCAAAAAACATGTCTCCTTTCTGATTCCCTCAGTGACCACATCCATGAATATGCAAACAGGCTCAGTATCCATCATGTCCAACAACACTTATTTAAACCTTCCCTTAATCTCACCAATTTTAACCCTGATGCATTTAACAGAATCCTAATTTCCTTTAACTGTTCTATCCTCAAAAACATTCCCCTCAATGAATCTGTACACAGATCTAACACACTTTTCCTGAAAACCTCCAATAGTCTGAATCCAACTAGAACAAAACAATAAAGAATAACCATACTCCCTGGTTATCCACTCATAGCAGGCACCTAATGCATGAAAGAGATAGGGCTTGGGAAGAGTGGTTAAAACATAGATCTCTCCAAGACCTGCAACACTTTAAAGAATTATATAACCATATTAAAAGACAGCTTAATGCAGACAAGAACATCTACTACAGTAACCCCTTATGAAATCAGTCCAAACCCTAAAAAATTCCTGTCTTCTATTAATAATATACTCCATTTTGGAACACGCTCTGTTTCTAATCCTGCCCCAAATAACAATGCGTCTGAAATTCTATTTTATAGAAAGGGTTAAATCCCTTATTAAAGATTTTCCACCAGACAATCCTGACATGCCCTCTCCTCAGAAAGCAATCACTCCTGTTTCGCCTTAAAACTTATCCAGACCTTCTACATCAAATTGCTACTCCTTAAACTGAAACCTTGTTAGCTTTCAGCAAATAATCTCCCAGCAGAATATCTAAAGCTACCTCCTAGCTCCATAGCCTATCCTGTGTCTGCCCTAATTAATAGATTATCAAAGAATCACATGTTCATTCTCTATGGAAAAATAATTTTCATCATTCCCCTTCATAAAGGAGGAATCTCATTTGATATACCCAGTTTTAGAACTATTGCCATATTATCCCTTGTCAAAATTTCTGTAGAAGTACATTCACAAAGAACTACTGGAACATGTCCTTCAGGAAAAGCTCCTGACCCCCATAAAGTGTACTTTTAGACCCATGCATAGCACCACTATGGCCTTATTAACCTTCAAAGATGCTATTAACAAAGCCAGAGACAAGAACAAACTTATTTCGTTGGTATTCCTTCATCTCTCAAAAGCTTTTGATCTAGTTCTCATCAGAAACTCCTCTGTCAGTTATCTTCCCTAGGGCTAGCACAATCCTCACTATAATGGTTTAACAACTGCTTAACTTTTGGATACCAGACTGTTAAATGTCTCTCTACCTTTTCTCTCTTCCTTCCTGTCAACATGGGTGTGCCACAGGGCTCCATTCTCATCCCCTACACTTCAACATATTCACTAAGAATTTACATAAGTCCTCTCAGCACTCATCCTTCATACTATAGTCTGATTATTCTCCCCTAATATGCACTCAGATAACTTCATATATCTTCAGAGAATTACTGAAGAAGCCTTTAACTCTCTTGAAAGTTGGCTACTGGATAATTACCTGTTACTAAATCCCAAAAAATTAAATTCCCTTTCCATGAAAAAACAACTTTAAAATATCTTCCTTAGATAATACCATGATTGAAGTTACTTCACATACAAAACAACTCGACATGACAATCAATGACAGGCTTAAATTTGATTTACATATCCACAACAGCATCAAGAAAACATATCAAAATTTCAGTACCCATCATACAGTAAATAAATTCCTTAAAAATATGCCAAAGTAACTAGCTACCATTTACCTCTCACCCTCTCTCCTTGAATATGGACAGGAACATTGTTTTACATGGATGGGAAGTCTGTTCCAGAGTCGTGACAACCTCTGTGTGATGTACCTGTCTCTACAAACTGCTCTGTTTAAGTTACAGAAGAGGTTCAGGCCCCTGTAAAGGGTATTTCTGAGACCACTTGATCTGTGGACATGCTGTAGGTCCATCAGTATTGGGTCAGAGGTTACCACTATTCTAGAACAGACTCCCAGTCCACATAAAACAAAACTCATCCTTGTCCCTATTCAAGCATAACCTGGATCTCTGGATGGGAATAAGGACATTTACACCAGAACTGCCCCCTGTACTATTTATGGAAAGAGGCAGAACCTAAATAATCTTTCCTACAATATGACCCCCTATGAATACTCATTTAGAACTAATCATTATTTCACTCAGAAGTAATCACTATCCCACGGATGGTATATAAATATAGGCCTTGGAACTGCATGAAGGTAATTTGAACTAATGGGGTAACTGGCTAGGCTTAAAATAGCCCACAAGGGGGGAGAAAAAGATGGCTGCTGTCCTGTAGACACTGCTATCCCTGGCTCTGTTCAAATCTTAAGGAAAATCTTCCAGAAAAAGAGCATAAACGTGCATAAATATGGAAATAACCTAAATCTACTCTTAACTACACTACCTTAATGATACTTTGCTCTACGAACAATTGATTAACAAATGAAGAAGCAGATTCTTTGAGACTGATTGAAGAAGAAGATTTTTTTGAGACTGAGCATCAGCCAGCCAGCCATGAGGTAATAATGGCCTTAAACTACATATGGCTCTGCAAAATATTACTGCAATGTCAAATGATGAATCAAGCATGGAAACTTTAACAACCAAAACAAAATTTTTAGTTCTAGCCTCTCCAGAGAAAGAAAGTATTTCAAAAAGCCCAAGAACCAACAAGCCACAGGATCCTATGAAAAACACTTGAAAAACTAAAATGGACCAACCGGCAAACCTGAAAGACTTTAGAACTGCTCTTCAGCCAATCCATCAAGCAATCCAGGACCTAACTGCTCAATTTAAGTCCTTCAGAGACTCCTTCAACCAAATATTAACAAGAATGGAAAGGTCCGAGTCAAGGATTACAGAGAATGAAATCAGATTAGACAAACTTCAGCAACGATCGGACAATAACCTGAAGCTAATCCAAGATATGCAGACAAAGATTATGGACTTGGAAGTTCGGTCAAGAAGAAATAACATAATTATCCGTGGTATCCCTGAACATATCACTCATCCCAACTTAATCTCCTCTGTTAACCAGATATTAATTACCTTACTGGAAGACCCTGTGGAAGTGAAGCAAATTACAACAGAGAGAGCACATCAGGCACTGCGTATTATCCAAACAATGGACAGACCAAGACCAAGCTATGTTAGAATTCTAAACCACCAATATGTGATGAAAATACTTCAAGCCACAAAAAACAAAATGTTCACTTACTTGGAATGGGCATAAAATCTCTCTGGTGCAAGATCTTCTGCTTCAAATCAGGCAATCGAGACACATCCTTTCTCTGTATTGTCTGTTCCTAATAAATAAAAAAATTTAATTCCAAATGAAGTTCCCGAATACTATAATATTCACATATCAGGAAACAAGATACTCAGCCTCAAATACTAAAGAAACAAAGAAAGTGTTCCTTTCTGTTTTTCAGAAGTTACCTACATCAGAATCAGCCATTAGATAAGTGGTGGTAATGCATCCGGTGAAGGCCGTTTCCATATTTTCATAAAGGGGGTTGGTGGTGAATTTTCTGTGACTCCCTTTAGGCCTGGGGTGCACTTTTAATGCTCTGACAACTCATAATCATCCATAAGGATGAAAAGGTAGTGGATTGAATGTCTATCCGGCTGGTTAAGGAAGTTGCCAAAACAAGGTCATCTCTTTCCTGTGACATAATCCCTCTACTACTTGGTATATCCGGATGTTAATTAGGACTAAATTGGATATTGATCTGAGGAAGTATTCCTTCTTTCAAGGAATAATGGGAACAGAGTTGTTTTTTGGTTTAATACAGCCTCGACAGACTTCTCCTTGAGATTTTGGTGATCCTGCTGTGTTCCACGAGGCTCCTTGTATGTTAATTCCTGAAACTTTCTTTGAGAGTCAAAATAGCATGGAATAGGTCCAATGGTTACTGGAGCTACATCTTTGTGTTTTTTGTTTCATTTAAGGATGAAAAGTTAGTATAACTGTCAATTAATTGGCAGTTCGACAACAGCTTTCCTTTATTTAAAACTTTTAGATTAATGAAAGCAGACAGTGGTTATTTTAGGAGCTTAGCTCTACCTCATTCTTGTTTGCAGCATGGCTGAATTATTGGCTTGACGTTAATAGTTTTCTTTGATTCTGCTGTGGGTATTTCCTGAGCAGAATCAAACTTGAAACTTTGTCACATTCTTGTGGAGTCAACGTTTAGTTAAAGCAGCTTTGAAATGGTTGTGCACCTTGATGCTGTAGGTATCAGAACACTAAAATTCAGAGTCGTACATGCAGGGAACATTTTCTGGTTTAAAAAATGGTTTGATACCCAATGCTCATTTTTAGTTGCTATACTTTCTGGCATTGCATTGACTTTGTTTCCAAGGAATAACTTGAGAAATTAATAGAGTTTCTTTTCAAACTAAATCAGCCATTGGTGAAATGCTAAGTCTATAATATATATTAATGTAAGTAGATTGCTAGGAATTGCATCTCATTGTGTCTTTGGAAATCTATGTTGATTCCCATCCCCTCCTGTGTGCTCACTTTATGCCTTTCAACCTAACAAGCAGCAGCAGGAGGCATGCTGACAGAATTCAGACTTTAAACAATCACCTCCCATGCAAAAAAAGAAAAAAGAATTAATTATTGCCACATATTACTTTATTACATCATATGCATGGATTGGAAAGTCATTACAGTGCAGAAAATAAATTGCTTTATTTGAAAGGCATATATCTGCGTTAACCCTTTTTGGCTCCTATATATCAAACATATTGCTTGCTATGCTTATTCCTATAAGTTTGTCAGCAGAACTTTCATTTATACTGCATGATTATTTTTGCTGTTATATTTACATTTTAAATACCACACCTTAGACAAATATCTTTGTGTATGATAAATAGCAATACAAATGTATAGACATATGTATACTACAGGAGAGACAAATCAGCACTCAGACATAAAAACACATACTTGTGAAAAGCCAGAACTGTGCCTAATATTAAGCAGATAGCTTTTATAACATGTATTTAATTAGTGCTAACACTTGCAGGTAGTGAACATGTAATAAACTTTTCATGGTAGACATCCCATATGCTTATATGTCTCGGTCCTGACATAGACGTTGTCTGATATTTTCTCTTTGAGATTGTATTTTAATAGAGTTGAGACATTACAATATATTAAGCTTGTTATAATTTTTGGGATGTCACTATCTGGCCATATAACTAAGCTTGGTAACAAGGCAGTTCTTATGATAGAATGCTGCACTGTATGTTTACCACAGGTTTATAATTGCAGCTTGTTTAACTTTATTTCTCCTAAGTTGTTCAAATAAACATAGCTCTTTCACTGTTCACTATGGTTAAATGATATTGCTCATGCTACTACTGTTGTTAAGTGTGATTGATGTAGTCAAAATTGATAAAAGATTTAGATATAGCTAGAATAAGGTTGTTGTTAAAACTGTAAATACACAATCTTCATCTTAACTGTTTTCTAATATAAAATAAACAGGTGGTTAACCTCAAACACCTTCATAGATCTATCTTCCTATTTTCACTTCTTCTATTCTACTATTTCTGGTATGTAAGTTAGACACCATAAGGAGCCGGGTTAGTGGAAGATAGTGGTTGTTTTGTTGTGGACTAGGTATGTTAGGCTTTTTCTGTTGGAGATATGTTTTTATTATGGCAAAAGTTAATTCTGAAGTATCTCATTTAGACTCTGTTAGATATGTAAAGTATGGGCTTTTTCTAACAATACAGTTAGTCTTTTTTTAGCTTTCCCCTCTCTTCTTGGCCTGGTGGGTTAGTGGGTAGGCACAGGGATATTGGCAAGAAGAATGATGTGTCATTCACCTAATTATCCCAAAAGGATATATACCATTATATATATCTTACTCTTAAGTTATCTTCTCTATTCACTCTTACATGTAATAGTATAGAATGCAGGAGATTGATTCATGGGATGTAATGGGGATTCAATTATTTAAAAAGGGAAACTCTTTTTCCACCTTGCCTTTAAATCAAAGGCTAATATAATCTTAATTCAATAATCACATATGATGGAAAAACAGTGGTCAAAAATCAGGGTAAAAATGGATTAAAATGATTATTGCATCTGGTAAAGAAATAGTGCCGGGGTTGCAATAATAATCAAGAAATCATTCCAAGGTAATATAATACAGTATGATGCTAATACTGAGGGTAGATTATGTTGTGTAACTTGCTAAAGCCCCTCTGTAAATAAACAAATTATGATTCTAAATATTTATGTCCCCTGCAGCAAACAACAAGACTTCTTTATGTCCCTATATAAAATTTTGTCTGCTTTAAGGAATCATTATATAATAATAGGAGGCAACTGGAATGCTTATCAGGATCCTTTAATTGATAGAACAAATGCAAACAAACCATACGATATTCAAGCAACTATTGCTTTGTCTCAGCTCAAACATGACTTTAAACTATTTGATCCTTTCAATCATTGAAATAATGATGATACAAAGGAAAGGTTTACATTTTACTCCCAATATCACAAAATGTGGTCAAGAATTGATTTCTTCTTAAGTTCTGATTTTTTTTTTGAACCTGAGCATGAACTGCTACATCAAGACTAGATTATTTTTGGACCACTCCAAAGTTATGCTCAGTATTAACTGGTCTGATAACCAGCATCTAAGTCATAGGGGGCACAATTGGACTCTTAATCCTAACTTACTTCTAAAGCAAAATATTGAGGAGGGGGTTAACTTGTTATTAGAAGAGTTACTGGAAAAGTTACCTCTTTCCCAAATAACGTTTGACATTGAGTAGACAGCTACTAAAGCCCAGGTAAGAGGTTTCCTTATCAATAAAGCAACTCACCATAAGAAATTACATAACAATAAAGAAATGTCACTAAAAAACATTCTCAACCTGTAATAAGAATTGCAAAAATATTTTTAAAAAGAAGTAGAGGACCAACTAAAAATCCATTAGGATTTCTTACCATAAGCTAATGCAGCCAAAAGTGAATGGTGGACTTAATTTACCAGATTTCAGACTATATTTCGACATCATTAACAGTAGCAGATTAATAAAAATTGCTGAACATGATCTTAATGAAAATTCATGGTCTCCCTTCTGGCTAGATTTGTATCATAAATACATTAAATCAGTCAGCTTTAAACCTAAAACTCTCCCCTTTCTTGATAAAAGGAACTTGATAACCTGTAAAATACTTACCCCAATAAAATTCTTTGTAATCAATCTACAAAAACTTTTGGCATCATTAAATTTATCTACTGCCTCAGCAACTCTGCAACCTATACACCTTAATCTGAACCTAAAACTTAATAACTCAATGTTAAACCTAAACAACTTTTTGCCATTGAAAGAAAAGCGAATCTTTGACTTTTTTCTCTTTCATAATTCTACCATCACAGAGACAAGAGATAAACTACAGCTGCCCAAGAGCTATACTATTATCTTGAGACAGATTAAAGAATTATGCTCTGGTTTATTATCTAATACCTTAGTGGATAAAGATATAGACACCTGTAAATCCCTTTGGAAAATAATGTTATTAACGAAGAAAAATGATCTCAAGTACATACAACCTAATTATTGCAATTAAATACCAGAATGATATATTATTTTCAAACCACCGGGTTAAAACAGACCTCTCCATCTTTAATTATCAAATAAAACAATCTGTAAAACTAACCTCTAAATCAATTCCCCTGAAAAAACTTTTGTATACACAACTCATGATTTTAAATATTGCATACCTCACTTCTACAGTTTTACATAAATTTAACCCCTTAATCTCATCCGTTTGTCCTTACTGTGATTCTTAGAGAGCCTCCATATATTCTGGAGCTGCAAGTGTATTTATAAACTTTTGAACCTGTAGTGGTTCAACTTCTAAAGATGGGGTACAGAAAAACAACCCTGTCATAAGGAATTCACCATGCTTCACATTCCTCCCCCTGGTCTGACTACAATACAAACCCACATTTTGATTATCCTTTTTGTACTAGTTAAAGTATATATTACATCAAATTGGATAGAAAGATCATCAATTACATGGGGGGGAATTCAAACAAATGGCAATCAGGCACTTGACAGCTCATAAACTTGTGGTGTCTAACCATAAATCTCACTCTCAATTTATTGCGTGTTGGGATTCACTATTTAATCATATTTTGCAATAAGTATCTAACTCTTAGTATTCCTAATTTATTTCTTGTCTAATATCCTCTAATTACCCTACTCTTTAATTTTCAAATGGCTACTTACTTCAAATGTTTCTTAATGATTTTCTTTTCTATGGTTCTCCTTACCCCCTTTCTCTCTCTTACCTTTAATTTTTCCTTTGCATATCTACTAAATCTCATAGATATTGCTTTCTTTTTACTTTTTACTTTTGTTTGCTGATTGTTAAGGTGAATGACACTTTTGTAAATATATGTAATATAGTTTATTCATGGTTATTTCGTTATCAACTACTCTGTTAGTCTACTGTCATTGTCAATCTTTATTGGAAAAATGTGTTTCATTGCATAAAATAAATAAAGGTTATGGAAAAATAGCCCACAAGGGCAGATAGCCCAGTATTCAGCTATGAATTTATAAGGTATTTTCATGGTTGGTTTAGAAAAAGATAATAATTTCATGTCTAATTATGTTCAGATGCCAGTCAAATAATCTCAAGAATTTGTTAAAATTGATAGATATTGAAAGGTTGGGATAAATGTGAGACACTGAACGTCTTGAATAATATACCTTATATATCCAAATGTTCTGCGCTACCTACACATTTGCTGAACTCTAATGGCACTGCAAAATAGACAGCTTGTTTCCATTGTCCAACAGTCATATTTCTTTGGTGTCTGATGGAATGTTCATTAAAATGTTTTAGGGCTACTATCAAAGTGTAGGAGAAGAGATACAAAATTTAGTGTTAGTCATTGAAGTTCAATTTTTCAAATCAGATACAGTCCTTTATAAAATTCCTGATATGAACTATGATAGCTGCAAGATGAAGAGAAATACAGATCTGGCAGGTAGTACTTAGCACAGAGGATTACGTCTATCACCTCTTAATCTACTTCTTAATTTAATCGAGGTTTGATTCCCTCAGTCTCCATTTGCCTACTGTGTCTTTCTTAGCAAGTCACTTAGATAGTGATCTGGAAAAAATGGGCTAGGTTCCTCAGTAGTCTTATAGACCACATGCCTAGAGACAAGCCTATGGTCCTATAAATAAACATGTGGCCTGCATGCTGATGTAAAAGACAGGGGCATTATACATAGTCACATGACTGATCAGCTGTTGTAAATCTCAGATGATGGTAGACAGTGAGCATTTCAAGTGGTATTTTTATTTATGTAGGGACAAGGAATTACTTATGGTGGATCATTTCATAAAACCATTTAAGACCAGTGTATGCTCCACTGTTGACCTCAGCAGCTTTTGCTCACTTACCACATGCTCCTTCTTGTGGTATTTCTGAGACAGACATTTTGGTGATTGCATGAACTTCTTCTCAGCTGAAAATGGTCAAATGTGCCCTAATAGGCAAGGCATGCCATGTGCATCTTCTTCAACATAGCAGTGGCTAAATGCATTGCTGAATGTATTCTGATACTCTAAGCTATGAAATGGGAAAACTTTTGGCCACCTTCCCAAAACTACTCATGCATCAGATGATTGATTGGTGCAATAACACCTGCTGTTTGTTCTACACTGCTGTGCACTTTACAGGCACTTTTTCAGGCAGCACTGGTGTGTCAGTCTTGACAAATGTATGTAAAGGATCTACCCCTGGCAGTACATTCTGGAGGTATGCTAATCTAAACATGATCTATCTGCACATGCACCAGATAAATGACATGTGCACAACCTTCTGGACCAACTTCTGCAGACTTTCTGTCCTCATCTGCAATACTTCTGCTTCTCTTTAACATACATTGCCCATCCTTGATGTCCCAGTCTCTAAACCAGTCATGCCTTTACCCTTCCCTGTTGTTCTTGTCTTTGCCTTTCTTTTGCTCAGGTCTAGAAATAAAAAAACACTCAAATCTGAAGCTATTTTGTTGCTTCTTTCTGTTGGGGTATCAGCATTAATCCTCCTTAACTAAACACAGAACTACTCATTGTTTGTATAGCTATACAGTCAGCTGGTCTGGCCTGTCTCTTGTCAGTATTCACTAATTTTCAATTGATGGATTAGATTCAGGCTTCACGTGTTTACTTGATGTCAAGGCCTTGTGAAATTTATTGTAAACATTTTTTTGTGTTACTTTTTTACTGTTTAGTGTTGTTTTGTGTGCCTTTTTTATTATTTTTTCTCCCTTTCTGTCACTCTAATAGCCATTCTAGTACCTCACATCCTTTGTGGGGTCTACTGTCACTCCAGGCCACCTCCAGTCCAATGACTGAATTTTGCGCCAGGGTCAGTGAGGATCTTAAGGAAATACTGGGGGTCATTTCTGTCATCCTTCTAGTTTGGGGATTTTGCAGTTTTTGACCTACCTGTTTCTTCATCCCCCCTTGTGGAGACACAGGGTTTCATCTGGAGGGGGGGGGGGTGAGTGTGCAATGCCTCCCAAAAGTGACATTCCCAACTTCCTCCAAGGACCATCACAGGAGATATCTGCCAAATCTCCCTCCTTCCCAGGGATGTTTCATAGGCAGTTACTCTGCTTGCAATCCACTGGAGAATTGATGAGCCTAGCCCAACTTTCCATTTGCCTCAGTGCCCTGTCTGGTTAAGTGACTTGCTCAATGTCAGACAGTAGGAAAATTAGGGTTGATGGACTCAAATGCTGTACCACAAGAACTACAGCACACAGTCTTAACCCTCTGAACCAACTTCCAGACTGTGTTTGCCTTCATTAAACTGCAGGTTGATGGTAATGCCCATACATCCCTGTTCCTCCTTTAGTTGCCCAAGCCACTAATCAAAACCTGGGTTGGCTGGGCCATAGTCAAGACTTTATACCTCTGCACCACTGAAGTGGCTTACTGGGTAATGTGTCATAATGTTTGTAAGATTTACAGTGTTAATTTTCTACTTTATTTTACAGAGGACATTTTGGTAGGGAAATCATCAAAAATTATTTTGTCAATTGGTAATGAAATTGTAAGCATCATATGAGTGCCTATTTTCACAGCAATTATTAAATGCTACTTACACCACTTCTGTTGTGTACATGACATTACAGATGTATATTATCTCATTCTATTACTGTTTTGCCTCCTCCCTGTCTATATTTAGCTTAAAAAAAACAATGTGTTAACAGAGTGGCAGCAATTTCACACATGAGCAAAACTGCCAAAAATTTAATGTATTAACCTGAGTCCTTTAATCTTTTAAGAGTAAGTGCTGAATATACCCTCAGTAGTTTAATCCTTTAGCTGTGGGAATGAATATTCATAACATGGTTACATGCTTTGTTCTACCTTTGGTGCTGAATATATCGATATCATCAATAAAACAGTTTAAAGTACTTTCTTGGAAGTGGGCTGTGCAGTGTTAGTGTATCCAAACAGAATAGAAAGCTGAAGTGACAAGTGGTTTAATGCTCACACCTAAATACAATGATGACATTATTATACAGTTCAATTTCTGTTAAGTGTGACAAGAATTGGTAAGCTATTTCTGTAGCTTTCTTATGTAGCTGGTAAGTACCATCAGTCTTCTTCTAGACAAAAGTGTCAGTAATGTGAATTGAAGAAATAAATATTATTCCTCATTATTATTTTCTGTTTAAAGACATTAAAGACTAGCTTCAGACACACAGAATATTCCATTTATTGGCCCTCTGTAGTTAACTATGGGTTGTGCTTATTATCTCCCATGTGAAAATCAAGTACGCTAGCGTCATTAAGGCAATAAAATATTGTAATGTAACTCTGCAGTGTCTTTGATTTCCTTTCACTATAGAAGGGTTACAGAACCATACACAGATGGAATTCTTTTACTCATTCATCTTTGGGCTGACACCAATTTCTTTACATAATTTCAGGAGTACATAAAAATTTCAGACTGTATTCTATGTTTGCCTTATATGTCACTTTAAATATCTTTGCTGGAAAGCATTAATCTAGACATGCATTGCTTTAAATGGTTGAAGTTACATTGAGAAAACACGTTTTGATTACCAAAGTATTGAAGCATCATAGGAAAACAAGGTTGCAGCTCCTGCTGCTGAATACATTATTCTGGCCTTCAGCACCAATCTGACAATACCCTCCTCTGGTACACATCCATTACCACTACAATTGTATAATCTAGTATCCAGTATGAGCTCATTGCCAGTTGTGTAGATAGCAGACACACACACACACACACACACGCACACACACACACACACACACACACACACACACACACACACGTGCGTGCATGCATGCTCGCATGGGCGCATGTATTCATGTGTGTGCATAAATCTCCAGCACAGGTGCACAAGAACCCTCAGAATAGGTGCACAGAAGAATTGTGTAAATACAAGAAAGAATCAAACAATGTAGAAAAAATAAGAAAAAACACACCAAACAGCCAGTACTTCGCAGCAAAAGTCTCCTTTATCTCCACAAGACCTGGTACCTCTGCATTTCGCCTTCAATGGATCACAATTCAATGCAAAACAATAGTAATTTTTATATACACATCAATTAGATCAATTATTCTATTAATTATACAATTAAATTCAAAAAATGGAGGGAAAATTTTAAATGCATATTTTTTAATGCATATTTTTTAAGATAATATCACAATATTTTACTGCAAAATTATTTAAATAAAATTATTGTATATATGTATGTATACATGTATACAATGTATTAATAATTTATAATATAAATCTAATATAATTTCTTACACATTGTGAAATATAATGTGAATGTTAAAATTATATTCTATATCTTTAATGATTAATTAGTTCGTCAGATACCTAATTCCAAATTCAGACCAAAAGGTCTTAATGTATTGAACTTCAAGATCATCCTTGTTTCAAGTTCTAATAGTTTGTCACAAATGTTGTCACCCCTAGTACAATAAGGCTTGCCTAATATGCTGAATTTTAAACAATCTGCTTTTCCCTCATGCATCTCAAAGAAGTGCTTAGCAACTGGACTAGATAAATTTGAATTTTTGATATCTCTTAAGTGTTCTAAGATTCTTACTCTAACCATTCTTTTTGTCTGCCCAATATACCACATATTATTACAATTACACCCTAGTATGTAAACAACACCAATAGATCTGCAATTAAAGTAGTGCATGGGGTTATGATTAATGTTATTAATAGATCTAACATTAATAATTCTGTCACATATACTACAAGAATTGCATCTAAATGAACCCACATTAACAGCATGGACAGTTCTTTTTGTGGAAAGATTATTATTTAATATTTCTTTTAAATTCTTTCCCTTTTTGTATGAAAATATAATGTTGCGTGGAAAAAGCTCACCTATGAGCTCATCCTCACTAACCAAATACCAGAATCTTTTAATTAAAGAAACAAATATTTCGGAAAAAGCTGTGTATTTGGTTACGAAAAATATATTTTCCACATCATTATCTCTTTCAGCCAACCCTGAAAAATGCATATGAGACTTCCTAAAACTTCCATGTTTGTTCATAACACCATTCATATTGGCCAATAATAACTGTTTATCATAACCCCTTTTATGCAACCTCAGGAACACCTCATTTAACTCATGATTTAATTCAGATTCCATACTAGTATGTTGATGTATTCTTTTGAATTCTCCATAGGGCAAAGCTTTTAATAAATGGGGAGGATGCATGCTCGTTGCATGCAAAAACATGTTTACTGATGTATCCTTTCTGTAAGGTCTAAATTCAATGGTATTATTGTTTATAAATAAGGTTAGATCCAAAAAATTAATTAGATTTCGATTAACCTCATAAGAAAAAGAAAGATTATGTTCATTAGCATTCAATGATTCAAAAATTCACAAAATTCAAATATGTCCCTTTGCATATAAAAATCAGGTCATCAATAAACCGCTTGTATAGGATGACCTTGTGTTGAAAAAATTGTGTGGGATAAATGAACTTTTTTTCAAAGGAGTCCATATATATCACAGCATAATTGGGAGCATAAGCAGCTCCCATAGCCGTTCCCTTTATTTGTAAAAAATATTCATCATTGAATACAAAATAATTATGGGTCAAACAAAATTCTAAAAGAGAAATCAAAAAATTAGTCCTAGGACCTTCACCTAACATATTTAGAATAGCATCAAGTCCCCATCTAATATTAATGTTTGTATATAGTGATTTGACATCAATGGTCACCCAATAACAGTCACTGTCCCACGTGACCTTGTGTACTTCATTTATTAACTCTTGGGTATTACTGATGTGAGCACTAACCCTATTGATGTAAACTTTTAATTGAGAATCCAAGAAAACATTAACATTTTCCAAAAAAGACCCAATCCCTGACACTATAGGCCTACCAGGAGGCTCGCGAAGGTCCTTGTGAATCTTAGGTAAAGCATATAGTACAGGTGGGACAGGGTCCTTTATGTACATTTTCTTGACATCAACATTAGAAAAAAATCCTAATCGTTCTCCCCTTTCCAGAAGGTTTAAAAGTTCTTCATTATAAGATTTTAATGGGTCCCTACTAAGTTTAGTATATTCTTCACTATTGCAAAGCAACTTGTTAACCATAACACAATAGTCAGATCTATTTTGAATAACCCAATTACCCCCCTTGTCAGCACATTTGAATATGTAGTTATTCTTTAATTTCTTAAGATCTTGTAAGGCCTGCCACTCTTCTTTGTTAAGATTAAATTGTTTTTTCTCTTTACAAAACTGCTTAAACATTAACTCTGTTTCCTTTAGAAGCACTTTCTGAAACACCGAAATGGCTGGCACTGATATGGTAGGAGTAAACTTGTTTTTAACATTTCTAAATTTTGGCATATTTAATCTACCATATCCTGTCAAAAAACTGATATTGGAGGCAATATCGGCATTACATTCAGTAGAACAAACATCTCTTTCTCCAAAAAGATAATCATATTCACCATGTTCATCATTTTCATCATACTCATAATTTTATATGGACATATTTAGTAAACTGTAATCAAAATCAGTGACATTAGAAACTTCATCTTCAATTTCATTTTCAATACAATTTGAAACATTTGCATTAACACCTGCATTAGTAAATTTCTTAAAATAAACTCTTAACAACAACTTGCGAATGAATACTTTCACTTCTAAGTAAATATCAGCAAATGAGGGAAAAAACGTAGGAACAAATTTGCTCCCCTTATTCAGAACATTCCTCATACTATCACTTAAATGCAAGTCAGATAAATTGACACATTCTAGAGAAGCAACATTGCGACAAGTCCTATCAGATGTAATAGTACTCAAACCTTCATTTTCATTTTCATTTGTAACGGTTGCGACCCTTTCTGCCATTTTTGCCGTTCCGCCCCTTGTTATAGGTGTCATTTTGAAAATTTACATCCTCCGTGGACCTAAAATTAGAATCTTCGTTTGAGATCTCTACAGTGTCCCTATTAACAGCTCGGTTAGTTTGTTTTGCATTGAATTGTGATCCATTGAAGGCGAAATGCCGAGGTACCAGGTCTTGTGGAGATAAAGGAGACTTTTGCTGCGAAGTACTGGCTGTTTGGTGTGTTTTTTCTTACAAGAAAGAATCAGCATGCAAAATCAAATAGAAAGGTTTTATTCTTCAGCAGCTTCCGAAAACAAACCTATTTTGCTAATAGTCATCTAAATAAAGTGTCCAATAAAAACCTTTTATCCTGAAAATGGAAGTCACATGACCAAAGATTAATTGTTTCAACAAAAAATGAAGAAAAATAAAAAAAAATGTACTACACGCTCAACATCATACAGCCACTGCAACATACTTCATAGCTGATATATATATGTATATATATATATATATATATATATATATATATATATATATATATATATATATATATATATATATATATATATATAT